>NW_020954579.1:12344347-12446345 GCF_900497805.2 Vombatus ursinus
TGTGTGTGTGTGTGTGTGTGTGTGTGTGTGTGTGTGTGTGTGTGTGTACTTGACCTACTTTTGTCCAGTTTGAATCAGTCTTCAAGAGATGCCCTGCCCTCTCCTTCCATGACATTCTCCATTTTTCTGTACTCTTTTTATACTCTCCTTCTTCTCTACTGCAGAGAGCACAGTTCCAATGGGCTGGCCATGTGGTTCAAATGTCAAACATTCGCTTGCCTAAAAGACTATATTATGGAGAGCCCACACAGGAAAAGCGTTCACCTGGTGGCCAGAGGAAAGGATACAAGGACACTCTCAAGGTCTCTCTTAAGAACTTTGGAATTGATTGTGTGACATGGGAGACATTGGCTCAGGACCATTCAGCACGGAGTGCCCTCATCAGAGAATGTGCTGCACTCTATGATTAAAGCAGAATTGAAGTAGCTCAAAAGAAACAAGAGATAGGCAAATCTAGACAACCCACTCCAAATGTTCACATGGACTATTTGTGCCCGACCTGTGGTAGAGCATTCTGAGCTTGTATTGGCCTGATCAGCCACAGTCAGATGCATTGGAACTTGACTCTAACATAGTGATGTCATTTTGGTTCTCTTCAGGAAGGACAGCAACCAACCAATTATAGGGTTCTTTACCCCATCTTTTCAGTTCTTCTCCAGTGTACACATTTTTCTTTCCCTTTCTTTCTTTTCTAAAAACCATCAAAACAGAACTTATCTATAGTCTCTGATCCTGTGTTTTTCTTAATTCCTTTTGTGACCTTTGAAGCTGGGATTTCTGGAGAGATATTTGTCTGTTCTCTCCCCCTTCAGAATGTAAATAATTCATCAAATTTCGATCCTTTCAAATTATGTAAATGTATTTATCTTTGTAGTTCTCTCATCTTTGTTTATATTTGAAAGTTCCTGCTCATCTTTGTTCTTTCATGAGTGCTTGAAAGTGTTTTGTTCTATTGCAGATTCATTTTTCCCCTATAGGATTATATTTATTCTTGAAGGGTAAGTTATTGTTGATTGTGAGCCTTCCGCATTTATTATTTTGATATTTATTACCCTCTTTAGTGAAACGAGATGGCAACCTCCATTCAATGATAAACATTCTCATATCTTTCCCATCCCAGTGATTTTGAACTCCTGGAGGTCATCATCCAAACCCTATTCCCCAGTCTCCTACCACTTGTTTCTATTTCCAACCCCCTCAACCTCCTGCCCCAAAGTTTCAACCAAACACCACCCAGACTTTCCACTGTACCTTCTGGAATGCCTGTTCTATAGGCAACATACTTCCCTTCATGGTAAATCTTTTCCTCTTCCACTCCTCCCATCTACAAGTTATTACTGATACTTGGTTCCCTCCTGGTGACATGGCCTCCCTAGCCAACCTTTCCAGTACTGGCTACACCTTTACTAATTTCCCTCAGTTCACTGGTTGAGGGAAGGGAATCGAAATACTCCTTGTTCCACATTGCCACTTCCAGGTTCTCCCCCTATTTCCATCACTCAGCAATCTCTCTTCCTTTGAAGTTCATGCTATTCATCTCTGCCACCCAATCAAAATCTTGGTAGCTATTGTCTACAGAGCTCCATATCATTCCACTTCCTTCCTCATTGAGTTTGGCACGTGGCTCACAATGCCAGGCAACCCTGGCAGACATACTGGCTTTTCCTCAAACACCCTAACTGCAAAATTCATCAACCTTCTCACTTCTTACAATTTACTCATCTGCCCTACCTCAGTCATACATAAAGATGATCATACCCTTGATCTTGCCATCATCCACAAATGAATTCCAAAATCCCCTTATCTGACCATAATCTATTGACTTTTCATCTCCCCCTCTGCCTTCCCTTATAAATACCTACTATTCATCTATACTGTGACTTCTAACTCCCTGACCCCTCAATTCTCTCCTATGCCATCTCCCCTCTACTAGCCGCACTTTCTTATTTTCCCTATTTTGACCCATTGGAGAATGGATTCAGGGCCCAGGATAGAGAGTTGGGGGATACTCAGTGTTAGCAGACATGATCCTGGATGAAGAAACAGTAAAGGAAGGATAATCAGATAGATAGGAAGAGAACCAGGGGAAAGCAATGTCATGGAAACCTAGAAAGAAAAGAGTATCAAGGAGAAGAGGGTGAATGTTGTGCATTTAGGCCAACAGTAGTTGAGATACTTTGTCTAAAACAGTAGTTCTCAAAGTGTTGTCCAGTGACCCCTGGGAACCCCTGAAACTTTTTCACAGGATCCTGTAGGTCAAAACTATTTTCAGAATAATACTAAGACATTTTAATTTTGAATATGGTAAGTATCTATAGATATAACCCTCAAAAACAAAAGTTCTTTGGAGAGTCTTCAATAATTAATTCAACTCTTTTTTATCATTTCATATGGCACAATATTATTACATATATTTATATATAATATTTTTTTTTGCCAATCCTCAATTGATGGACATTCCCTTAGCTTTCAGGTTTCTATGGCTGCAAAAATGCTGCTATACATATTTTCATGCACATGGGTCCTTTTCCCTTTTCTGTGAGCCCTTTGTGGAATAAGCCTAGTAGTAGCACCACTCCCCTACCTGTTTTCCAGGTCACTTGTTTTTGATAATAGATACCTTACATTTTCTTCAGTTTTTTTTAATCTTTTGATATATTTGTATTGTCTTCTAAAGTCATTGAGTTCTGTTTGTTCTGTTCTGTTTTACAGAGAGGCCACTACCTGGACAGGCTTTCCACCTTTTCTAAGCTACTTATTCTCCTTTAATTTTTCCTCCAAACTTCTTTATTTTTTTTAATCCCTTGCTTCATTTCTTCCAAGTACTCTTGAGGTCCTTGTGGCCAGTTAATTTTTTTTCTTCTGAGGCTCTACATATCGTTATTATGGAGTTATTTCTCCCACTAGCTGTGCTGCTTGGTTTCAACTCCATCATCACCATGCCCCTCTAGAAAAAGCTTATCACCAGGAAACTCATGATCATGGTGATTACTTCAGCTCTGGTACTCAAATCTCATCAGTATCCTCAGTTGTCTCTTGTGTTTCTTCATTGTATTGGGTATTTTCTTCTTATTATTCATTTCTATCCTCTCAGTTCCCGGTTTGGGACTTCATGCCAAGCCAGGCTCCTCAGCTTCCTACACTCTTGATTAGGATAGATAGGTCATATTTGGTCCTCTCCCTGACTTCCTGGCCTCCTGCCACCATCTTTCACTTCTATTAGAGTCTTTGTGCTCAGAATTCTAGCAAGATTCAAGGCCCCCTAAAACTTCCAGGTTCACAGCTACAGTTTACAGGGTTCAGGCCTATCCCTTGCACAGTCATTGTTCCTATCTCTGTGAGATTCCAGCTCTCTGAAACTTCCCCGGTTATAACACTTTGGCCTTCTAGATGATCCAGATCGATTAATCTTGGTCTGAGTACCGTGGGCTTCTGGATCAGTCTGGAACATCCCCAGAGTGGTGTGGGTACAGACTTCAGGTCCCTGTCTTATCAAGAACACTGGTAGGGTTCAGGTTCGTTTACCTGAGTTTGAGAGTTTTCTCTGGCAAGACATTTCTCAGTGCTCACAGATTTCTGGCTATCTTGTTGTACCATCCTGAGCTAAATAGAGGAGTTTAGTTGTTGTTTATTTTTGTACTTCTTGATCATCATTCAATCTGGTGCCCATTTCAGTTCTTAGCTAGATAATTTGTGCTAAATTGGGACTCCCTTTCATATCACCATCTTAATCAGAATTGGGGATTCAACATGTTTCCAGATAAGTAGTAGTAGTAGTAGTAGTAGTAGTAGTAGTAGGAGTAGGAGTAGTAGTGGTAGTAGTAGTCGTAGTAGTAGTAGTAGTAGCAGCAGCAGCAGCAACAGCAGCAGTAGCAGTAGTAGCAGCAGCAGCAGCAACAGCAGCAGTAGCAGTAGCAGTAGTAGTAGCAGAAGCAGTAGCAATAACAGTAGCAGTAGCAGTAGTAGTACTAGTTGTAGTGGTGGTGTGGTGGTGATAGCTAGCATTTACATAGCACTTTAAAGTTTACAAAATATTTTACATATGTACAGGAATTAGTCCTTGAAAGCCCGGGATCTAATTTTAGAAAAGATGCTGTTAATGAGGTACTAAATTAACTGTAAAAATGCAATCATGTCAAGTGATCCCTTTGTGAGATACGAACAAATATCTTGAAAGAATTAGAAATAGAGCATTACCATAGAATGAACATTGATTGACCACATCCTCAAGCGGCCTTTAAAAGTCAAGTCACACTAATATGGAAATATGTTTTGCATGACTGCACATGTATAACCTATATCAAATTGCTTACCTTCTCAATGACAGGGGAAAGGAGAAAAGGAGGGAGAGAATTTGGAACTCAAAGTTTAAAAAAAAAAGTGTTAAAATTTTTTTACATGTAATTGGAAAAAAAATAAAATTTTTGCAAAAAAAGTCAGGTCACAGAGACCAGATGAAAGACTCAAAGAGGAACCCTGCTCCTAATGAGATGCATGAAAGATGCAAATAGTTGAACGACCTGGATATGGGGAGGTCACAACAAGCCAGGTGGAACTGGGAGATTGGGAATGTGGGCAGCAGCAGCTATAAGGAGACTAGAACTCTAGGAGCAAGATTATCAGGGATGGAGATCATGGAGACAGATGCTGTGTCATTGAAACCCCTGAAATACAAGACCTCAAGGCAATAATCCTCTATCATTTTCCCCTTGAGCCCCATTATTGAAGCCTGATGCCTTACCCTCTGGGAACAGGAAAATCTGTTTATCTTTCTTTATTTTTAAATGTTTACTTTGACTTTATAAACAGTGTTAACCACAGACCTTTTCCTCATCTGAGTGTATTTATTGGAAATGCATTGGGGAAGGAGCAATTGAGGGCAGAGCATCCCCAGAAAAGAAAGAAAGAAAGCTCTAACACTGAGGTGTTTTACAAACGTCCCATCTCTGACAGGTTGTAGCCAGCGAAAGATGAAATAAGTGAGGAAATAAAGACTCAAGCTTCCAACCATACCAATTTATTCAGCAATGCATGCCAATTGCATAACAAATCGGGACCAGACTTCCACAGCTCTGACACTGGACCCCAAATACAGGGGGAGACATTTTTTATGCATGAAAAGAAGGCAATTAACAGGGTATAAATTAGAATATAAGATTAGGTAACCTGATTTCTAACTGGGAGAAAGATTAGGGGCTTTCTGAGTTAGGAGGGGGAGAGTGTACAATTCCCTAAAATTAGAAAAGGAGGTGTTCCACTCCCCTTACCAAGCATCTGTATTCAATTGAAGGAATAAAGAAACAGTAGCTGATTGACCAGGATGGGGCCAGTTTTCGGATAAGACATGTGGGTTGCTTGAGAAAACTTCTTCCATCAGTCTTTGGATCTGACTGGGTTTCTGGTCAGCATAACCGAGGTCCTTAGTTAAGGGTCTCTAAGCAGCAGGCTGAGGTGACCCAGTTTCCCAGCCAGGCAGATCTAGGTTCAAACAATGCAATAAAGTTTTTCTCACAATTCCCATAATTGAATAAATTTTTCTCACAAGACAGAAATTGGACTAGACCCATAATTGAATGGAAAGGGAACTGAATTTATAAATGGTCGAAAAATACAAATAGGCAGTTTTCAGATGAAGAAATTAAGGTTATCTATAGTCAAACAAAAAAAATACTCTGAATCACTATTGATTAGAGAAATGCAAATTAAAACAACTCTGAGGCACCACATCACACCTATCAGATTGGTTAATATGACAAAAAAATGATAAATGTTGGAGAAGATGTGGGAAAATTGTAACACTAAGGCCTTGTTGGTGGAATTGTGAACTGATCCAACCATTCTGGAGATCAATTTGGAGCTATGCCCAAAAGGCTATAAAACTGTGCATACCCTTTGATCCAGCAATAGCACTACTAGGTCTGTATCCCAAAGAGATCATAGAAAAGGGAAAAGGACTCACATGTACACAAATATTTATAGCAGCTTGTTTTTGTGGTGGCAAAGAACTGGAAACTGAGGGGATCCCCATCAATTGGGGAATGGCTGAACGAGTTGTGGCATATGAATGTAATGGAATACTATTGTTCCATAAGAAATGATGAGCAGGCGGATTTCAGAAAAACCTGGAAAGACTTATATGAACTAATGCTGAGTGGAGTGAACAGAACCAGGAGAACATTATACATAGTACCAGCAACATTGTTCGAAGACTGACTCTGATAGACTGAGCTCTTCTCAGCAATGCAATGATCTAAGACAATTCCAAAAGACTCAAGATGTAAAATGCTATTCACCTCCAGAGAAAGAACTATGGAGTTTGAATGCAGATTGAAGCATACTATTTTTTCTCCCTCTCTCTTTTTTCTTACGGTTTTTCCCTTTTGTTCCAAAACTAACAGGTTTTTGCACAAACAAAACCAATGCAGCCAAGATTAGAAGGAAAACAGGAAACTGGGGGGAGGGGAATTTCACAGTAAGTTTCTCTGATAAAGGCCTCATTTCTCAAATATATAGAGAACTGAGACAAATTTATAAGAATACAAGCCATTTCCCAATTGATAAATGGTCAAAGCATATGAATGGGTGGCTTTCAGAAGAAAACAAAACTACTTATAGTCATATGAAAAAATACCCTAAATCACTATTGATTAGAGAAATGCAAATTAAAACATTTCTGAGGTAGCACCTCACACCTATCAGATTGGCTAATATGACAGAAAAAGAAAACAAGAAATGTTGGGGTGTAGAAAAATTGAGACACTAATGCATTGTTGGTAGAATTGCAAACTTAGCCAACCATTTTGAAGAGCAATTTGGAACTATGTCCAAAGGGCTATAAAACTGCACACTCTTTGACCCAGAAACTCCACTACTAGATCTATAAACCAAAGAGATCAAAGAAAAAGGAAAAGGTCCTATGTGTACAAAAAAATATTTATAGCAGTTCTTTTTGTGGTGGCAAAGAATTGGAAACTGAAGGGATATTCACCAATTGGGTAATGGTTGAACAAGTTGTGGTATGTGATTGTGATGGAATACTACTATGTTATAAGAAATAACTGCAAGAAATAATGAGTAGGATGATTTTAGAAAAACCTGAAAAGACTTATGTTAACTGATGCAAAGTGAAGTAAACAGAACCAGGAGAACACTGTACACAGTAACAGCAATAATGTATGAGGATCAATTGTAAATGACTTAGCTATTCTTAGCAATACAATGATCAAAGACAATCCCGAAGGATTTAATGGTGAAAAATGTTATCCACCTCCAGAGAAAGAACTGATAGAGTCTTACTACAGAGCAAAGCATACTTTTTAAATGTTCTTTATTTTTCTTGTTTTTCTTTCTTCCTTTTATTTTTGGTCTGTGTTCTCTTTTGCAACATTGCTAATATGGAAATATGTTTTCCATGACTGCATATGTATAATCTATATCAAAATGCTTATCTGCTCAAGGGCAGGGGGAAGGAGGAGGGAAGAGAATTTGGAACTCAAAATTAAAAAAAAAACAAGTCAACAATTGTTTTTACATATAACTGGAAAATATATATATATGTGTGTGTGTGTGTGTGTATCAATTTTCACATTAAAAAAAGAGAGGGGCAGCTAGGTGGTGAAGTGGATAGAACACCGGCTCTGGAGTCAGGAGGACCTGAGTTCAAATACGGCCTCAGACCAGATACTTGACACTTACTATCTGTGTGACTCTGGGCAAGTCACTTAACCCCAATTGCCTCACCAAAAAAAAAAAAAAAAGAAAGAAAGAAAGGAAAGAAAGAAAGAAAAAGAAAAATAGGCAGAAGTCAGATTGTAAAGGGATTTAAATACCAACCTGGCCATTTAACCGCACCCAAGCAGCCCAACTACCATCCTTTTCTATTAGCAATCTTTGTGCCCAAGGTATAATCAGCAAAGTGGTGCCTTTTACCCTCACCATTCCAAAGTGCCAAATCTTTACAATTCTAATAAGAACTTACTGCCTTACCTGCTTTCATTATCCCCTCCCACCTCCTAAAGATTTACTTCATCATTTCACTCTTTCTCATACTCTCTCTGTCTCCATCTCTCTCTCGTTTCTCTCTGTGTCTCTCTCTTTCTCCGTCTCTCTGTCTCTTTGCCTCTGCCTCTTTCTGTCTCTATCTCTGTCTCTCTGTCTCTTTCTATCTGTCTCTATCCTTGTCTCTGTCTCTCTCTCTCTTTGTTTCTCTGTCTCTGTCTGTCTGTCTGTCTCTCTCTCTCTCTTGTTTCCTTCCCTACTGCCTGCAGACATGCTCAGTTCTTCCCAGGCCTAAAAACAACTTCCTTTCACCCTGCCATCCTCTCAGTCTAGTGCCCTGTATCTCCTCTTTAGTTCACTAAACTTCCAGAAAGAGTCATGTACATGAGTACGTGACAATAGTTCATGCACTCATGTACATCACAATATTCCTTCAAATGTGGGTTTCCATTTCTACCACTGCACTGAAGCTGTTTTCTCCAAAGACACCAAATGATATATTATTTTCTTAAAAACAATTTTCTTTTCTTGGTCCTCCATCCCCTTGAACTTTCTGTAGCATCTGACACTACTGACCACTGGAGAGTCTTTCTCCTCCTGCCTTCACAACTCTGTTCTCTCCTGGTTTCTCCTCCTACCTGACCACCTGCTCATCTTCATTCTCCATTACTAGTTCATTTCCCTCTTACTGTCTTCTAACCATTGGTGTCCCCTAGTGCTCTATCCTCAGCTCTCTTCTCTTCATTTTTAAACAATAAAAATAAAATGCATTTACTTAAATTGAATGAAAATCTTAAAAACACTCATGGAAAATACTTCTTATGTCTAATAACTTGTAGTAATTACTTTTCAAAGAAATCTAATTATAAGTATGGACTATATTTGGACTGATATCTGCATTATTCTTTCTAAAACCTTACCTCTTATATCTCACATAGCACTTTGATTTGCACCTCTTTGACCCAGTTATTGTGTAGCATTATATATTAAAGTTACCTGTATTTGTGTCTTCTCTATGAAGACAACAACCATGCCTTATTTAAACACTTGATCTTCTAAAGAGCCAAGCATAGTCCTCTGATCACGATAGGTTTTTTAAAAAATATTTGTTGAGTGGATAAAGCATTGGCCCTGAAGTTAAGAGGATATGAATTCAAATCCGGCCTCAGACCAAACACTTGACACTTACTAGCTGTGTGACCCTGGGCAAGTCACTTAACCCCAACTGCCTAAAAAAAAAAAAAGAAAGAAAGAAAGAAAGAAAAAAATATTTGTTGGATAATTTAAATTTATCCTCACAATAGTCCTAGGAGGCAAGTATTGCAAGTTTTACTATTTTCATTTTACCAACTGGGCCCCTTAACACTTCTCTTTTTACACTCTCCCACTGAGTGATTTCAATTACTTCCATGGTTTCTTGAATTAATACATCCATCCCTAACATAGATCTAAGCTATGGTCAGGAAAACCATTTAAGAGGTTACTATAAAATCTAGACGAGACGCAAAGAAGGCCAGAACTATGCCAGTAGTTCTGCACCTGTAGAAGAGGTGGCAGATTCAAGAGATGCCCAGAATACACCATCCAGCGGATTTGGCATGGGCGGTAAGGGAGAGAGAAGAATTCAGAGTCAAGCTAAGATCTAGTCCTACATCTCTCACTGCCTGCCTTCCACCTCCACCTGGAGGTGGAGTACCTTACATACTGTCCGAAATAGAAATAATCATCTTTTTCCCAAAATATTGCTCCTCTTCCCAACATCGCTGCTGAAGCAGCTGGTGGCACAGTGGATAGAGTTCAGGGCCTAGAGTCAGGCATACCTGAGTTAAACTCTGGCCTCAGATATTTATAAGCTATGTGACTCTGGGTAAGTTGCTTAACTTCTGTTCATCTTAGTTTCTTCATCTACAAAATGGGGATAATAAGAGCAACTGTCTCCCAGGGCTCTTGGGAGGATCAAATGAGATAATATTTGTAAAATCTTAGCATAGTGCCTGGCACATTTGCTGTTGTTTAGTCATTTCAGTCATGTCTGACTCTTTGAGACCCCATTTGAGGTTTTCTTTGCAAAGATACTGGAGTGGTTCGCCATTTCCTTCTCCAGCTCATTTTACAGATGAGGAAACCAAGGCAAACAGGGTTAAATGACTTGCCCAGGGTCACACGGCTAGCAAGTGTCTGAAGCTAGATTTGAACTCAGGAAGATTAATCATCCTGACTGCATGCCTGGCATTCTATCCACTACACCACTTAGCTGCCCTGCCTAGCACATAGTAGATATTATATAAATGCTTATTCCTCCCCTTCCCTTCTATTGAGGCCATCACTTACCTCTGAGTCACCTAGACTTCAAACTTTGGAATTATCTTTGACTCTGAATTCTTCTCTCTCTCTTACTGCCCATGCCAAATCCGCTGGATGGTGTATTCTGGGCATCTTTTGAATCTGCCACCTCTTCTACAGGTGCAGAATTACTGGCATAGTTCTGGCCTTCATTGCATCTTGTCTAGATTTTATAATAACCTCTTAAATGGTTTCCCTGACCCTAAATTCTTCTCTTTCTAATTCATTCTTCAGAGTCAACAAAATAATCTTTCAGGATTGATCATGTCATTACGCTCTTCAAAAATCTTCAGTGATTCCTTAAGGTTTATTTTTAAAAATCCACAAACTCTTCGACCTAATATTCAAGACCCTCTGGAGTATGGCTTCAAACAACCTTTCCAATTCTATTTCATATTATTGTCTTTCACACCCTCAGAGCTCCAGACAAATTGGACTAATTTGTCTGGACTGCCTTTGCATGTAGCCAATGTGTAGCATGGACCTCCGCTGTTACTCTCTGGGCTGGTTGAGTCAACCAATACACACCCCTACATGGGCAAGTCTGGGGTTCCCAGAGAGTAGGAATGTATTGCCCTCCACATACCAAGGTTACCTACCATTAGAGAGTTTTGAGTAGTAGTAGCATCCTACAATTCACCACTGCAGGTCCTGAGCCTACAGTTTGTTTCCCATTTACACAAATCAGTTACCATGACATCATTAATATAAAACATTTACTTAATGATAAGACAAAGGCAGGAATAACAAAAATATACTCAATAGAAGGCAAAAGCAGGACTTTTTCTCACTGGAAGGCAAAATCAGAAATAATGAAAACATCACAGTCCACCCACGACCTAAACCACCCTCTCACACTAATTAAGACAGTAGGGGTCTGTGGACACACACACTCATAGAAATCTCGCAAGAGGGCATATGCGTGGAGAAACCCCTGTGCTAAGGGCAACTCACAACTCTGAACTTCAGGCTTTAATGCCCTTGGTCCTTTCAGGAATAATATGCACCACACAAAATTGCTTTCTGGTTAGCTTCTTGTCCTCACAGCTTTCGTATGGGCAAAAGCCACCCCTCTTCTACTCTTGAGCTGATGAAGCAATGAAAAGCTGTTTTTGTTCGTAACCACCCTCTACAACAGGTTGAGAAATAGTGTTACATTCTTTTAGTAACAAGCAGTTGCCTTAACCTGGAAGAATGTCAGGCTTCTCAAATCTGCAAATAACAGGGAATTCTGTTTTTTTTGTCCAATAAGCTCCATATTTCTTTTCACAGCAAAGCACAGCTTAACAAAAAACAAACAAACAAAAAAAAGTAAAGTCGGCCTTCCTCCTACTCCCTTCCATTTCTCCATCTCAAACCGTAAAGGTCAGTAGAAGGCAACACAGGTGCCCTTGAGAAGTTTACCTCCCCGAGAATTTAGATGGTGCCAGACAGGAATAAGCAGAAGCTAGGTGGCACCATAGTGCACTGAGTGCCAGACCTGGAGTCAGGAAGAAACCTTCCTGAGTTCAAATCTGGCTTCAGACACCTACTAGCTGGGTGACCCTGAGCAAGTCACTTAACCCTGTTTACCTCAGTTTTCTCATTTGTAAAATGAGCTGGAGAAGGATGTGGCAAAACCACTCCAGTATCTTTGCCAAGAAATTGGGAAGAATCAGACACAGCTGAAATGACTAAATAAACCCAAACAGTTTTGTATACACCCAGCAGGATTCAGCTCTCAGCAAATGGTCTTCCAGCAGCCTTTTCCCAGTCAATTGGCAAAGCACATCTCTCTTCCAAATCAATCAGCAAATTCCCAGTAAAGTAGATGAAGAGTCAGCTGTCCCAGCTGGAAGCTTTCTCTGTCTTCTGTCCCCAGATTTTTGCAATTCCTCTTGCTCTGAACTAATTCTTCTGCTTCTTCTTCTGGCCATTTTGTCCTATAGCTTCTCAAAATTTCTTCTCCTTCTGTTTTTTTTTTTTTGTTTGTTTGTTTGGTTTTTTTGTTTTTTGGCTAGGCAATGGGGTTAAGTGACTCGCCCGGGGTCACACAGCTAGTAAGTGTCAAAGGCCAGATTTGAACTTGGGTCCTCCTGACTTCAAGGCCAGAGCTCTATCCACTGCACCACCTAGCTGCCCCCTTCTGGTTTTTTTAATAGCTTCTAATACCTCAAATCAAAGTCTCATGGTAGTCAGTGACCATCAATCTATACATTATGCAGAAAAACTCAAAGAATTCACATGCCAGGCATACACCCAAAACTCCTTAAATAATCTTCCCACAGGCTGTAACAAGTTATTTGATTCATAATTTTGTCAGTTATAAACTTCCAAACCATGAAAAACAGACCCATGCCAATGAAATGATGAACCACAATGCCTTGTGACCATAATCTCTCTCACTACATGTATCTGAGGGTCAGATCTCTAGCTGGTCCTTTAAAGATTCTGTATCTCTCCTCAACATCTTATCTGAGACTGCAGTTCTTCACAAGTGGATATTATCATATTTCCTAACACAAATTTCCTTTTTCTGACTTTTTTGGCCACCAACCATACAAAAGGAGTAGTCCTTTATATCTGTACATGGACATCTTTCCTATATCCCCAGCAGCCCTCCCCTAAACTCCAGTAAGGGACGTGGCTGCTGTCAACCTTAACTCCAACATCCCCTGTTGCCTAACACAGTATTTGACATATATTTCAATATGTCAGAATTTTAAGAGTCTTTTATTCTGTTTCTATGTCTTCCCTCTATCAACCTGGATTACAGTCACTCTACCAATTAGGTGTTTTTTAAGAATTGCTGTAGCCAGGGGGCAGCTAGGTGGCGCAGTGGATAGAGCACCAGCCCTGGAGTCAGGAGGACCTGAGTTCAAATCCGGCCTCAGACCAAACACTTGACACTTACTAGCTGTGTGATACTGGGCAAGTCACTTAACCCCAATTGCCTAAAAACAAAAAACAAAAAAAGTAAAAAAAAAAAAAAAGAATTTCTGTAGCCGCAAAGACATCACCTTGTGACCAATTTGGTGACAAGTTTTTGGACTGCAGACCTCAGTCCATAGTCATAGTCTGTCACTAAGCTCCTATTTTGCTGTTGTAGTCATTCAGTTGTATCCAACTCTTCATGACCATAGCACACCAAGCTGCTCTTCTATCTTCTACTATCTCTCGAAGTCTTTCCAAATTCATGTTTGTTGTTTCCATGACACTATCTATCCCTCTCATCCTCTGCTGTCTCCTTTTCCTTTTTCCTTCAGTCTTTCCCAATATCAGCGTCTTTTCCATCTTTTCATCATGTGGCCAAAGTATTTAAGTTTCAGCTTCAGTATTTGATCTTCCAGTGAATAACGTGAATTAATTTCTTTACTTATTGACTGATTTGATCTCCTTGATGTCCAAGGGACTCTCAAAAGTCTTCTCCAGCACCACAATTTGAAAATGTCAGTTCTGTGGAACTCAGCTTTCCTTATGGTCCAACTCTCACAGTCATACATTGCTACTAGAAAAACCATAGCTTTGACTATATAGACCTTTGTCAGCAAGATGATGTTTCTGCTTTTTAGTATCCTGTCTAGATTTGCCACAGTTTTCCTTCCAAGGAGCAAGTATCTTTTAATTTCATGACTGCAGTCATCATCTGGAATGATCTTTGAGCCCAAGAAATTAATATCTAACAGTGCTTCCATTTCTTCTCTCTCTATTTGCCAGGAAGTGATGGGACCAGTTGCCAAGATCTTGGTTTTTTTGATGTTAAGCTTCAAGCCAGCTTTTACACTCTCCTCTTTCACCCTCATCAAGAGGCTTCTTAATTCCTCCTCACTTTTTGCCATGGCAGTAGTATCATCTACCTATAGGAGATTATTGATATTTCCTCCCAGCAACCTTAATTCCAGCCTTTGATTCATCCAGCCTGGCATTTCTCGTGATGTCCTCTGCATATAAGTTAAATAAATAAGGTGACAATATACAGCCTTGTTGTACTCCTTTTCCAATCCTTGTTCCAATGGAACAACCAATGTTCATGTTCATTTCTAACTGTTGTTTCTTGGCCTGTATACAGGTTCCTCAGGAGACAAGTAACATGATCTGGTACTTCCATCTTTTTGAGGACTTGCCACATTTTTAATCAGAACTCTCCACTATGACCTGTCTGGCTTGGGTAACCCTGTACAGCATAGCTCATAGTTTCATTGAGCTATGCAAGCCCCTCCACCATGACAAGGCAGTGATCCAGGGGGGAAGCCCTCATGCTCGTTTTTTTTTGCTTGTCATTCAGTAATTTCAGTCATGTCTGACTCTTTATGACCCCATTTGAGGTTTTCTTTGCAAAGATACTGGAGTGGTTCGCCATTTCCTTCTCCAGCTCACTTTACAGATGAGGCAACTGAGGCAAACAGGGTTGAGTGACTGGCCCAAGGTCACACAAGTCTTAAGTGTCTGAGGCCAGATTTGAACTCATGATGATGAGTCTCCCTGACTCCAGGCCCAGCACTCTATACAGTGCTCACTTATACTCACTTTGGTAGCACTTAAATAGCAAGTTAGCACTTTACTGGTATGGCCTTCAAGAATGCAGAGACTCCTCTACATAATAATGAGGTATCAGAGGAGGATTTTAGGGAAGGCCTAACACATGCTCATAAGGATCCCATCGATTCAGGAATCCCTTCCCCCCAGTGATGCAAATCACAACCAATTCATGCCTGTTGATGCTCTATGACTCATCCATATTCTCCTAAATATTCACCACAAGTGGTCCACCCACTTTTTTCTCACTTTCTCCTCACATGTCAAGGGTAACAGGGGAACTCTCCAGCCATCTATTTATTTATTATCCCTTACTCTCTCCACATGACAAGCCTATCTTTTCTTTCTGTATTGCAGTCTCTTGATGACATCCTTTTACCCCTGCTCCTCAGAGTTCCTTGTTGGCTGTGTGCTGTGGCCTGCTCATACTCACAAGGCTTTCCATCATCCTCCATGATGCTCATCTTTGGTCTTTCGGTGACAGCGATGCTCCAGGTCTCACTGCCATGCACTCACAAAATGTTTGTATTAAAAAGATGGACTTTGGATGTTATGAGAAGCTTGGAGTCAGGTTAATAAATGTTTCTTGAATTTAATTGCATTGCCTATGAAATGTGATAATGTGATCCAAGATCCCTTTTCTGTATTTTCCTACTCACTTTCTGGCCTTCTTGGCTTCAAATCAGGACTGGTGTTCCTTTCATTCCCACCTACATATACTGCTGGAATAAGCATAGGTCTATTCTACTCAGTACTTCTAGAAGCAGATCCTCTGACCTTCCCTGTCTCTTATACTAGCTCTGTCTCAAATCTCACTTCCATAACATGGACCTACTCTAAGGCCAAAACCTCTCTTCTGTATATACTGTTGTTAACAGTCTGTTCAGATGGTACCAGACTAATTCTTTCCCAGGCAGAAGAAATAGTTTTGGAACCTTTTGTTTTTCAGCTGCATCAGACTCTCCACGACCCCATTTGGGCTTTTCTTGGCAAAGATGGTGGTTTGCCATCTCCTTCTCCAATTCATTTTACAGATGAAGAAACTGAGTCAAACAGGGTTAAGTGACTTGCCAACACAGCTAGAAGTGTGGCTAGAAGGCTATATTTGAACTCAGGTCTTCCTGATTCTAGCCACTGTGCCACTTAGCTGTCCTAGGAACCCTACTTAGGGTTTTGTTGTGTTTCCAGCTTAGGAAGAAACTAGACTAGTTTTATCTAGAGGGCAAAGTTGCAGCACCCTGGGAACTTTTAAAATTAATCTGCAAAAAGGAAGGGTCAAGAAGGAGACCACCAGGTGGACAGTGGAGGTGAGCACTAAGCAGCTGGAGCCTCACCTTTGTTCACCTCTCCACTCATTGAATGATTCCAGAAAAGAGGTGACTAAACTGTCCTTCCACTGGAATAGGGTGAATTGCTCCATACCTCATTTTCACCTCTCCTCGTCCTCCCCCTCCACTTTATTGATTGTTACTAAATAGCAAGCATTTTTACAACTGTATCCCTGTTCTTTTAAACGTCTATTTTTATTTTCAATAGGACTTTGAAGCTAACTTTCCCTACATAAAAGATAATATTGATCCTAACTATTTCTGTACCTGTCTTTAATTACTATAGAAAGAGTACAGATAGGGAAATAACTGTAGCTAGTTTGAATATCCAAGAATGTAAATATGACACAAGAATTTAAATATTAAATAAATGGGATTAATTCTATTCTAGACATCAGAAATTATTCTTATCTGGGGGTTCGGTGCTTTTTATGATTTTTATTAATAATTTATATTTTTCTTAAGCGCCCCTAAAAAAGCAGAGAAAAGAAGCCATGTGGACCTAAGGGCCAGTTTGTCCATGGGTCAGACCCTCAAGCTAACATCTTTGTTTGCAGACAGGATAAGTCACTTTAAACACTGGCATTGGAAGAAAGAATTTCCACTATTACTCCCACTCAAGAAGAGGGAGCAAAAGGAAGAAGAGGGCAGTGACCAAAGGAGAGATTATACCCGAAAGCTAGCCCCATAGAAAGAGATAGGTGTGGTCTGGAAAGTTAGCTTCACCCCCACCTCCATTTTGAGTTAAGAGGAGGGAAAGACCCCCCCAGCCAAATTCTGGTCTCTATAGTAAACCTGTTGGCTACATATGGAAATCTCATCCTAGATTCATTTGAAAAAAAAAATTTTTTATTTCTCTTTTCTCTGCTATGGGAATTTAAATACTATTCCAGCTCCTTTTTGTTTCTTTAAAGATTTAATTTCCTGCATTATTGCTGAATACATTTAACATTCCTATACAATAAAATTTTAATTTTAATTTTTTTATATTTCATGTTAATTCATTTTTTTTCTTTTGCACTTTGGGTTTAAAACAGAATCTTAACCCAATACTGGCTACTTTGGAAGATGACTATTGAATATTAAATTTTACTTTTACTTTTAATTTTGCATTTTTCTGGATTTTCTCCTCAATTTTGCTATTCAATTTTCTTTTGAAATAACTTATTTTCCTGTTATATTTTATTTCTCCATCTCTCATAATAAAGGCATCAATCAGGTTTTATTCATTTTAAATACTTTTTTATTTTTAGGGGATTTCTTCTATTTTGAGAATTGCTTGTTTTTCACTTTGCTTATCTGTGCTATCAGTTTCCACTGTGCTGAACCAATAACTCATATCATAAATGAATACCAATGCTTTTTATTTGATAATGCCAAAAAGAATACTAGTTGTTTACATTCCTTGTTGACATGGAGATGGCATGCTGTTACTGTGATAGTTCTTTAATTGCATAATTGCCTTGTTGATTACTGTTTGCTGACACTGGTTTTTTGCCATCATCACTGATAATGTGCAGTGTAGAAGTTTAACCCAACTGTTTCATTGTTTAGTGGATTGCTCTTTGGTGATTGGTGGAATAATGCCATTATTGGTCAGTCTAGTAATCAGTTGGGAAATAATTTGTATGTAAAATACTGTGATGTTTCTGATCTGGAAACTAATAGCAGCCTCCTGATTTTAGGAATAGAATCACAGAATAAAAATAAGGAAATTGTAAGGAAATTGAAGGGGAAAAAAAGAGAATTGCAAGGTAATTCACAGTAAGATGAGGGCTGAAGAGACCACTCAATACTCTGTGAATTACCTGATCTCTTATTCAAAAATACCAGATAACTGATAATAAGAATAGTAAAAGAAAGCATTTGGAAATTGACTTATATGCCTCCTATTGAGTAGAAGGAGTGAAGAGAATAGAGACCTTAATAAAAAAAAAAAAAGAGGATCTGATATCAAGGAGTTTACAGGAAACAATTAAGTCTGAAAAAAACTTCACCATAAGGAGGGCTAAAGCCACTCATGAAAAAAGCCCAAGTATATCCTTGTATATCCCTGTAAAAGGATGACATAAGCTCAACTTGGTGATCATCTTGAGAACAAAACCATGTACCTCTGAGGAAGTTCCATGGGCAGTATGGATCTCTCCTATAACAGACTCACTAGAGAATTGATGAAGGCTGGAAAGTTAACTTCACCCCAAACCCCATTTTGAGTTAAGAGGAGGGAAAGACTTCTGCTCTCTATAGTGAACCTGTTGGCTATATGTAGAAATCTCAACCTAGATTCATTTGAAAAAAAAATTTAATTTTCTTTTCTCTGCTATGGGAATTTAAAGACTATCCCAGTTTATTATAGGTTTATTACTGGTAAATTTAGAGAAGAGAAATATGTTGATGGAAAGTCTTAGGGGAGGGACTTCTGGGTTACATGATCAACAAGATAGACGACAAGACTTTTTCTCTGATCCCTTAAACTTCTTAAACCTCTCCAAAATAGAAATTAAGCATCAAAGATAAAGCAACTTCAGCTGTCTCCTTTGATTTAGGAACCAAGAATCCAAAAGAAGGTTAAAAACAAAAGCAAACCCATTAGCTGACTTCTACACTGAGCGTACTCAATACTTCTCTCCCACTCCCTATGCTCCAGCATCAAGTCTACATTTATCCAAACCAAAGATCCGACACAAGGATCTGACACAAGGACTCACAACAAAACATAATCTCATACCCTGATTCCTGCTCCCTCTGTCCAGAGTGGTAGAAATTCTGGCTCCAGGCTTTGGAAGTTTGCTTGAGCAGAAATAGACAGGACAGTGTTGCTGCAGTGTTCCAGGGGCAAAAACTTACTGAGGGAACAGCAATCTGTGCTGCAAAAGAGCCAGGACCAGAGGGAAAGGGGCAGGATACTTATTTGGGCTTGAAATAGAGCTCAACAGCCCTACCACATCCCACCCTCCTCTCACAATCTCTCGAGACACAAATTACAGAAATCAACTCCATAGCACCAATGTGGAAGCTTTTTGAACTGCTGATTCCAGGTCAGAAAACTAAGGAACAGAAGGACTAGAACAAGACACTGGAACAGGTCACTGTGTGTGAGGGAGGCAATGTGATAATCAACTAAGCCAGAGAAAAAGAGCTTAGCATCCATCTAGGACCAGCTCTGTCCCTTCAAAAGTCACCTCAGGCAGAGACCCAAGCTGGTGAATTATCCAGAATAGGAGGAGGCTATGACACTTTGAGGGGTTTTGAGAGCCAACTTCCAGGGAAACTACCATCAGAGGGGAAGGAGTCAGACAGTGAACAACAGGGGAAAATAAGGGGCAAAAAAATAAATAAATAAATTGAAATTACCAAAAATCTCAGGAAAAAGAAAACTCAAAGACCATAAGCAGGTAAATCAACATGGAAAACATTAACAATAGAAAGAAATATGCCCTCTAGATCTAGTAAATGAGTTTGAGTATCTATTAATAAATACTGCAAAACAAAGGAAAACAATCCAACATTTCATGAGATGAGAATGCTGTGGCATTTAAGAAGGACATGAAACCACAACACACTGTTCCTGAGTGGTTTAAAATAGAAATGGAAATTAAGAGAGCAGACTTTATAACCTTCACAGCCAAAATAATGGGCACAGAAAAACTGGAATCTGTAATAGCAGGTCTAATCAAAGAAATGAGAGAACAATAGCTTGGGAATGTAAATACACAAAAGTGGAGGACAATCTAAAAGAAGAGAAGCAAAAAATATAATAACATTAAAATAAAATGTGCTTACTATGCAAGCAAAATATACTGATCTTGAAGACAAGATGTGTAGAGACATCCTAAGGATCACAGGTCTCCCAGAAGAACAGAATAGAACCCAAGACCTTAACATCACAGTGTAGGAAATAATAAAAGAGAACTGCTCAGATCTTCTAAACATAGAAAATGAAATGCCAAATGAAAGAATTTGTAGATGACTTCCAGAAAAAAAACAACAACAACAACAACACAAGGTTGCAAACTCCAAGACATATAGTAGTTAAACTTAATAATTCAATTCAGAAACAAGTTCTGTAAACAATCAGGAGAATGACCTTAAAACAGAAAGGAAAGGAAATCCAAATAACATAAGGCCATTCTGAATCCACCAGAAAATGCAGGAAGGAATGAATAATGAGTTCTTAAGAGCAATGGAGGATGCAACCCAAGGTGATCTACCCTGCAAACCTGAGTCTAACCACAAATGAAAAAAAAAAAAACCAGATGAGCATTCAATAATAATGAGGCATTTGAAAGATTCTTAAGGAAAAAACATAACTGAAGAGATTATTTGCTTTTCAAACACCCCAGACAACAGAATAAATGCAACAGTCAAAGACAGCAATAACAGCTGATAAACCAAGAGATTTCTTTCTAAATGTGCTCGAGGAGGAAGGGGCAAAGGCAGAGTCAGGTGGAGGTACCAGTGAAGAGGTAGGCCTGGGGCAGTATGGACAGAACACTGAGACATCTCACCTATAGGTGAATCAATGTTTTGTTTTGTTTTGTTTTGTTTTGTTTTGGGGATTACATTACAAAATGGGAGGGTGAATGAATGGGGGAGGAGGAGAGGGGTGAAAGGGACTGTGTGATATACAAGGGCTAGCAAGGAAGGAAAAGTGACCCTGTGGTATCAAGACTACAGGGGAGAGGGGGAGGGCAAGGGGAGAAGGACTGAAAAGGAAGGGAAGGAAGAGTGGTCTTCCTCTGAAAGTGGAAGGAGGTTTCCATTGATGAATGCCCCTATAGGTGAAGATATGTGCTGCGAAGGGAGATGGAATCTTAGTGTTGGGAGGATTTGGTACTTTAAAAAAACCACTTGTCGGGGGCAGCTAGGTGGTGCAGTGAATAGAGCTCTGGCTTTGGAGTCAGGAGGACCTGAGTTCAAATCTGGCCTCAGACACTTGACACTTACTAACTGTGTGACCCTAGGCAAGTCACTTAACCCCTATTGCCTCATCAAAAAGCAAAAAACAAACAAACAAACAAAAAAACCACTTGTCCTACCTGGGGAGAGGGCAAGTTGGAACTCCTGGGGGCAACTGGCATCTGGGAGAATGGGAAAGCCTAGACCCAGGGATGAGATTTTGAGGCAAATGAAGAAAATAAAGTAACCAAGGGAAGGGTATAGATGAGTGGTGGGCTTCATAATCAGGGACATTGTGGATGCGGGGGGTGGGGCATGGATCCCACATGGAGCAGTGTCTTCTCCATCACCTGCAGAAGTTGACTTTATTCTGGAAGTGAGGAAATCTGAGGGGCAAGCTCTACAAGGCAGCAGCAGAGACTACCTTGAGGGAAGAGCCCAGAATAGATACCTTGGAAGTTTTGATTCCATAAGAAATATAGAGAACAGAGAGAGACCAGATAGTTATAGAGGTCAGGAACCAGAGAAAGAGGGTCTAGAGTAGACAGAAAGAGAAGGTGGATAGTGAAGAGAATGAGAGAAAACCTTTCTGGAAAGGGACACAAAAAATGAAATAAAAAAAAACCAATGACCCCAATTAATAAATGGTCAAAGGATATGAACAGGCAGTTTTCAGATGAAGATATTAAAGCTATCTAGTTATATTAAAAAAATGCTCTAAATCGTTATTGATTAGAGAAATGCAAAATAAAAGAACTCTGAAGTACTACCTCATATTTATCAGATTGGTTAATATGACAAAACAAGAAAATTATAAATGCTGGAGAAGATTAGAACACTAATGCATTGTTGGTGGAGTTGTGAACTGATCCAACCATAGATGAGAGCAATTTGGAGCTATCCCAAAGGGCTATAAAACTGCATACCCTTTCACCCATTAATACCATTTCTAGGTCTGTAACCCAAAGAGATCATAAAAATGGGAAAAGGACTCACAAATAAAAAATATTTATAGCTGCTCTTTTTTTGTAGTGGCAAAGAATTGGAAATTGAGGGGATCCCCATCAATTGGGGAATGGCTGAACAAGTTGTGAAATATGAATGTAATGGAATACTACTGTGCTATAAGAAATGATGAGCAAGCAGACTTCGGAAAAACCTGGAAAGACTCATATGAACTGATGCTGAGTAAAGTGAATGGAACCAGGAGAACATTGTACATAGTAACAGCCACATTGTGTGATGACTTTGACAGACTTAGCTCTTCTCAGCAATGCAAGGACCTAAGACAACTCCAAAAGACTTATGATGGAAAATGCTATCCACATCCAGAGAAAGAACCACCAGATCAAAGTATACTATTTGCTCTCTCTTTTTGTTTTGTTTTGTTTTGTTTTGTTTCTTCTTTCTTGTGGTTCCTCCCATTGGTTCTAATTCTTCTTTACAACATGACTAATGTGAAAATATGTTTAATATGAATGTATATGTAGAGCCTATGTCAGATTGCACACCGTTTTGGGGAGAGGGAAGGGCAAGGGAGCCAGAGAAAATTTAAAACTCAAAAGCTTATGGAAGTGAATGTTGAAAACTAAAAATAAATTAATTAATTTTTAAAATGAGCAGCATTAATTGAAAGGAAGGAAAGGAAGGGGAAATCTTCTTGACTGAGAGGGGAAAAGTAGGGGAAGAATTAAATAACCAGACAAAAACAGGAAAGAAAAAGTAACTAATAAGCAAAATCTCAAATGGCAAGTGCTAACAAGAGGAGAGAATGAAGGGTGAGGGGAAGGGAGCTATTGAGAATGGGGCCACTTTAGAAAAGAATAAGTTAAAAGAACTGAAGGAACATTGTGCTGTGTTTACTACAGATGAAGGAAAAAAAACTTTTAAAAATATTAGAGACAAATAGAAAAAATATAAACATAACTCATAACTTTAAATATGAATGGATTAAACAATTCAATAAAATGAAAAAGAGTGACAGATTGGATAAGAAAACAAAACCCTACAATCTGTTGCTTACAAGAAATATCTGTTAAAAAATACATACACAAAATAAAATTGAGAGAATGGGGAAAATTTTACTATGCATCAAACGAACCCAGAAAATCAGGTGTTGCAATCATGCTATCTGACAAAGTAAAAACATTCAAAAAAATAAAAAAGGATAAACAAGGAAATTACATTATGGTGAAAGGAACCATAGACAACAAACCTATATCAAGAACATATTTATTCACTCCAAATGTTTTAGTATCCAAATTCTTAAAGGGAACATTAACTATGCTATATAAACAATAATACAATAGTAAAAGGAGACTTCAATAACCCTCTCAATTTTGGATAAGTCTAAAAGAAAGATAAACAAAAGGGAAAATATGGAACTGAATAAATTGCTAGAAAAAAAAACAAATTAAAAGACTTGCAGTGTCTTCTAAAGAGACAGCAAAAGAATATACATATTTCTCAGTATCACATGGAATTTTTACAAAAATTGACCACATTTTAGGGCATAGAGATATTCCAAACAAATGTAAAAAGGCAGAAATAATTAATGCATTTTATAAACCATAATGCAATAAAAGGAGTCATTGCTTTGGGGAACACAAACAAAAGATAGAGCCAAATGGAAATTTAACAGTGAAATTCTAAATAATAGATGGGTCAAAGAACAAATAATAGAAACAATTAATTGATTATGTGAAAGGAAATAACAGTGATAAAACATAACACCAAAATTTCTGAGATTCAGCTAAAGCATCCTCAGGGAGAAAATCATATCTCTATAAACATATATTAACAAAATAGAAAAAGTGAGGATTAATGAACTGAATGTGCATTTAAGAAAATTAGAAAGTCTACAAATAAACAAACCTAAAATAAGCAAAAAAAATTGTAGATATTAGAAATTAGAGGAGAAATAAATAAACTGGAAACAAAAAATATAAAGATGATAAAACTAAAGACTAGTTTTTTTAAAAAACTAAGAAAATTGATAAACCTTTGACTTATCTGATTAAAAAAGAAGAGGACATAAAGTTGAATCAACAACATAGCAAATAAGCAAGATGAAATCACAACAAAATTAGAAAAAATAAAAAGAATAATTAGTATATATTATGTAAGATTATATGCTAACAAAACTAATAGCACAAAAGAAATAGAAAAATATCTTTAAAAATATAAAATACCCATAACCATCAGAAGACTAGATCAAGATCTTAAGCAACTCAGTCTTAGAAAAGGAAATATATCTATCTGTAAAGGAACTAACAGAGGAAAAAAAAAACAACTCCTGGTCCTGATGGATTCACAGGAGAATTCTATCAAACTTTTAAAGAGCAATAAATATAAATATTTCACAAATTATTCTCAAAAATTGAGAAAGAAAGTACCTTACCAGAATCCTTTCCTAAGACAAACATGGTCTTAATACCTAAATCCAAGAAAGATAAAACACAAAAGGAAAACTATAGGTCAATATCACCAATGCATATTGACTCAAAAATTTTAAACAAAATTCCATCAAACAGACTTCAACAATTTATCCAAGAAATCATTTATTATGGTGGAGTAACATTTATACCAGGAATGCAAGGATGGTTCAACATTAGGAAATCAAAATAATCATATAAAAATATACAAACATACATACAAACATACAAAACCATATGACCACCCTAACAGATGCAGACAAAGCCTTTGACAAACTGCAGCACTCTTTAATCCTAAAAACCCTACAAAGTAGAAGCATATAGGGACCTTTTTTTAATATCATAAAAGGTATCTATCTAAAACAAAAAGCAAGCATCATATACAATAGGAATACACTAGAACCTCTCCCAATAAATCAGGAGTAAAGCAAGGATGCCCACAATCTTTACTATCATTTTATGTAGTTCTAGACATGGTAAGAACAGCAATAAAACAAGAGAAAGTGGCAAAATGAATTGAATATTGGACCCAGAGTCAGGAAGATCTGAATTCAAATCTAGACTCAGTTACTTAGCCACGTAGCTACATAGCTACACTTACTAGCCATGTGACCATGGGCAAGTCATTTATTCTCTATTTGCCTCAGTTTCCTCATTTGTAAAATGGGGATAATAATTGCACCTACCTCCCAGGGTTGTTGTTGGGATCATATGAGATAATATTTGTAAAGCATCTAACACAGTGCCTGGCAATGCTGAATGTTGGAGGGACTGTGGGATGATGGGCATTTTAATACATTATTAGTGGAACTGTAAGATGGTACAACCATTTTGAAAAGTAATTAGAATTTACACAAATAAAGTGCCTAAGATGTCCATACCTATGAACCAGAGGCTCTATTACTGAGCTTATACTGCAAGGAAGCTATCAATAAAAAGAAAATATCCATATGCACCAAAATATTTTTAGCAGAACTTTTTGTGAAAGCCAAGAATTGAAAACAAAGTATATGCCCATTAATTGAGGAGTATCTAAACAAACTGTGGTATATGAAATATTATGTGCTGTGTGAAATTATGTGTAATGTATAGAGAAAAGCATGGAAACATCTATACAAATTGATGCACAGTGAAGTGAGCAGAGCCATGAAAACAATATACACTATAACTGCAACAGTGAAAATGGAAAGAACCACCACACAACCACATACAAAAAAAATAAAATAAAATAAAATAAGAAGTAAATGTAACAAAATGAAAAAGATCAATAATTATTTGAATGAAGAGAGACGAGAAGACACTCCCAACACACCCATTAATTGATGTGGGAGGTCCATAAGTGTTATACATTTCATATGTTTCTGGAATTTTATATGAGTAGGCTATCTGAGAGGGAGAAAAGATACTGGGGATAACTGTGATGATATAAGAAACAGAAAACATTGATAAAAACTTATTTTTAAAAAACTTTTAAAGAAATTTTTTTTTTTAGGCAATCGGGGTTGTGACTTGCCCAGGGTCACACAGCTAGTTGAGTGTCAAGTGTCTGAGGTCAGATTTGAACTCAGGTCCTCCTGACTCCAAGACTGGAGCTCTATGCACTGCACCACATAGCTGTCCCCCCCAAAGAAATTCTTAAGGGAGAAGTATGTGTGTTGGTGTGGGATAGGAAGATTAGATAGCCTGACTCATATGGTAAGAATTTCTATCAAACTTAGAAAGCCAATTCAGTGACGGTGAGACTCCATAGAGCAAAAGGAAAAGGGCAATTCAGTTCTTGATTTGGGTAGATGCCAAACTACAGAGATTGATAGGCAGAAGGGCAGTGGCTTCGGAGAATGAGGATAAAATCAACTATAACAAAAGTGAGGAGTATGGCATACATCCTCCAAATACAACCTGCATGGTACCCTCTTTTTTGTGGTTTTTTTTATGCCACAGTGTATTTTTTCTTTCTTTTTCTACTAATTTATTTATTTTTAGTTTTCAACATTCACTTCCACAAGGTTTTTAGTTCCAAATTTTCTCCCCATCTTGTTCCTCCCCACACCCCAAGATGGCATGCATTCTGAATACCCCTTCCCCTAATCTGCCCTCCCTTCTATCTTCCCCATCTTCCCTTATCCCCTTCCCCTTCTATTTTCCTGTAGGGCAGGATAGATTTCTATACCCCATTGCCTGTATATCTTATTTCCCAGTTGCGCGTGAAAACAATTTTTAACATTTGTCTTTAAAACTTTGGGTTCCAAATTTTCTCCCTTCCTCCCTCCCCACCCACCCTCATTGAGAAGGCAAGCAACTTGATACAGGTTATACATGTGTAGTCATACAAAACACTTCCATAGCAGTCATGTTATGGAAAATTAACTATATTCCCCTTCATCCTATTCCACCCCCTGTTTATTCTACTCTCTCTTTTGACCCTGTCCCTCCTCAGAAGTATTTGCTTCTGATTACCCCCTCCTCCAATCTGCCGTCTCCTCTATCATCCCCTGCTCTCTTATACCTTTCCCCCCTATTTTCCTGTGGGGTAAGATAGATTTCCATACCCAATTGAGTGTGTGTATTATTCCCTCCTTAAGCCAAATCTAATGAGAATAAGATTCACTCATTCCCTCTCACCTTCCCCCATTTCCCCTCCACTGTAAAAACCTTTTCCTGTCTGTTTTATAAGAGATAATTCACCCCCTTCTACCTCTCCCTTTCTCCTTCTCCCAGTATAATCTTCTCTCACCCCTTAATTTTATCCTCCAGATATCACCCCTTCATCTTCAACTCATGGTGCCCTCTTTTATGTGAGACACAATGGATGCTACCACATTTCCACCAACTGATGAATATAGTACATAAGACATATTCTGGATGTACAGTTGCAAAAAGGGACTGCCATGAGGGAGACCTAATCCCAACTCACTTTGAATCATCCTTTCATGAATGGCACATGGAAATGAGACAAGGGAGGTACCCTGCATATTGTGGATTCAAGGGTCAAAGAAACTCACTGGACCCAGAAGCAAACCTGATCTACCTGGAAAGGTAATGGAAAAATAGAATAGACACCAAGCTGCACAGACCCCTGAACACCACCAACCAAGGAGAATGTGAATGACAGAACTACCTAGTTACCCCAGTGGCAAAGATGACCATATGGAGACCACATGACAACAAAGGGAGAAGATAATGTTGGTAGTGAAGAAGATGAGGGCTGCAGGACTAGTTCTAGGGAAAAGAAAGTGGGGCCAAGGCAGAAGGTCACCCAGGTCCCTGCAAGCAATGAATAGCACCTCATTCATCACCAATTCCTAATAGGCCTTTTCCCCTGGACTCTTGGGAGCTAGCTCAGAAGTAATTGAGTGCAGTGGGTACTATGGTACTGGACACAGGAGTGCAAGTGACCATCATTGAACTTGTCTGCACTGACTTCTTTTCTCTGGAAGGAGATACCAAAAACATATCATAGAATAACGGGGACTGACCATTTTGTGATGGCTTTGGTTGTGTACACAACCAAGAACCAGAAAGCATCCATGATTGCTAAAGTACTGGAGGAGAAGGTTTTCTGTGTATAGACTTCATGCTACTTAAAACTTAGACCAAGGCAGAGACTTTGACAGTACATTGCTCAAGATGTTGGTTTTGGTTGGCATCAAGAAGTCTAAAACACCTTACCATCCTTCAAGGAGACCCACAACCTGAATATTTTAACCACACTTGATGAACACATTAGTGGAAACAAAAATAAAAATCTCTATGGAACCAGTGTGTGGGTTTCTACCATATGCATACTATTTCACCAGGCAGGAATGGTGCCACTGGATTTATACCCTACCTGCTGATAGTCATGAGGCATATCTGCCTATTGACTTGTTTTGGAATCTCTAAGGATGAGGAGACTACAAATACATGCAACCAGTACACATATAAGACACATTATATGGATAAACATTAGCATTATCATCTGACTACATATGTAACCATTTCATCAGTGTCAACTAGAACATCATATTAGTCTGGTTATGGGTTGATAATTTGAGGGAAAAGTTGATCTTATCATCTACCTCTAACCTCAACTTAGAAGTCTGCTGAACAAATAATAATAATAACTAACATTTATATAGGGCTTACTCTGTGCACTGTTCTAAGCATTTTATAATTATTATCCCAATTGATTCTCACAACAATCACAAGATGCAGGTGCTATTATCACTATCATCCCCATTTTACACATGAGGAAACTGAGACAAACAGAATTAAGTAACTTGCCTAGGGTCATGCAGCTAGTGTCTGAGGCCAAATTGATGAAGTCTTCCTAACTCCAGGTCTGGCATTCTACCCACTGAGCCACTCAGTTGCCTCAAAATAAATAATAGTATGATGCCTGAGTTTGTTGCCAAGACCTTCAACAAGATGATAAAGTTTGGTTAAGAAATCCTGGTGTTTATGAGACAGAAGCTAACAGATTGAAAGAAAGCTTTTATTTATCTAACTGTGAAGTGACTGGACAATTTGCCTGTTTACAAAATTGCTCAAGAGAGTAGTGGAAGCCCAATAAAGACAATACACTTCCATCACTTTTTGCCGAGATGAGTTAGTTGGACTCTGATGAACATGTTGAAACTGATGGATACTTGCCTCAAGATTCTCTCAAGTCTAACTGTCTAATCCAGACAATAGCTGAGAAGTAGACATTTGAAGTGAAGAAGATTGTGTTCTGAACCCAGGGGAAGCACATCTTCTACCATGTACTTCAGCCACACCCCACAGTAATACTTCTAGACCTCCTAGTCTTTCTACAAGTTCAGGTTTAGGTAGGCAAGACTCTAGGTCTGAAAAAGATTATGATGAGCCCATACCATCAGCTTGCACAGATCTGAGAGATCAGCATTTTACAGGAGATTTAGAACTATCCAACCCATAACCAGACTAATTTGATGTTCTAGGTGACACTGATGAAATGGTTACATATGTAGTCAGATGATAATGCTAATGTTTATCCATGTAATGTGTCTTACATATTACACATGTTCATTGATGCATGATAATTACTGCATGTTTAAGTATTCTGTTTTATTATTCTCTTTTTATGTTTTTACCAGTATTGTGTATATTTTAGTTATGTTCGTCTGATAACTATACTTTGTTTTGCTATTTGTTATATGCACGTAGTTTTGCTGTCTTGACAAATTTTGTTATTCATATATTTACTGATATTATTGCTGCTTATTTTTTCTGGTTGCTATACATATTTGTTTGTATTATGTGGAATTGGATATGCTCCAGTGAGATACATATACTGCATATAATTTAGAACTATAGCTACTGAAGCAGCCTGACAGGTGATATTTTGCCTTTGTGCTATATCTCTTGCGTGAATTATTGATATACATATGCTCTGAATGGCACCTGGAGTGACTACTAGGTGCTGGCTTAATCATTCTTGTTCTGTTCAGTGCTGATGTGTATTTTGATAATACACTGTATCATTCCATATACTAAGTATACTATAGCTGATTTTGCAAGGGACTGCAAAATTCCAAATGCTAGGGAGGAATGTCATAGTTTAATCAGTTGGGATCAGATTAATTGTCCTGCAGGCAGAGGAAATTGTTTTAGAACCCTTGTTAGGCAATTTAAGAGTCATAACCTTTCCAGCCTGTACTATTGTGTCTGAGGCTAGATTGAATTCAGGTCTTTCTGACTCCAGGCTCAGGTGCTCTATCCATTGTTCCACTCTAGTAAATGTTTAACAACCAGCTCTTTGGGGGGAAATGTACATATGACATGCTTTTAAGTTTAATCTACATTATTAACATTCTCTCTATCACTTTCTTAAATCTAGACAATCAACAAAACAATAAATCAAGCTGTGATTTGTAGCATTAGCTGATTTCCAAGGTATAACTACTCACACTGAATATTCGATAGTTGGCTCTCAAGAGCCCATTGAGCTGGCTTTAGCATACCTCAGATAAAGATCCAAAAAGATGACTTATTAGAAGTCAATAGGCTTTTTAGAACAGCGGGCCAAAAAGATTTGGAAATTGAAGGGATGTCCATCAATTGAGGAATAGCTGAACAAGTTGTGGCATATGATTGTGATGGAATACTTGCTATAAGAAATGATGAGCACTATGCTCTCATAAAAACCTAAAAAGACTTACATGAACTGATGCAAAATTAAGTGAGCAGAACCAGGAGAACATCAAACACAGTAACAGAAATATTGTATGATGATCAACTGTGAATGACTTAGCTACGCTCATCAATACAATGATCTAAGACAGTTCTGAAGGACTTATGATGAAAAAATGCTATCCATCTGCAAAGAAAAAAAAACTGATAGAATCTGAATACAGATCAAAGCATACCTTTTCTTCATTTTCTTTATTTTTCTTATAGGGTAGGTTGGTTTTGTTTGTTTTTTCGGCCTTTGTTTTCTTTCACCACATGACTAACATGGAAATATGTCTTGTAAGACTGCACATGTATGACCTATATCAAATTGCTTGTCTTCTCAATGGAGGCGCAGAGAGGGCTGGGAAGGGAGGGAGAGAGAAATTTGGAACTCAAAAATTTAGAAAAATGCTAAAAATTGTTTTTACATGTAATTGGGGGAAAATAAAATAGCAAATTAAAAAAAGGATAACAGGCCAAATCTGATAAGATAAACTTTAATAGAGACAAGTGTAAAGTGTTAGACTTGGGTTCTAAAAAATATATATATTTCACAAGTATAACAGAAAGGAGGTCTGACCCTATAGCAGCTTGTCAGAAAAAGTTCTGGAAGTTTTAGCCGGCTATCAAATCAATATGAATCAACAGTGTGATATGTTAGTTGACAAAATGATATGATTTTTTTAAGGCTCCATTGAGAAGCAAAGGACTAGGAAGGTAATAAGCCCTCTGTCATTTTTGCCCTGGTTAGAACCCGTAGGAAATGATATGTTCAGTTCTGGGGACTCATTTCTGGAAAACATCCAGGAGGGGGCCACTAGGTGAGTGAAGAACCTTCTGATTTCACATTGTAATAAGGATCAGTTGAAATAAGTGGGAATGCTTAGAAGACATAGAGGAGACATGCTAAGTCTCTTCAGGTATTTGAAAGGCTGCCACATGGAAATTCAGAATTAGTTCTTCTTGGACCCAGAGGACAGAACTGGGCATATTAAGTGGAGATACCAAAAATGCCAATTTAAGGTTGAAGTAAGGGAAAAACTCCCTAACAATGGAGGCTATCCAAAAGTGGAATGGGATGCTTTGGGGGGGTGAGCAAGGGTTGGACTGGACTTAAGATTTCATTAGAGTAGGCAGTTCCCGGTGAGGAAATTCCCTCTACCAATGCAGATCAATGACTAGTCTGTAATTTAAAATTTATGGGAGTTGCCAGAGATAGTGAGAAGTTAAGTAACCTGCCCAGGGTCACACAGCCAATATACACCTGAGACATAATTCAAACCCAGGTTTTCCTGATTTTGAGATCTGCTCTCTATTCACCGTGTCATAATTCCTCTCCTTTGACTTACAATATTTTTTTAGTTTGGTGTTTTGTAAAAAAAAAATTTTGGAAGCAATTAGGGTTAAGTGAGTTGCCCAGGGTCACACAGCTAGTAAGTGTCTGAGGACATATCTGAACTCAGGTCCTCCCAACTACAGGGCTGGTGCTCTATCCACTGCACCACCTAGCTGCCCAGCATGTTCTTATAAATGCACACTTTTATTGCCAGAAAATTGCACTCTCCACTACCCATAGATATTTATTTTCTTTATATGTATATATATATATATATACACACACACATATATATACACACAGAGAAAATAAATATATACATATATGTATGTGTATATATATATATATATATATATCCACTTTTTAATTTTTGTTCCATTTATTTATTTATTTATTGGGGGGGGGGTCAGGCAACTAGGGTTAATTGACTTCCCTGGGGTCACACAGCTAGTAAGTGTTAAGTGTCTGAGGCCCAATTTGGACTCAGGTCCTCCTGACTCCATGGCTGGTACTCTATCCACTGCATCACCTAGCTGCCCCGATATTTATTTTCTAATCTATGACTCATAATTATTGTTGCCAGAGTGAACACCACAAAATTCACCTAGCACAAATAATGCTCTTAAATAGACTTTTTAAAGACAAACGAAGTTTGTGGGGAGGAAAAGAAAGATTAGATTTTGAGATGTGCCACCCTATATAAAGAAATATGACCAGACACTCTCCTGTGTTAAGGAAAGCCTGAGATATTGTGAGGCTTTGGCTTGGGAAGGTACTAAGCTGGGGAGGAGTTTAGTAATCTGGTTAAGGAAGAATGCCATCTGATAGCTTCATGCTTCAACTATGTTTGCTAACTAGGTGCTAAACTCAATTATTCCCATCTGCTAAAGGTGTTGAGGTTTAGGGGTACTTGGGACCCCAAAATATCGAAAGCAAGAGACTCGGGTCCTGCTCAAATGAATTCAACCCAAGCCTTCTTTCAGCCGAGGTTTATTAAAGATCTGCCATATTGGCCAGACTCTTAAGGAATCTAAACATATTGACAAGCGGGCTAGAGTAAGTCTCAGCACTTTAATGGCGGCCAAGATGGAACTTACATAGAGAAAAACTGTGAGAGGGATCTAGGAGTGGCCAAGTAGTTTGGGGTGACCGGAGGAGAGGTCTAGGAGAAGAGATATCTTGATGGGAGTGGCCAATAGGTTGCGTTGACTGGAGGAGGGGTCTAGGGAGGATCTTGATGGGAGTGACTGGGAGGTAGAATAGGGTCTAGATAGAATCAAGGGTGGGAAGTGGCCTGAGCCATCTGGAAATAATAGACAATAGAGGGTTAGGTTAGGTTAAGGATAACAGAGAATTGGGAGATTGGGCATAGGCCATAAGGAAAGCCCAGTTGATAGGATTATAGTCTCAGGAGCATGCTAGAGACTTCCTTGACCAAGTGGGAGAGTTCAAGGAGAGTCCAAGATGGGGTTTTCTAGGGCCCATAGACAAATGGGACCCAAATTCTTTTTTGGGGAAAGGGCGAAGTTCTCAGCGTGGGCTCATATCCCGTCATTCCCCCCTTCAAATAAATGGGACCCAAATTCTTTTAGGATGAAGTGCAAAGGTCTCAGCTTCTGAAACTGCTTCTTGCTGGCAAGGAGTACCAACCTGTCTCTGACTCGCTGGGGTCCCTTTCACAGGGTCAGACTTCAGGTCCAGTGGGCTAGAGACCTTGGACTCCCTCAGAGGTTGGTACATAGCCTGAAAGGTCATGTGGAAGTTGATGGCTAGGCTGAGAGGTAAGTGCTTTTTATTATACCCATTTTGTTGATGAGGAAATTAAGGTTGAGAAGCCAAGTGACTTCCTGGTGGGGTCACGCAAGTAATAAGTACACTCTGGCCCCAGGTTTCAGGGCCGTGCAAGCTACATTTCCCTTCAAGATTCCAGGTACTCTGAGGAATTTGTAAGGCGTGTCTTCTCTACTACCATGTTAGCTATGTCTCCCTCATTTTAAGAGGCTAATGATTAGGACCCCAGGTCTATCTAACTATGTAATAGCATTAACTTTTACAAAGGAATAATTACTTCAAAAATACGGTAAAAACAAACATACCAACATTTATCACAACACCTCAGGGGCATCATCATACCTATATTATCTCCATTTCTGGGAGGTAATAAGGCTCATAACTTAACTCAGTTCCTATATAGCCAAGTTCATGCCCAGATGTAGCATGATTGCCTGATTATTGGAACTTATTATATATTTTATATATATATGTGTGTGTGTATTACTATTATATTAATTATATCATATATTATATCATATTATATCATATCATATCATATTATATTATATTATATTGTATTCTATTCTATTCTATTATATATGCAGATTATACTGAGCTCCTCAAAAGGCAGATCTTTGCTTCTCAGGCCATTGATGCTGATCTGGCTGCAACATCTAGTTTGGTTTCTCACTCCCAGAGTCCTATGGCTCACTCTCCTGAGCAAGCACGTGGATGGCACCCCGGGGTGATTACTAAGGATGCTGGGTTAATCATCCTCGTTCTGTTCAGTGCTCAGGGCTGGGAGAATCAACTCCCTGCACCTCAAATGGAAAAGAACAAATGAAAAGCCCAAGGAGGTTCAGGGGAAGGTCCTAGGACCCTTCATGCAATTGAGAAAGACTTCCAAACATGTGGTTAGCTAACAGGAACCAGGTATGGAATGCCTATGCATTCTTCCCTGGCTTTCCAAAGCATTTATTTCCTGGAAATTCTCCTGGCAGCCATCTCCCCTAGCACCCTTCACATGCAGAGACCAGCTAAGACTAATCAGGTCTGCACATGAACCAGGCCCCCTGTAATAAGCTTTGGAGGTAGGATTTAAATTCAGATCAATCTGACTCCAAATCCAGCCCTTTATCTACTATACTCCTCAGTTGCCTCCTGGGAAAGGGAAAAGACTGTTCTTTCCTTTCTGACCTGGGAAATGTGTCTCATTACATAGAACAGGGGTAGATAGTGTGGTATGAAAAAAATAATAGTAATAATAACAATAATAACAACAGCTAGTATTTATGCAGAACTTTAAGGTTTGCAAAGCACTTTACATATGTTATCTCATTTCATCCTCACAACAGCCTTATGAGGTAAGTGCTATTATTATCCCTGTTTTACAGAGGAGAAAACTGAGGGTGAGAGGTCAAGTGACTTGTCCAGGGTCACATAGCTAATAAGTACAAGAACACAAAATTTAACATAAAATTAAATTTTAATGGATTTAAATTTGAATGGCTAAATGTTGTTGATGGAAATAAGATATATAGGCAATGGGACATAGAAATCTAGTCTGCCCTATAGGAAAATAGAAGGAGAAGAGGATAAGAGAAGGGGGGATGCTAGAAGGGAAGACAGATTGGGGGAAAGAGTATTCAGAATGCACGCTGTCTTGGAGTGGGGGTAGGGGAGAGATGGGAGAAAATTTGGAACTCAAAATCTTGTGGAAGTGAATGTTGAAAACTAAAAATAAACAAATTAATAAAGAAAGTAAATAAATGTTGTTGAAGTTAAATTTAAATAGGGTTGAATCTTGGCTCTGTCACCTGTGTAACTTTAAGCCTGTTTTTTCACCTATAAAACCAGGCGGTTGGATTAGATGATTCCTAAATCTATTCTCTTTCTAGTTTTAAGAACTGGACTCTCTCTACGTTTTGTGAATTAAAGCTCTTTTGGGAACATAGACTGTCTGAGCTGCAAGAGACCTTAGAGATAATTTAATCCAACAATATAATGTTCACTTGTGTCTGACTCTTCATGACCCCATTTGGTTTCTTGGTAAAGACATTGGAGCGGTTTGCCATTTCCTTCTCCAGTTCATTTTATAGATGAGGAAACTGAGGCAAACAGGGTGAAGTGACTTGCCCAGGGTCACACAGCTGGTAAGTGGTCTAAAGTCAGATTTGAACTAAAAAAATATGAATCTTCTGGACTCAAGGCCTGGCACCCTATCCTTTGTGTCATCTAGCTGCCCAGTAACAGCAACAATAGCTAACATTTACATAGCAATTTAAGGTTTGTAAAATGCTTTACAAATATTTAATTTGAACCTCATAACAACCCTGGGAGATAGGTACACTTTATAGATGAAGAAATGGAGGCAGACCTCCAGATTAAGTGATTTCCCCAAGGTCACATATCTATTAAGTGTCTGAGGCTGGATTTGAACTCAGGTCTTCTTGATTTCAGGTCTAGCACTCTTACTGACCCATCTAATTGCCCAATAATAATAATAATAATAAAAGTTGGCATTTATACACCACTTTAAGGTATGCAAACCATTTAACACCTAGTTTGCAAAGCTCTTTGTATGTTAATTCATTTGATCCACCTTATCATTTTGCAGAAAAGGAGAGTGACCTGCTTAGGATCACACAGCCTGCTCATTCTGCAATCTCCATTACAATGCCTTGTTTTGTTTTTCCGCTTTTTTCTAAACAAGCCCAAGTTTCTTTGCATTCTTCAGACTCCTGTGCACATACTGGCACATAGTAGTACCTGGCACATAGTAGACCCTTAATAAAAGCTAATTTACTAACTGTACGCACTGTCCAGATTTGGGTTTTTGAAATTCGCTTGTAAAGCAGGTTTGTCTTCTGACCATCTTTCCTATTTTTCTTAAGGCAACCACAACAGTCTTCGAGTTTGGGCCTCATAGAAGATTGTGGTAAAATGTAAGGAGAAATTGGCCTGGTTGATGCAGAACTATTCCCTACCAAACCCAAGTGCCTTCATGATGGGATCCAGTCTCCCTCCCATGCAAAGAAGCAGGGGGCCATGCCATCTTGAGATTGGAGGGCGTGGGGATGAAGAGACCAAGGCCAGGTCTGGGCTCTAGACTTGACTCCTGCGCAGGAGAACTGGGAAGAGTTTGGGGATGGTTAGAGGAAGAAGGAGGCAAATCCCAGCTCAGAGACTCCAGGGAACAGTCTAAGCTGACCCACCTTCAGAAAGAGTAGAATTACTTGTTGATCCCTAGAAGCTACTAGTGAGAAAAGTGACTAGTATGACGAAATCCAGTCCAGTTCTTGAACTTAAAAATAAACTCAAATGGTGGGGCCTCCTGCACTTTGTCCAAAGTTTCCGCATTATTAGTTTCTGATAAGATGTCTACTCCTTACCCTATTCCTAACTCCCTTGGCTTTATAAAAAGCATGGGAGCAAGTAGTCAAAAATGTGAGCAGCTCAGAGTCAGGGCCCAAGTACAACACAGCCGTGGATAATTTCCAGAACCCAGGAGAGGTAAAGAAATAGATCGAGGCAGCCCTGAAAATCTGCTTACCTATCTCCCTATACCATTTCCAAGTTTCATGAACTCATGACTGCAAGGATCATAGATTTAGACCTGGAAGATGCCATCGAGTCCATCCTTCTAATTTTACAGCTCAAGAAACTAAGGCACAGAGACATTGAATGACTTGTCCAGGGTCGTACCTCTAATAGATGTCTGAGGAAGGATTTGAACCCAGGTCTTTCTGACTTCAAGTCCAGTGCCCTATCCATGACCCCTATAGCAGTCAACTAGCCCCCAAACTCATCAATAAATCAATCAACAAGCATTTAATAAGCACTTATTCTAGGCCTGGCACTAGAGCTACAAAGGCAAAAATGAAACAGTCCCTGCCTTCAAGGAGCTCATATGTATACATAAAGGCTAAGTCAGATTGGTATCCTCTCCCTTCCCCAGCTTAATTGATACAATCACAGAAAGTAAGGAGCAGATAGCAGAGGAACTGAGGTGAGTGGTTTTGTTTGTTTTTTTTTTTTTACTTTTAAAAAATATATTTTTTTATTTACTTTGTTAAATATTTCCCAATTACATGTAAAATCTTTTAACATTCATTTTTTAAAATTTTGAGTTCCAAATTCTCTCCTCCCTCACTCCGCCTTTGAGAAGACAAGCAATTTTATACTGATTATACATGTGAAATCATGCAAAACCTATTTCCCTGTTAGCTATATTGCAAAAGAAAACAGACCAAAAAACAAAAAAAACAAGAAAAATAAAGAAAGTTTTTTAAAAGTATGCTTCAATTTGCATTCAGAGTTCATCAGTTCTTTCTCTGGAGGTGGACAGCATTTTTCATCATGAGTCCTTTGGAACTGTCTTGGATCATTGTCTTTATCAGAGTAGCTAAGTCTTCCACAATGATCATCCATACAATATTGGTGTTACTGGGTACAATGTTCTCCTGGTTCTGGCCACTTCACTTGCATTAGTTCATATAAGTCTTCCCAAGTTTTTCTGAAAGCAACCTGTTTGTCAGTTTTTTTTCTGTTCATCATTTCTTATAGCACAATAGTATTCCATCACAATCATATGCCACAACTTGTTCAGCCATTCCCCAATTGATGGACATCTCCTTAATTTCTAATTCTTAGTCACTACAGAAAGAGTTGCTATAAATATTTTTGTACATGTAGGTCCTTTCCCTTTTTTAATGATCTCTTTGGGTTACAGACCTAGTAGAGGTATTGCTGGATTGAAGGGTATGCAGTTTTATAGCCCTTTGGGCATAGTTCCAAATTGTTCTCCAGAATGGTTAGACTAGTTCACAACTCCATCAACAATGTATTAGTGTCTCAATTTTTCCATATGTCCTCCAGCATTTGTCATTTTCCTTTTCTGTCATATTAGCCAATCAGATAGGTATGAGGTAGTATCTCAGAATTACTTTAATTTGCATTTCTCTGATCAGGAGTAATTTAGAACATTTTTTCATACTACTACAGATAGCTTTGATTTCTTCTTCTGAAAACTAACTGTTCATATCCTTTGATCATTTATCACCTGAGGAATGGCTCTCATTTTTATAAATTTGATTCAGTTCCCCATATATTTGAGAAATGAAGCCTTTATCAAAAAAACTTGCTACAAATTTTTTTCCCAGTTCCCTTCTAATTTTGGCTGCATTAGTTTTGTTTGTACAAAACTTTTTTTTTTAATTTCATGTAATCAAAATTATCTATTTTAGGAAATGAAGTGTTAATGTTTAAGCTAAATGCAAAAATGTGTCTATACCATATTATCCCTTTATAAAGTTTCCTTGACTAAATTGAAGGGAGAACTTGATTGACTGGTTAAAGATTGACTGCTTTCTTGGTAGCCTTTAAAAAGTTAAACCTGTCAGGCCTGGAGACCCATATGTGGCAGTTAGCAATTTCATGGAATGTTACCTATACTACAGAGCCACAAGGCTGTGGCAGTGGAGAAGTAGCCTTGAGTGTAGCCTCTGGCATCAGAGAAGAGAGCTAACTATGAATTCAAGTGAAAACTAGGCCTGGCAGTTGAGAGTCAAGTTGCAGAGCGTAGAACCAGAGAGCCCAACTGAGCAATCCACCCAGAAAGGATGTTGCTCCCAGGGGAGGGACTAAAGTGAGTCTTGAAAAGATCTCAGTGCCCTGCTGAACCGCAGGCATGATTAGCCTTGGTCACATGTGTCTCTAAACTCATGCTTCATTACCAGTGTCCTTTGCTTATGCCAACTCTTCCTATGGATGCTGAATTTATTTGTATGAGAGAACCACCCAGGTTACTGGGGAGAAATACTTTATAACTGCTCTAAATACCTACTGGCTGACTATTTGTGAGCTACAGTTTTAGAAAAGTAGACCTGTGGAGTACCCTGGAACCTCAGAGAGTAGCTACCCTCTAGGGGACCCAACATGGCTGTGCTAGCTGGGGAGGTAGCCCCAAGGAGGAGCTATAAGAATATATACAAGCATTTTTAAAAATAAGTACAAGGTAATTGGAGGAAAGGCACTAGTAGCTAGAGGAATCAGAGCATACCTCACATACAAGATGATCCTTGAGTTGAGATTTGAAGGAACCTATCACTCATTTCCCAGCACTGCTTCAGAACCAGCCTCCCTAGGAGCCTGCACTCATCCCTTATCTACTTATACCCTTCATGTACTTCCTACACCAATTACCCATCTTCTCCTTCCCATCACAGGTCTTCTTATACCCATTACCTATCTCCCAATACAGTTTCAGACCTTGGCTTACCCAGAAGCCTGTACACACTATTCCTCTCCTAATACCCATCAGCTGACTATGCTTGCTCCAGACTGGCCAGAAGCTGTAACTTGTTTTTATATACTCATTATCTGTCTCCTTGAGCTCAACACCTGCCTCCATATATTCATGTGCCATCTCCCTACAGAATTTCTTATGGTTCCTTCCTTCCCTTATAGACCAAAAGATCAATCTGGGAGGGGAAGACCCTCAGGGTTTCTGACCAAAACAGAAACAATTGCTATTTTTGCTCACTCTGAGCCATTAGAACCCAAACAAGGACTGAGGTAGACTTGGGCTGGGACCTATTGTTGGCCACTCAGTGAGAGTCAGAGCGATTTAGATTTAAGGCATGGTCCTTAAAAAAGAAATCTAGCCCATAAATCCCAAGATAACTTGTGAGGTTTCAACAATCAAAATTTATATTCCCTTGGGCAGAGAGTAGCCCCAGGTAAAGGTATGATTCCCTATGTGGACAGAGGGAAATGAGGGAGGGAGAGGGGGGAGAGGAAAGAGAGGAGGGAGAGGAGGGTGGGGAAGAAAGGAAGGAAGGAAGGAAGGAAGGAAGGAAGGACAGAAGGAAGGAAAGAAAGAAAAAAGGAAGAAAGGAAGGAAGGAAGGAAGGAAGGAAGGAAGGAAGGAAGGACAGAAGGAAGGAAAGAAAGAAAAAAGGAAGAAAGGAAGGATGGATGGATGGATGGAAGAAAGGAAGGAAGGAAGGAAGAAAGGAGCTGCATTGCCTAACTGGAACTGGTCAGTTGGGTCTCCCTTTCTCCGCTTCTCTTTATCTCATAACCACCCCCTCCTCCTCTCACTCACTCTCTATCTCTCCCTCCTTCTCCTTCCTTCCTTCCTACCCTCCCTCCTTCCGCTCTCTATGCAACTCTCTCTTTCTCCCTCCCATACTCTCCTCTTCTCACTCCCTTGGCTCTCTCTCTCTCTCCCTCCCTTGTCCTTCATTCTCAAAAAGTACCATGACTTTGGGAAGGTGGTGTTATGACTTGCAAGTGAATTGGATTTAATGGTGAAACTAAAGCCTTGCCCAAGATTATCTATCAAAGACAAGAGTCAGTAGACTCCATTTAGGGTGGATCAGCACATGCCACCTTGTAAGATCAGGGAAAAAAAAAAAGGCAAATAGCTACTACTGACCAGCAGGAATTCTTCTACCACCCTAGAGTTCACCACGAGCTGGTTCCCCATAGGATAATTGTTCCCACATATTCTTGTTCCTGCTAAAAAGGTTGTGGTTATCAAATTATCTGATTTATTCTAGAAACAGCAGTCATCTCGCTCTTTCTTCCAGCAGATGTTGTCTGGTAAATGGGATGGTGAAGGCTATCTATAAATAAAGGCTATAGCCATGGGCAAGAGGCCAGAATTCCATCTCTAATAGCACCCCCACACATGGTCCAGCCTTGCCTATCACACATATTAGCTACTAGCAGTGGGGAACCTACAGCCTCGAGGCCACATGTGGCCCTCTAGATCCTCAAGTGCAGCCCTTTGATTGAATTCAAACTTCACAGAACAAATCCTTTTAATAAAGGGTTTGTTTTGTAAAACTTAGACTCAGTCAAAAGGGTCATACTTGAGGATCTAGAGAGCCACATCTGGCTTCGAGGCTGAAGGTTTCCCACTGCTGCCAGTGATCTGGGAGAATTATACTTGACAGCTCAATGGCTGGTGATTCCCCCTCAAGGTTTCTTTCTACTAATTTCTCTGAAATGACAACTTAAAGCAGCAGACTTAAGACAAGACCCCACGTAATCTGACCTCCTAGCCTAGAGTTCCACTATATCATTCTGTGAATAGAGAGCAAGAAAAAAGCAGTCAGCCCTCTACTAATGTCCCATGGAACCCCAAGAGACAGTTAGTAAAGGGAATCACAAGCCCAACCTAATAATAGTCTCAGTCCAATTTTGACAAATACCACTGGGCGATAGGGTTTTCCCAAGGTTGGCAGATTCCATATTCACCAGCCACATCAAGCTCTTTCCTTCTCTCTCAGTGCAGTCCTGTACTTCTGGGAAGAGTCATCTTTCCCTGAAATAACTTGCTTACTCCCAAGTCATACCCCAAAATCACCTTTCTATCTATCGTTCAATGTCAGAGTAATTATGATTCATGTACAATCGGCTCCGGACATGACCCTAAGAGACTGTCGTGGAAAAGACATACTTGCTTTACCTTGGCGCCAAGCCCTTATTTCTTGCTGGGCCAGGCATTAACTTTAAAGGAAGAGAACACATTTTAAAGTCCAAACCAAGCAAAGCATTTCACTAATGTAAAATACCCAAGCTCTTAACTTCAGACACTTCAGGTTATGAATAATGGAGAACCTGATAGATAAAATCTCTTACTAAAAACTCATTTAGAGGATAATGGAAATTAAAGCTGGAAGTGTTGCGGCCTAAGAGGTCACGACCCCTCAAAGACCAGAGTACAGGATGGGTCGTCTGGAATGAATTCACAGACTCAAGCATTCTTTAAGTCAAGGTGGCAAAGACTTATTGTTACCCTTTTCAGCAGGCAAGGATTCTTAAGGAACCTGCAAGAGAATGAGGATGGAGCTAGGGTTTATATGGAAAAGGGCATGGGAAAGGAATGCCAGGGACACTGATAAGGTAATCTAAAGCTCCAAAGGTCTTTGGGAGCTATGGATGAGAAAGTACAGGGAGTATACTGGCCAGGGAGGGAGATGACAGAGGTATGGATCTTGGGAGTCTGGCAGGAGGAAGAGTCCTTGGGCCAGCCAAGGACAAAACTCCTTGGGCTGGGTAAGGCACCCCTCTGTCTTGATGAGAAAATGCTCTGCAACAAGGGAAAGCTTTCTCACAAGACAGGAACTTACTAAGGAATTGGGAGGCTTCCAGAGACATGATCTGAGGGCTGGGGCCTGAGCAGCCCAGCACTCTCTCACCCAGCTTTGTGTAGCTGCACCAGGGAGAGAGATAAGGGCCTTGCTGGGGCCCACGCTAGGCACAGGTGTTCTTGGGCTGGGGAGTGGTTGTCAGAGACAGTGTTTCTGAGACTAGGGAGAAATTGGGGTCCAAGTACAAGCACAAGCACCCAAGCACCCCATCAGAAGGACCCTAAGAAATCATCTTGGCTAGTGTTCCTGTGTGGGACAGCAGACTCTAACACAATTAAACTCAGAGACTTCTCAAGGAAGCAAAGGTTAATCTTTATTACAATCTCGTGAGAAAGGGCATCTACTCCTCCAGTACACTACCAGCAGCAGAGGGGCGAGGCACAAAGGACAAAGTAAGGTTATATAGCTTAACGCAAACAAGAAACTCCCACTCTGCCACTATCCCTTACTCCCATTGGCTGGGAGGCAGGATTACATTCTAGGCACGAAAATCTTTCCCATTCCCATTGGCTGGGAGGCGGGCTTACATGCTAGGCGCGAAAATCTTTCCCATTCCCAAAGAACAAGGAAACAGGGTATAGCCAATCCAAGCATACATGTCCTTATTTAGTATACCTAATGCTGACGTGGCAGTGGCAATCAGGATGGGGTTTAGGGCCAAATTCCTATAGGTTTAGGTAATTTAAACTTATGGCCTGTTCCTTCTCTCAGAGCCTATCTCTAGTTTTGAGACAGTCTTTTCATCACCACCTTGAGAAGTCTTCACAGAGGTTATATCTCATTCAGTCTCCCCTCTTGTTTCATACTGTCTGAAGACTTCTCACACCATTGTCGATATAGTTCATCAACCAGTTTGTCACCTTGTTTTATATCATACCACACTCCCATTTGCTGAAACCTGCTCCCTTAAAACCCTTAATTTAACAGATTTAGGATAAGCCACATTACTGTAGAAAGTCTCATTGGTACTTTCAATCATCATCTTTATATTGCCAGAGCCTGCCCTCTGACCTCCCACTGTGGGTCCTACGGAGATAATCTTTAGCATTATTATCAGTCATTGTACTAGTCCCTTATTGCATGGAACTATACAACATCCTACAGCAGTTATTATTCTAACCACACCTTTAATTAATTATCTATCTCAGAGTTCTCTGCCAACTCAGCTAAAAGTGGTTAAACCTTGCAATGCCTTAGTGATGGCTCTATCTGGGGTTATGCTACTGGGCAACATTTCATCAGGGGATTTTGGGGACTTAAAATAATATGGAAGAAAGTGAACGGCGCATTGACAAATTAAAAAGGGGTCAGTCCCCTTATTAAGTACAGATACAGAGACCCAAAGGTAACAGTAAATTGTCCATTTAAAGCTTCAGAAGTCTCTTCTCATACAGTTGTCTGACATTCTGGACATCATCTGGTGAAGCCCTCTGGTCCAAATGCTGTTCAAACAGTGTCCAGCAGACTCCCCTCCTGCAGAGATCCTCCTTCTTGTGTCCACTCTCCTACAAGATTGATCTTAACACAATTTTAAATGATCTTGCCAATAACCAGGGCAAATAATGAAAGTTAACTCAACCCCCACGTCTCCACTATTACAAGGTCAAAATTGGAACCTTGGCCAATTGTCATATTTTAAGAAACTTGAATTAGAAAAATTGGAACCCAGCCCTACACTCTGAATTACTTCTAGTTCCATACCTTGCATTAGTTCATTATTTATTCCTATTCATATTCCCCATCAGGAGGATGAGATTCCACTAAGGAGTTACTAACACACTCCAATATATAGTAGTTAATTTAAAACCAGTACATAACAAATAACAAAACAATCCCAACTTCTGATCATGTACAAATAAATAATCCTTAATTAAAATAGATGCTTCTTTCAAGGCATTTACAAGATAAGCCATAAGTTATTCCTCTTTTAACATTAATTGCAACAAACTGAGACAACTTTAACATTAACTAAGTATTAACTACGTAACAGAATAATATCCTATTTCCACAATCTCTTAACTAATTATCCCCTATTGATGGGATATGGATCCAAGCCAAGACCTCTGCCCCTGGCCCCAGAGAGAATCTGGCTCCCATTTGTCTATGGGCCCCAGAAAACCCTTATACTTCACTTCACTGGCCTATATGGTTTATCTCCAACAAACTTTCCCCCTGGTCAAAAGAAGACCTGGGCTGAACTCCTTCAGGCAGGATCCTCGTGTTGTGACTTGGAGTCCTAGCACTTCCAAACCTCCAGACCTCATCATAACCATTATGGGAAATTAAAGGACCCTGACTTATACACAGGAGTATTTACTGGTAACAGATGTCAAGACTGAATACTTAATTCTGAAATTCTAGGCTAAATAACTCAATGTTATACTTACATCTTCCTATAGCCTCAGATGTTCCTACGTCAATCTATTGTTTAATAGATTCGATATTTATGCTTACAAACTTATGATTGTAGGAATTTGCCATGAAAGAACATAACTAAAGTAAGGGAACAATGCTTCCCTAGAGTCAACTCCAGGCAGAAGTTACATATATATGACCAGTTGCATTGAGCCAGACTTAAGTCTGCCAGGCATCATAGTGGGGAAATTGAGTCAGAAAACTCCTACCTCAGCCATGCAGAAAAGCCGTTCTCCCGACCTTCCCATGAGAACACCCTCTTGCAGCTCATAGGTGCAACTCACAAACCTCTTTGCAGGTTGCTGACGTCATGGATCAGTAGCTCAATCAGTTCCTTATTAACCATACCTGGAGTTAGACTCAGAGCAACAATTCATTAACAGTCCCCAAGGTCTTAGATAGCAAATTCCCCTCATCAGTGTTTTCAGATGGGACTATAGTTTAATTGGGAACATCTCCAAAGTGAGCTCTAAGTAGTTTGCATAACTTCCTACACATGTTCTGATTCCTAATAATGTCCTGAGTAAAACAAAGTTTCCATTAAGATCATAAGTTGCTATTCTAAATAAATTTGCCTGTTTCTCAAACTTATTTATTCCTTTCTAACCATTCTTAATCTGAAAGAATGAGACACTTTTAGGACTTGAATCCTATACATGTGATAAGTTCAAACAGTAATTTTAACTATTGCTAGGCCATGGAATGAATTCCGATCAAAACAGTAAGATCTTTGCTACTTACAGCTTATATGCTTTAGTATTAATCACTAGCCTTAGATCTCTGATGCTGCTTCCATTGAGACTATTTCTCTAAAAGCACCCAGTTAAGTCCAGTCCAAGGACACAACAAACCCAGGAATGAAACTCTTAAGTTCGTAGTAGGTTTGGACATAATTTTTTCTTGCAAATAGAAATTTAGTAGGCCCTCTAAAAGAATATCAAAGATTTTATCAAAACACTTTTTTTTATGAAAGTATCTCCCTTTCTCAAAAACAGCTTACGATTTCCTAATTACCATAAAATTCCTAATTACCTAAATTCTCTAGTCAAAGGTGCCTATAAGAATTATGAGATTTTACAAAATCTTTTTTTTGCATAATTACTAGGTTTCTTTTTCACACGCACACACAAAATATTTTTACAAGTGCTCAACTTAACAATAACTCCAAATAGCTTAGTTAACAATTTTAAACTTCATAAATGAGAACCAAATAATCCCCGCTAAAACTTCCCTTTAAACATAGACAAAACTTGGAAATTCTCATTTCTTAAATTACAATATTTAAAAGGAAATTTACAAAACAGGAGCATACAGAATGCCCCAACAGCCTCAATTCATTCCTTTTTCTCTTTTCTCTGAAGGCACAATTAATTTAACAACATTCTAGATTATAAAAGAAATTGCCCTTCCAGCAACATAACTAATACAATTGCTTACCAGATTACATCATATAAGAAAATTCAGGAACAAGTAAGCAGTATATTAAAAACCTAAAGCAGACCCAATAAAAATCTTTCTTTCTGAACCCTTTCACCTAGTCCAACAGCCTCCAGGGGCCATTCCCACCCCTATAGCCTGGCTTTTTCCTATTATCTATGCTAGCCCCTCATTGTCCTTTTACTGGTAGGCAAGACAATAGAGAGGAGATTTGGTGTAGCCACAATGAAAAACCAGTTGATGGGACCATAGCCTCAGGGAACGCCAGAGATTTGGCCATGTGGGAAAGTACAGAGTCCATGAGGTAATAGAATTACCAAGGATGGGAAATGGAGCCTAGGTGGGACCAAGGGTGGGAAGTGGTCTGGGGCCATAGTGTTTCCTTTCTGGGGCTCAGATTCCAACCTCATCAGTACCACAGGGCATGCATTATAAAATTATTTCCACAATTGCAATAAACTTTGAAACGACCCATTATCAACCTTGATGGATGTACTTCTAAGTCACTTTGTACAGAAAATCATTCATTTCATCATTAATATGTTGAGACTATAACTTTAAACCACCATATGTTTTTATAATAGTCAAGATTTTAAATAAAATCTGCTATCATAGTCTTATAACCAAATACAACTCACTAGGTATTTAACAGTTTTCAAATTATCTCATCTTTATCACTAAAAGACCCACTGCAGGTCAAGAGTTACCTTAACACCATTTCTACCTCATAATGGTCCCTCAGATTTTACAATCTAAGAGTTTTAGAAATACAATACAATTTAGAAATACAGTAATAACTTAAACAATAAACTTCAGATAACATCAATTGCATTTCCATATTATCACATATAGAAATGATCGCTCTTATTACTCTTATTACACTTTTAACTTTTAACATTAACTAATAATGCCGCATCTCATAACAACCATTATTATTTTTTTATATAGAACAGTAAACTTAAATCCAATCAGATCTGAATTTATAATCACTAATGATAAACATTTAAAAACATTTTGTTTTAAATCCAGTGCTCTTGGCCTTTTAAAAGGAAATATTTTCCACAAATTTATATATTCCCTTAAAAAGACGCATGGTGACAATTCCTGCTCTAAATCCTCCTTTTCTTTCCTACTTCCTTAAGGAAGCAAAGAGAAAAAAAAAGAAGTCCCCAGTCCTTTTTAGCAGCTTATCAGATACAGCCACCCACCTGAGAATCTCAGGCTTCAGCAATTTGAATCAATGTTAACTGGATGTAATCAATTTTCTCCCCTTAGGCAGAAGGCCTCTAGAGTTCCAATAAGTAACTGAACAGCCCAGTTTACGTAACAACAATATCCAATCACAATGAGCTGCAAAATTTTCATTTTCAATTCTTCTACCCAAAGCAGAGTCAAACTTCCTCACATTTTTAAAACCCCTTGAAGTCACCCAGAACCAATATCCAAGAGTGGCTTACAAAGTGGTTTTTCAAAACACCCTTTCCCCACCCAAATTATACTCACCAAGGCCGGGGCAGCTTTGAACTCTGAAGGGACATAAGAATTGCAAATCCAGAGAAAAGCACTCTCCCCTTTTCTTTCTTGTCTTTCCCTTCACATTCAAAACTTGGCCAGAGTTAGAATGTAAAGAGAGAGAGAGAGAGAAATTTTTTTTAAAAGGAATTTTCCAAAAGCTTCCAAACCTTTTACTCTCAAACCCTCTGTTCACACTGTTAATGCAAATAGCTTATACTTTTCTTCCTACCCAGACTCCTTTCATTCCTATATGCTTAAACTTTTTTGCCTTTCCTTCTGATGGATTTTAATTAAAGTCCCTTTAAAACTACACATATCTTATTTCTTTCTAATTCTGACCTGAAGCTTCAAAGATCTTTCTCGACTCGCCTTTTACCAATCATATAACCTAAATAATAAAGTATTCGTCTCTCTTTCTCTCTCCCATCCACCCGCTCCTCTGAGGCTGCTGTAACTAGGGAGGGAGAAGGGGAGAGAAAGAAAGAAAACATTTTTTTTTTCCCAAGCAATAAATCCAGCTGCATTCCCATACCCCATAGGGTCTCAGATTCACAGACACACAGACAAATGACAAACAGAAACAAAGTCATGAAACAAATCCTGTTTATATTTTCTTGTCCTTTTTTTGTTTTGATAGTGCACTTAATTACTCAATCTGTTCCCTATATTTTTGGTAATTCATCCCAATCACCAAACCTAGCCCTTAAGGGGCTATCTTCCAAAATATCAAATGGCAGCTTCTGATTTGCTAACTTAGACTGTTGTTTGCACATGATTAATTAATCAACAGAAGAAGTCACCTTCTCCCCACAGTCACCTGGGTGCTCACTCGATGTCACCAGAAATTTGGCCAGGCAGAGTCGCCTCAAAACCGCCAGTCAGGGACTCAGCAATTGGTGAATTTAGTCGAGGGTTGTTGCCTTCCCTCCAGGTCAGAGACTTACTAATAAGGAGACATAAGAGTTGCTTACCTCTGGGCTGTACGCGTACAACTTACGTGACTGATCCAATCTTAATCGCTGCCTGCGGCCAGCCAACTTCACAAAATCCTGTTGCTGTCCTGAGTTTAACTTTTTTTTTTTCATTTTTGCTTCCCCAAGCTTGTTAGGGCCCTGCTCTGGACCTCTGGCCTCCTGTAGGGAAGTTGAGATGCCTGGAGGTTATTACCTGCCCAGGAGCGCCTGGGCTTACCCAGAGATGCATGATGTTTACCAACCGTCGAATGGGCACTGGGAGGGCCTCTGTAACAGGACGGAGCTCCACCTACGAAGAAGGAACGGAGGAGGAGCACGGGCATAGGGGGGAGGAGTTCGGGGGAGTTGAGGAGCAGCGAGGAGGGGGTGAGGAGTTAGGACTTGGGGCAGGGAGCGAGCAGAGCAAGTTTAGTTTAGCAAGCAATGTAATCAATAAAGACACAACTGCCAACTCGGGTGTTCTGTCTAGTCATTCCCCTCTCACCACGGGGGTGCCGGAGACGTCCGAAGACTGCGGGGTGAGTATGTAAGCGAAGGCTTGGGTGGGATAGCTGACTAAGTGCACTACGTCAGCTAGGGGACCCACCGGCACGCAACACAAGCTCTCTCTTCAAGTTCTCACCCAAGTGGAGTGAAAGCACCCTAAGTCTGGCCTGAAGGCTGTCGGAGAAATCTCTGGTGGCGCCGGACCCCCAAGGTCCAGATAGGAATCTCGCTCACAAGTGGGCAAAATCTTGGTGGGACCTCCAAAGCTGTGTGGGACAGTGACTCTAACACAATTAAACTCAGAGACTTCTCAAGGAAGCAAAGGTTACTCTTTATTATAATCTCGCAAGAAGGGGCATCTACTCCTCCAGTACACTACCAGCAGGAGAGACGTGAGGCACAAAGGACAAAGCAAGGTTATATATCTTAACGCAAACAAGAAACTCCCACTCTGCCACTATCCCTTACTCCCATTGGTTGGGAGGCGGGTTTACATTCTAGGCATGAAAATCTTTCCCATTCCCATTGGCTGGGAGGCGGGCTTACATTCTAGGCAGGAAAATCTTTCCCATTCCCAAAGAACAAGGAAACAGGGTATAGCCAATCTAAGTATACATGTCCTTATTTAGTATACCTAATTCTGACGTGGCAGTGGCAATCAGGATGGGGTTTAGGGCCGAATTCCTATAGGTTTAGGTAATTTAAACTTATGGCCTGTTCGTTCTCTCAGAGCTTATCTCTAGTTTTGAGACAGTCTTTTCATCACCACCCTGAGAAGTCTTCACAGAGGTTATATCTCATTCAGTCCCCTTATTGCAAGGGGGCCAGTTATAGTTGGGCAACATAGCTCTTTCCTTCCTTCCTATCTTCCTTCCTTCCTTCCTTCCTTCCTTCCTTCCCCACCCTCCTCTCCCTTCTCTCCTTCCTCTCCCCCCCTCTCCCTCCCTCATCTCCCTCTGTCCACATAGGGAATCATACCCTTACCTGTGGCTATTCTACCCAAGGGAATATAAATTTTGATTGCTGAAACCTCACAAGATATCTTGGGATTTATGGGCTAGATTTCCTTTTTTAAGGACCATGCCTTAAACCTAAATCACTCTGACTCTCACTGATTGATCAATAGGTCCCAGCCCAAGCTTATCTTGGTCCATGTTTGGGTTCTGATGGCTCAGAGTGAGCATAAATAGCAATTGTTTTTGTTTTGGCCAGAAACTGATGATCCCTTCCAGAATGATTTTTTTTTTTTGACTAGGAAAAAAGCCATTTTTTGCCTAATTTCTTACCTAGCCTTAATCATTGAGTGAGCATCGCCTTGGACAAACTGAGACCTAGGAAAGACCTTATCTTAAAAGGAACGAGATCTCTCACTGCATCTGAGGCCATCTGCAGTTGTCCTGATCTATATCTTGCCACTGGACTAAGATGGCTCTAGGGAAGAAAGTGAGGCTGGTGACTTTGCACAGCTCTGACTCACTTAAATCCAATTCACTTGCAAGTCATGGCATCACCTTCTAGAAATCAATGTCCTCTTTGAGAACAGAAGAACAAACAACAACAAGACCAAAAGAGGAAAAAAAAAGGTGAAGAAGATGGGGGGAAGATCTCATGTGAGAAATTTGAATTCCAAAGAGGTTGAAATTCATAGTAGTAATTCTGTGACAGATTTTGGAATTTAGGATATTCCAGAGTCCCCAAGGCTTCCCTCTGACTCTTCCTCTTCCCCTCCCCCATCTTGTTCCAGGTCCCCCACAACACACACTATCTGCTGTGCCTTCTGCCCTGGCTAACTTGGCAGTTTCTACAGAGTCATCAAGTAGGCAGATCTCTGATAAGGGGATATTAGTTCTAAAGGATCCCAGAATCCTTCCTAGGGCAATGACTGTGGAGGTTGAATTCCTCTAACTTTGCCTTAGGTCACTGTAACTATGATTTAGATAGAGATCTTAGGCCATGCCAAGACCTTCTTGTCATTGTTCCCTGGCTGCACTTTCATCTCTCTTGTCCCCATCTCCACCTCCACTGTCAGCATTTTCTGCTAGAATCATACAGATTTGGAGCTGGAAGGGACCTTAAACATCAGCTCTTGTCCAAGTTTCTCATTTCATAGAAGAGGAACTAAGACCCAGAGAGAATCTTATATGTCAAAGGTCATACAAGTAGTAAGTGGCTCCAAGGGTCCAGGCTAGAGGGGTATGTGGAGGGGAGTGGGGGGAAAGAGGACCCTATTATAGTTTTAGGCAATGTAGACCTTGTGTTTAGACCTGAGAGCTACCTGCCTCAAAGCCCCCTGCCCAAAGACATCTATACCCTCAGGAAAGATACTTTCTGCCAAATGGGCAGGACCATTTCACCATTTCAAATTCATTCCTTTAGCATAAAGCTTTGTCATTAGAAGGCAAATGTCACCATTAAGAAGTTCAACACAGTTCATTGGAAAGATGCCTACTAATAGCTAACATATATATATATTAATTTATGGAATAAAACAAGCATTTCTACAACACAGTATAATAAAAACAATGATTGCACATGAAACTACAAATCAATTTGTATAACTTGCTATTCCTTTTAAATATATAATAAAGTCATTATGTAAATTTCTTTTTTTTTCCTTTTTTTCCTCTCTTCCCCCATCCCTTGCCCTAGAGATGGCTACCATTAGACACAAATATGTATATATGTATATGTGTGTGTGTGTGTGTGTGTGTGTATACACATATATATCAAATCATTCTATACATACTTCTACTTATCAGTTCTTTCTCTGGATGCAGATGACATGTTCCTTCATGTGTCCTTTGTAGTTAATTTGAGTATTTATAATAGTCAAAATTACTTATTTGCTCAAAGTTGTTCTTAAAACAATATTGTTGTTACTATATGTGGAAAAATTGGGACACTAATTCATTATTGGTGGAATTGTTGGTAGAATTGTGAACTGATGCAATCATTTTGGAAGGCAATCTGGAATTATGCCCAAAGAGTTATTAACTGCCTTTTGACTTAGAAATACTACTACTAGATCTATTTCTAAAGATGATTAGGGGGAAAAAAGAACCTATATTCTAAAATATTTATAACAGCACTCTTTGTGGTGGCAAAGAACTGGAAATTGCAGGGATGCCCGCCATTTGGGGAATGGCTGAACAAGTTGTGATACATGATTGTCATGGAATACTACTGTGCTATAAGAAATGATGAGTTTGATGATCTTAGAAAAACATGGATAGACTTGCACGAAATAATAGCTAAGATTTATATAAGTCTTTAATGTTTGCAAAATGCTTCACAAATATTATCCCATTTGACCTTCACAACAACCCTGTGACATAGGTGCTACTATTATCCCTGTTTTTTACATATGGTTTACTACTTGTATAACCTTAGGCAAGTCACTTAACCGCCTTGGGCCTCAGTTTTCTCAACTATAAAACGAAGGGGTTCATCTAGATAGCCTCGGAGGTCACTTCTAACTCTACACCTGTGGTTCTCTGATCCCCTCTTTGCTTGTCTTAGCTAGAATTGGTTTATTAGTCAGTCTCTTATAGACTAATCAGATCCTGCAGGATGAGATAGAGGGTAAGCAGAGGGAGAGGGAATAGGATAGGAGAGTGGAATGAGGACTCTGCATTGGGACCCTGAGCTGTCAGGGAATTACTACATGAGAAAAAGGGAAAGGGAAAGGGAAGGCTGCCAACAGAACAAGATGCCATGTTTAAAACTCAAAAGCTTATGGAAGAAATTGTTGATAATTCAAAATAAATTAATTAAAAATTAAAAAAAAAAGAAGAAGATGCCATGGGAAGAAGTAAAATGAATGTAGCTTAAAGAAAAAGAAAAGAAAAGAGAGAGCAAGAGAGTTCTGGATTATGAATTAGAAGACCTGAGGGGCAGCTAGGTAGTGCAGTGGATAGAGTACCAGCTCCAGAGTCAGGAAGACTTGAGTTCAAATTTGACCTCAGACACTTGATATTTACTAGCTGGTGACCCTGGGCAAGTCATTTAACCCTGATTGCCTCCAAAAAGTAAAATAAAATAAAGGGAATTAGAAGACCTAGATTCTAATTTGAATCTGCCAGTATTCATAGGATCATAGACTTAGATTAGGAAGTGACCTTAAAGACTGCTATGTCTGAACTTTTTTTAAACGTGAGGAAACGGAGTCACAAAGAGACTAAGTAATTTGCCCAGGGTCACATAGCTAATGAGCGTCAGAGGTGAGATTTAAAACCTGACTCCAAAACCAGTGCTCTGTCTACTAGATCAACTTGCCTCTTCATTATTACTCTTGGAGTCAATTGAACTAGACGACCTTTAGCTATCCCTGCTAACACTGAGATTTTAAAAAATTTGCCGCCTGTGGGTAAAGTCTCTTTTACTCTCTGAGCTTCTGTTTCCTCATGTGCAAAAAGAAGAGATGGAAAGGAGTGATTTCTTAAATCCCTTCTCTAATCTTTTGTCCCCAAGTAGAAAGGGAGCCAGGACTGAAGAAGCCCAGATAGAGCTCTACCCGGGGTTTTCTTTGGAAAAAGCATGGAATTCTGAGTCAGAGGACCTGTGTTTGAATCTCAGTTCTGCCGCTTATTAATCTAGATGACTTTGGGTGAGTCATATCATTCTGTTGGGCCTCAGCTCCCTCATCTGTAAAATGAGCTGAAGAAGGAAATCGCAAATCATTCTAGAATCCTTGCTAAGAAAACCCCAAATGGAGGTTACGAAGAGCTGAACGCGACTGAACAACAACAAAAATTAGGTGAGCTCCTCACAGACGGTTCCCTTGAGGATGTGTGAAATGGATAAAACGCTGGGCCTGGAGACAGGAAGTCTTAAGGTCAAATCCACCTTTGACATTTAATAGGTGTGTGAGCCTGGGCAAGTCACTTGATCTTAATCTGTCTCAGTTTCCCTGACCGTAAAAGGGAGATAATAATAGCACCTACCTCCCAGAGTTGTTGTGAGGATCAAATGAGTTAATAATATTTGTAAAGCATTTAGCATAGTGCCTGACACACAGTAAGCACTTATTAAATGTGTGTTCCCATGCCCTCTCCTTCCAAGTTGGAGCTAAACCCAAGGTCACCCAAAGGAGGGAGCACCAAAAACCAACAGAAAGGCCATTACTCCCTACCCAACACGGAGAATTCACAGTGACAGGGCCTCACTCACTCTTTCTGCTTATCCTTCTTTCTCTTTCTGTATCTCTCTTCCTCTCTATGACCTTCATTGCTTATTAGTGTCTCAGTCATCTTCAGTCCATTTTAGTTTCTATCTCTTTCTGTATAATTCGATCCCTATTGCTTCCCTCTGCATCCCTTACTCAGGTTTACTCTGCATTCCTCTCCTACTCTGCATTTCATTCTCCTTGTCCCTCTTTCTCAATCTCCATCTCCCTACGTCTTTCATTCTCAGTCTCTCTCTGTCTCTATTTCTTTCATTTATTTTCTTTCAGTCCTTGTTTCTTTCTAATATCTGGCTTTCCATCTATCTTGTCACTTACCTCATTTCTACCTATGTCTCTCCAATGAAGTAACATCAATACTAAATATATATGCACCAAGTGGTATAGCATCCAAATGCTTAAAGGAGAAGTTAAATGAGTTATGGGAGGAAATAGATGGTAAAACTATACTAATGGAGGACCTCAACTTTCCCCTCTGAGAACTAGATAAATCACAAAAAAAAACCCAAAAACAAACGAGAACTAGATAAATCTAACCACAAAATAAATAAGAAAGAAGTTAAGGAGGTGAATAGAATTTTATAAAAGTTAGATATGATAGACCTCTGGAGAAAACTGAATGGAGATAGAAAAGAATATACCTTTTTCTCAGTGGTACGTGGTACCTACACAAAAATTGACCATATATTAGGTCGTAAAAACCTCACAATCAAATGACAGAAATATTAAATGCATCTTTTTCAGATCATAATGCAATAAAAATTACATTCTATGTCTCTCTGTCATCCAGTCTCTTATCTCCACTTCATTTTCTCTAGCAATCTGAAGGGTTCCAAACCTCCATATTTGTCATCTTCTCAGATTTTCTGTATTTCCAGCTTTAAAGTCAGTTATGTGATGGTTTACAATCTGTTTCCTGGCCCCTCCTCTGGGGGAACAATGAATCAGATGCACAGAGCCAAGAACCAACCAGTACCTCCGGATCTGAGCCCAAGGCCCCATGAGGGGAAAGTCTCTCCATCATGATCCCCTAGTTTCTGAAACTCAGTGTTTAGCTATAACCCCTGCACATCAGTAGGCCTGTGAGTCCCCTGAACCCCAGGCCCAGCTTACATATCTTTAGGGTGAAGGCCAGACATAGGGACTATCTCTAACACTAACCCTCAGGGCAAGATTAATGATGTCAGAGACTACACAGCCAGGCTCAGTTCACCCTGACTAGGCGTGTAAAGTAAACACAAGGCTTCCCAAGTACTTCCTGTTATGTGGGTGGCTGGAATAGGGCACCTACAAGCAAAGAGGAACAAGAAATTTCCCTTCCCTCTATATTTCAAGTCCCTGAAGGGATACTGTGACCAAAGAGTTGTTTTCAACTTCTACCAAGAAAAGGACAATAGGAAAACAGTTTAAGATGTCATAATAATATAGCTCACATTTATATAATGTAACAATATAAATGTTCTTTTACCATACTAATAACAACAATAATAATAATACTTTTTAAAAAATTCTATAGTATTAACCATGTGCCAGACACTATGCTAAACACTTTACATACATTATGCCATTTAATCTTCACAATAACACTGTGAGATTAGTACTATTATTATCCCCATTTTAAAGATGAGGAAACCAAGGTTTAGTTAAATGAGTTGCTCAGGCTAACATAACTAGTAAGTGTCTGGGTCAGGACTTGAACTCAGGTCTTCCTGAGTCCAAATTTAGCACTCTACCCACTATATACCATATCAGGAATGTTTTGGATAAGACATGAAAGAAGTTACTGAATCTACGGCATATGAGTCATTGGAATGATGATGATGATGATGATAGCTAACATATAGAGAGAGACTGAAGGTTTGTAAAGTGCTACATATTTAGTACCTAATTTGATCCTCACAACAACCATAGGAGGAAGGTGCTATTATTATCCTCATTTTACAAATGAGGAAACTGAGGCACAAAGAGGTTAAGTGACTCTCCCAGGGTCACACAGAAAGTAAGCATTTGAAGCAGGGTTTAAACTGAGGTCTTCCTGACTCCAAGTCTGGCACTCTACCCACTACACCATAGCAGAAATATTTTGGGTTAGATGTGAAAAAGAAATCACTGACTGTATGGCATGTGAGGCACTAAAATAATAATAACATCTGCAGAGAGGTAGCATGTGGTATTTGGTAGATAGCTTACTCAGAGTCAGAAAGACTAATGTACATATATATATATGATCCGTGTGACCCCAGGCAAGTCACTAAACCTTTTAGTGGCCCAGGTCATTCTCTAAGAGTGTAAAATGCAGAACAGTTGGAAGAGAGGGAGCTGTCTTTCCAGAAATCCCCCACACCAATGCACTCATGAACCCAAAAAACCTCTCCCTTCCTCCTCCCAAAAAATCTAAAAAATAATAATAACCAAGAAAATCCCAAATGGGGTCACAGAGTCAGACACAACTGAAATGACTGAACAACAAATAATACAACAAAATAACAGCTCATAGAGCACCTTGTGGTTGCAAAGTTCTGTCCCCCAACATTATTTCATTTGATCCTATAAATCACCCTATAAGCTAGTCATTCTTAGCATTATTATCCTAAAGTGACTTGCCCAATGGCCCCAAAGGTATGGTTTAGCAGTGAAGGTAGGAAGGAAGGAGAAGGAGCCTGTGCTGCTAGTTGGAGAAGAAGACTTCAAGGGTTTGGGGGAAGAAATTGCTGATTGATTATAGATGTAGATATCGATTGGAGTAAGGGGAGGGAAAGAAAGAGGAATTCGGGAATGACACGGAAGGAACAGTCATCTAGGATCAGCAGTGAATGGACAAGGGATTAAAGGCAGCGAAGAGTCAAAGATTTACTCAGAATTGGAAGCAGAGCCAAAAGACCAATATACTGGATGACCTCAATAGTAAATAAAAGCCACCAAAACTCATGTCAGTTACAATGACGGGTGGATGTTAGTACCGACTTAAAAGGCACATCCTTCCTTTCTCCTAACATTCTATAAACTTACTATGTTTCCAGGAATCTACTTTGTAAGAGGGTTTGTTTGGATGTTTATAAGGAAGCATCTGTGGCGTCAAAACAAAATGTATCAGAGCCCTAGAGTCATTAATGGGTATAGTGGAGAGCTGGGTTGGACTTGGAGTCAGAGCATCTCAGCATTTTAGAGCTGGAAGGAATGTCAGCCACTATGTAGTCCAGTCCATACTCCAAAGAAATCCCCACTATAACATAGACAACAGTCTTTCCAGGCTACAGCCCAGACTTCCTCTACTGTGCCTCTCCTCTGGGTACCTTCATCTCTCCACCCTGCCCCTTCAGCTTCCTTTTATATGTTGCTTTACCTCATTAATAACCATAATCATAATAAATATTTTACAGCACTTATTATGTTCCAGACCCTATGCTAAGCACTTTACAATTATCTCATTTGATCCTCACAACAACCCTGCAAGGTAGGTGTTATTATGATATCTATTTTACAGATGAGAAAACTGAAGCAAACAGAGGTTATGACTTGCCCAGGGTCATATAGCTGGCAAGTATCTGAGGTCAAATTTGAACTCAAATCTTCCTGACTCCAGGCCCAGGGCTCTTTATTCACTGCAACACCTAGCTGTACATTCTTATACCTGTAAGGTATTTAACATGTATTCTTACATTAGAAGGTAAGAACTTGAGGGGAAGAACTATTTTTCTGTTTATATTGGTGACAAAACTGTTAATATAACTGTTAATGTAATGACAGAAAATTGTTAATACTGATTGTCATATTCTTACATTAGAAGGTAAGCTCCTTGAGGGCAAGAACTATTTTTCTGTTTATATTGGTTAGGGGCAGCTAGGTGGTGCAGTGAATAGAGCTCTGGCCTTGGAGTCAGGAGGACATGAGTTCAAATCTAGATTCAGACACTTAACACTTACTAGCTGTGTGACCCTGGGCAAGTCACTTAACTCTGATTGCCTCACCAAAAAAAAAAACTGTTTATATTGGTGACATAACTGTTAATGTAATGACAGAAAATTGTTAATACTGATTGTTATAATATTCTTACATTAGAAGGTAAGCTCCTTGAGGGCAAGAACAATTTTTCTGCTTATATTGGTGACAAAATTGTTAATATAACTGTTAATGTAATGACAAGAAATTGTTAATACTGATTGTAATATAGACTGCCTCTTAGTGGAGATCTCTTAGTCATCACGACAATGTCAGAATTTCAGTAAGGTCTTTACATTCCTACTCTTAAGATATTCACTCTTAATTAGGTTGAGCTGAACCACACCCTTGGTCCCCCACCCACCCAGGCATGTTGCCTTGTGGAGGAGCCCAGCTCAAACTGGGTCTGAACTTCTAATGTCTCTGACCCTTTCCATTAGTATTCATGGCATGAAGGGCAAAGCAGCCACAATGAAGTGGCTTTCCTTGCCTGGACTGCCTAAAGTCACTGGGGTTTCATGACCAGGCCTTACTACTTCAAATTGCCTCCTCCTCCTCCTGTTGTCCTAAAACTAAAAAAACCTTTTCATGGCTCTCTTTGGTTGGAAAATCCATCAGGCATCCCCTAGGGTGGCAGGTTTGCTGCCCTGTTATCTCAATTAAAGATGCTTTATTTCCCACCTCACAGCTTGTATTACCACTGCTTAGTACAGTGACTGGCACCGAATAAGTGCTTAATAAATGCTTGGTGATATAGAGAACCGGCCCTGAAGTCAGGAGGACCTGAGTTCAAATCTGGCTTCAGACCAAACACTTGACACTTACTAGCTGTGTGATCCTGGGCAAGTCACTTAACCCCAATTGCCTAAAAAATAAAAAAATAAATACTTGATGACTGCTGATTGACAGACAATAAATTGTCCTCCAACCTCTGCTTAAAGACTTCTGATCAGGAGAAAGGCACTACTTTCTCAGTCAGCCCATTCCTAAACTCTTAATTGCTAGGAAGCTTTTTCCTGACGAGATCAAAATATGCCTTGTGGCTGCTTTCAACCCAACTTGAGGCCAAACAGAACAAATGTAATTTCCTTTGCACAAATACTTGAAGAGAGCTCTCAGGACCTTCCTGAAGTACCCTCTTCTCCTGATAGAATATTCCCCATTTCTTTCTCAGGTTTTCCTGATTCCAAGCCCAGGGCACAAGTAAAAACAACAATTGAGCCTCCTGTGACATGGACTCAAGGTCCTTCGCCATAATGGCTGTCCTGTTTTAGAATGCTCTCCATCTTATTAGACAGTCAATAAATATTTACCAAGCATCTACTACATGACAAGTACAGTGCTAAGTGCTAGGGATAAAAATACAAGAAAAGTAGACAGCCCCTGCCCTCAAGGAGCTTACCATCTAATTTGTTGTTCAGTTATTTCAATCACTTCTGACTCTTTGTGACTCCATTTGGGGTTTTTTTTTGGCAGAGATGCTGGAGTGATTTGCCATTTTTGTCTCCAGCTCACTTTAATGATGAGGAAACTGAGGCAAACAGAGTGAATGTAAGTGACTTGCCTAGGGTCACAAAGCTAGTAAAGGTCTGAGGCCAAATTTGAACTCAGGAAGATGAGTCTTCCTATTTCAGGCCCAGTTTTCTATATACTGTGCCACCTAGCTGCCCTATAATCTAATGGGAGAATACTGTGGAATATAATACTTCAAATATGCTCAGACCCAGGGAGGATAAAGAAGGACTCTTTGCTCCTTATTCCTGAAAGTCTGCCTCTCAATGCAGCCCAAGATCACATTAGTTTTTTGGGCTACCACATCATACTACTGACTCATACTGGGCTTGTGATCCACTAAAACCCACAGATCTTTTTCAGACAAAATTGCTTTCTAACTATGCCTCCCCTCCATCTGTACTTACAAAACTGGGTTTTCAAATCCAAGTATAAGACTTTACCTTTATCCTTGTTGCATTTCATCTAATTATACACAGCCTAATGTCCTAGCCTATCAAAAGCATTTTGGAAGGTCAGTTATCTGTCATCTATAATCTAATGCATTAGCAATCCGTTAAAGCTTTATGTCATCAGCGAATTTGATAAACACAGCAGCTATACCTTTATCCAATTCACTGATTAAAAACTTTTTTTTTGAAATTAGGTCTCCCAATCTTACTCACACTAGAAATGCAGCAGCCATTCTTAGGCTCAATGCAAATACTGGTCAACATAGAAGCTTTAACCTGCTCCATTTTTCCAACCTGGGCCAGTTCCCTCCCTCCTTAGGCAGCCTGGTAGCCCCTCTGCTCCTGGAGGCTCACTATATTGGTGACCACATTGCAGACATCTGATTACCTTTAGCCCTACTATAGCTTAGAACTTCTGAACTCAAGAGGTCCACCAGCATGTCTTCCCAGCAGCAAGAACTAAAGGAATGCACCACCATGTCCAGCCATTGATCAAAAAAAAAAAGTTAAAAACAAAAGCAAAAACATAAGGCTAAGCATAGACTTTTGGGTCATTCCACCTGAGAGCTCTGACCAAATTGACATTGAATCATTAATGACTACTCTTCAACCAATCATTCAACCAGTTCTAAATCCAAATACTTATATTATTGTTTAGTCCATATGTCTTCATCTAGTCTATAAGAATAATGTTTACTATAAATGATTACTAATTGATTAAGTGATTACTAATTGATAAGTGACTAGTGATTACAAATAGTGAACTGAATTCAAATGCCTCCTCAAATGCTATCTAGCTATGTGACTCTGGACAAGTCACTCCTACCTCAATTTCCCTATCTGTAAAATAAGAGAGTAGGACTAAATGGCCTCTTCAGTCCCTTCCTCCTCTAAATCTATATTTAGCAGATGCTTTTAAAACCTAGGTAAACCATATCAAAAGATTCTTCTCATCTGCCAATTTAGTAACTGTCAAAAAAAGGAAAGATGGCTAACAGAACTTGTCCTTGACGAAGCCACACTGGTTCTGTGTAATCACTGCTTCCTTTACTAGATGTTCACTGACCATTTCTTTATGATTCACTCTAGAATTATCCCACTTCTGACTCTAACCTCTGACACTTACAAACTGTGAGAACACAGGTCTCTTCACTTTTCTTAGATACAGTTTCATCATCTGTAAAATGGAGACAGTTTTACCTAGAGTACTCCTCATAGAAGTAGTGTCATGTGGATCAAATCAGAGTAACATGCAAAGTACTTTGTAATCTTAAAGCTCCATATCAAGGTCAGTTATTATTATCATTTTTTTAGGATTATTCAAATTTTCTTATTTGACAGTTGGAGAAATTATGCCTCTGTCCATAAATATGAGAAAGCTAGGATAAGAGTTAGACCCCGGGTCTCCTGACTCCCAGGCATGCCTTCTTTCCATGATGATATGCTGCAACTTGAACATTCATATTCATTCAATAATATTTAAAATTCTATGGGACAGTCCAAACACAATTCTAATGGCAATGAGATGCACCATGGTATAGTGGAGAGATGCTGAACATGGAATCAGGGAGAACTGAATGCAAATGCCTCCTCAAACACTCTCCAGCTATTTGACTCTGGACAAATCACTCCTGCCTCAGTTTCCTTGTCTGTAAAATGAAAGACTAGGACTTAATGACCTCTTCATTTCCTTTCTCCTCTAAGTCTATAAAACCAAGATTCAAAAATATTTCAACATGAACCTAAAAGGGATATATATATATATACAAAGTCCTACATTTAGACTAAAAAACCTAACTTCACAAGTACAGAATGAGGGAAATGTGGCTCGATTGCAGTCCAAGTGGAAAAGATTTGGATGTTTTAGTTGATTGCAGGTTTAAATATCTGCCAAGTAATCAATGTGCATGTATTAAATGGCTACTGTGTTCCAGGCACTGAGCTAGGTTCTGGGAATACAAAGACAAAAAAGAGAATAATCTAGGTTCTCAAAGAGCTTATGATGAGGAGACAGAGAGAAAATGAGAGTGAGAGAGAGAGCTGTGTATATATGTATATTGTATGTATGTGTGTATGTATATGTGTGTATCTAAGTATGTATGTGGATAATGTATATTATATTATACAAGGATAATGGAGTGGTTTGCTCTTTCCTTCTCCAGCTCTTTTTACAGATGAGGAAACTGAGGCAAAAGGGTTAAATGATTTACTTAGGGTCACACAGCTAGTAAGTCTCTGAGGCCAAATTTGAACTCACAATGATGAGTCTTCCTGACTCCAGGCCTGGAGCTCTATCCACTGCACCACCTAATTGCCCAAATTCAAACTTAGGCTACATTAACAGAGTGTATGCAAATCATGGGAAGAAATCGTCCAGTCACACTTTGCCCTGATCAATCTATATCCAGAATATGCTATTTAGCATTATCCGGTGCTTGCCTGTTGCCTCTGGTATAAAACACAGGCTCCTTTGATTGGAATTTAATAATAAGAGATAATCTATCTTCATTCTATTGTCATGGGGGTGGGGAGCTGGTCATAGACCAAATGATTTTCTTCTATCCCAGCCCAGTTGACATAATCACAGAAAAGCAAGGGAAGAAAGGAGTTGTTAATGTATTAAACGAAATGCAAAGACAGCAGCTTTCCATTGGCTGCCCAAAGATTGATCCTACCTGGATGGTCCTTAAAAAGCAAGCTTGCCAGCTCTGAGAAATATTTTGAGGCAGGAAGTAGCTTTATGGAGTAAAGTTCCTGGCCTTCTGCCAGATGGTAGCAGTGACAGGGAGCAGACTCTTCTCTCTCCCTTTTTATCTAGCATAGTATCTTACAGAGGAGCTATTTGACCAAGATGAGACAGAAAGTCAGGCAGACAAGCAGATATAGATGGTCAAGGAATGAAGACACCTCAAGGAGAATGACTCTGAACAGCACAGAAGAGCCAGCTATGGAGTCCAGGGAAAGCTGGCATTGGCAATTAGATGAGCTGCAGAAAGGAACAGGTCCAAGGAACCCTAGCTGAACTATGTACCCAAGCAGAGATACTGGAGTGAGGAGTAGGAAAGGGGGAGAAAATTAGCTACTGGGGAGGGATCAAGAAAGTGGCACTAAAACTGAGTGTTGAAGATTGATAACGATTCTAAGATAAAGAGAAGAGGAAGGACTTTTCAGATATGGGGCACAGCCAGGGCAAAGGGACAGAGACTGGAGATAAAATGTCACGTACGGGATAAACAGTAAATAAACTAGTTTGGTTGGAATGTAAAGTGTGTGAGGGGGAGTGCTGTGAAATAGGTCGGAAAAGGTAGATTAGAAACAATTTATGAAGGGCTTTGCAAGTAACAGTTATAAACAATCATCCTTAAATCCCCTTCAGATCCCTGATTCAGGTATTCGTGTTGATACTTTTTTTCTAGAGTTGTCATCTATGTGCATCCTTTTTTCTAGAGTTGTCTTCTATGTGCATCCTTTACTTCTCCTGCCTTTTTCCTGCTTTGGTATGATTTCCACTTTTCTATATAGTCCAAATATCTGTCATTCTTAAGCCATTACATTGAGATACTGAAATCTTTAACTTTTCACCTTCTTGAAAGTCCTATGTAGCTCAAGAGTCTATGAACTACTAGGCATTTACTTGTTTCCAGTTTTTTCCAAATACAAATAAATATTTATACAGGCAGGTCTTTTAAAATTATTTTTACTCCCTTGGAATGTATTCCTATAGGTTCAAAGGGTACAGTCACTTAATGACTCTTGTTACACATTTGCCAAATGTCTCTCTAGAAAGATCTAACCAGTTTTCAATGCTGCCAACAACACACATATGTTAGTTACACCTATTTGGCCACCACATCTTATTACAATTTTTATTTATTCTTAACAATTTGATAGGTACAAGGTGGTGCTTCAAAATTTACTTTCTTTTGTTTTTCTTTTGTTATTAATGAGGTGGGCTATTTTTTCAAATATTTCTTTACAATGTATCAGAAATAGCCCTCGGGATCTTTCCTTTTCCTTAGCAAGGTTGGGCCCTGGCCCCTGGGCCTGGCTTTTGTGACCCACCTCAACCCCCAATAATGTTTTCCCCCTAAGAAACCTAAGGCCCACCCAGCTTCCGGATCCCTAAGCCTCAACAGCAGCCAATTGAGGGGGAAGGTTTGAGGAGGTGGGGCACAAGACAGGACTATTAAGTGTGCAGTCTCTAGGGGACAGTTATCTGCTTCCAATGCCCCTGGATCCTTGAGAGGACTAGGAGACTTTGGGGCAGGAAGACAGAGGGAAAAAAAGACCTGTTGGTCCTAGATTCCTCCCTGCCATTTTCCAAAAGTCTTGGCTGAGGCTGCTATTCAAAAATCATTAAGTACTCACTATATGGTAAGCACTGTGCTAGTTTGGGGGGGAGGAGACAAACATAAAACAAAACAGAGTCCCTACTCCTAAAGAACTTATCTGGGGGAGGGGCAGGGGAGAAGCTTTGTGGAGTTTCCATTTCAAGAAAGGATGCTTTTAAGGAGACTTTACAAAAGCAATGTCCTTCATTAGACTATGCATCTTGATTTTTAGTTTGGAAAATAAAAACATATAAACACAAGACAGAAATAGCCTGGCATAGTGGATAGAGGACCTGCCTTGGAGTCTGTAAGTCAAATCCTTCTACTCCTGCCACTGGCCATATGATCCTGGTCAAGTCACTTAATCTCTTGATAGCCCAGGTACAATTCTCAGTCTATAAATTGCAGAGCAGTTACTGTTCTGCATCGGTAGAGGAAATTTCTTCACAGAGAGCTCTCTACCTCAATGAAATCACAGGTCCAGATCCACCCTCCTCCCCACACTTCCTGTTCACCCCACCCCTACAGACAATATATACAAATAAATGGAACATAAATTAAGACCGGCAAAATGGAAAGTGAACTGGATTGGAAAGAAGGTCTGGGCTAGAATTCCAGAACTACTACTTATATAACCTTGGCAAAGTCACTTTCCTCCTCGTCCTCAGTTCCCTAAGGTGGACTCTCAGACAGGCAGTCTCAGCTTCTAAAATACTCAACCCTACTGAAGTGCTTATAATACTCAATAAAACTCCAACCCTAAACTCCAAGAGATCATCAGAGCATTTCAATGAGAGACTACTATGGCTGGGGTACGGAGAGGATGGCAAGAAGGCTTCCTGGAGGAAACTAGACCTGAGCTGGACCTTGAAGGACTTGGGCCACTGGAATCCAACAGTACTAGTGCAAGGAGAGAGAGAGAAGGCATGGGCAGGAGACGCAATATCTTATCATTGCACGTTGCTTCTCTCCCTCTTCAGAGATTCCACCCACTCCCCAACCCCCATACCCAGCTAACTCTACCCCTGGAATAGAGAAGTATAGGTAGTCAAACAGGCTTAAAGAAGGATGTCGTTGTGGGCCTGTTTCTAATCTAAATCTTAATCCCACCTAGTGATCTCGGTCCCTCCTCTCATCCCTGCCTCCCTCTCTCTCTCTCCTAGCCCTTGGCCCCGGGGAGGGGCGGGGCAGGAAAGGGGTCAGGCCTCTGCCGGGTCCCCTTATCCCTCCCTCTCCTCCTCTTTCCAAATCAACCCGAGGCCGAAGGGGACTTTGGAGCTGGGTAAGAAGAGTAGTAGGGCGGAGAGGTGGGGTAATGCCGAGGGGCAGCCGTGGCTGGCTTTATAATCCGCCCAGTAACTGAAGAGGCGAGAGGCAGGAGCCCCAGTGCGCGCCCAAAGCAGCGCAGCGGCTCAGCGTCGCTGGGACCATGGTCTCCGCCCTGGGCAGTCCCGGGCCGCTCGTGCGGCAGCTCATCCTGCTGCTGCTGCCGACCGGTCTGCTTCTGCAGCCCTCCCAGGCCCTGCCCACCGAGCTGCTGCCCGGGGACTTTGCAACAGACGAGGCAGGGGCGAGACTCTTCGCCCAGAGCTACAACTCCACAGCTGAGATCGTCCGGTACCGGAGCGCCGCAGCCAGCTGGGCTTACGAGGTCAATATCACCCAAGAGAACGCGCAGCGGCAGGTGAGGATTGCTTGGAGCAGGCAGTGGAGGAGGGTGGGGAGGTTTTTTCGGGGGGCCACAGTGCGGCGCTGGGAGGAGGTTCACAACAGCCAATCGCTGGCCCGCACGCTGCGCTTGTGTGGGCCGGTGATCCCTGTCTTAGGAGAATAGCCCAGGTTGCGTCTGATCCGTGACACTCTCGGCCACTCGTGAGCTCCAGGCTATATCTCCTCTGGGCAATTCCCAGCTGCGAGCATGGACGGCTGTCTTTGGGTTGCGACCACTAGCCGGCCAGCTCACTCCTCCCAAAAGTGGAACCCTTCCCTCAGCTCCTTGACCCGGAGTTAGCGGCCTCCAGCAGATACAAGCAGACATCGATAGCGAGTCGGGGGGTGGGAAACCTCAAGGTAGTGCCCAGGCATCCCGAGAGAGAACAGGACAACGTGCACTACTAGCCCTCCCCCAGTGGAGTTGCCCAGTTTTTCCCCCGAGAGAAAGGCCCTGGGGGTCTTCCCACTGACAGTCTGTCATTCTCTCTCTCTCTCTCTCTCTCTCTCTCTCTCTCTCTCTCTCTCTCTCTCTCTCTCTCTCTCTCTCTCTCTCTCTCTCTCTCTCTCTCTCTCTCTCTCTCTCTCTCTTTCTCTCCCTCTCTCCCTCCCTCCTGCTCACTCTCTTCTCTCTTCTCTCTTTTCCTCTCTCCTGTGTAGTGGATAGAAGTGGATAGAGTGTTGAGTTTGGTGTCAAAAAGACCTAGTTAGGAATGTTCTCCATGTCTCTGTTGTCAGTTTTAGAGCACAAACTTCCCAAGGATATTGAGCAAATCTTTTAACTTGTTGAGTCTCAGTTTCCTTATCTGCAAAATGAGAGTGTTGGATTAGATGGCCTCCAGGATCCCTTCTAGCTCTAAATCTATGATCCTTGACCCCACCCTTCTTGGACCAGAGGATTTGGTGTCCTTTCTACTCAAATCTAGAAGCCCTGGAGTGTCTTAATCCATTTTTTCTCCTAGAGTAATAGATCAAGAAAATTTGTCTCTACCAGGTAGAAGGTCCTCATTGAAAATACCCTGTCTCCCACCCTTTCCCCAGCTCTCAGTCCTCAATTGTGATTTTAGGTATTTTTTAACTAGGTTGACCACCAATGGCTTATTTCTCTATAAACTTCAACCACTCCCCACTATCCAACCCTCTACCTCAATCCTCCACCCTGACCCTCCCATCCACTACAGGAGGAAGCAGACCTGCTGTCTCAGGAGTTTGATGAAGCATGGGGCATGAAGGCCAAGCTGTTGTATGACCGCATCTGGGAGAACTTCACTGACCCCATGCTTCACAGGATCATCGGTTCTGTGCGGATTCTGGGTCTAGCCAATCTGCCCATAGAACAGCGTCAGAAGGTGAGTATAGATAGAGTGTAAAGATGGAGGGGAAAAGAGGGGGCCTTATGGGTCTGTATGTACCTTCTTCTGATGGGAGGGGGAGGAGAGTACTAGTCTGACTTATCACCTCCCTTCCCCCATCCTTGCCAGTACAATACCTTGCTGAGCAAAATGACCAGCATATATTCTTCAGCCAAGGTCTGCTTTCCCAACAAGACTGCCACCTGCTGGGCCCTGGAACCAGGTACCTGTTCCCCTCTGAGGACCCCTCCCCCCAGCTCTAGTCTTGGTAGAGCCAACAGGAAGACTTAATTCCCATGGGGCTACTTTCTCTGTGTGAGAACGGAGGGGTAATGGGTAGCGTGTGTGCCCCTGAAGGGTGGAGACAGACAAGAGCAGGACATCTCCATTGCCCCTGTGGGGTTACGGGCTAGGGGAGGTATTGGCACGGCTAGTAACTAGTTCACTCCTTCTCCACTCATCTCAGGCAGACTAATTCATCCTCCCACCACTTTGTATGTCCTCTCCCCTCTTTCCTGCTCTTTCCCAGGGCCATCATAGTGGATGCATCTTTGTTTTCACTCTCCAAGCTCTCTAGGCCCCTCAAAACCCCCTCATTTGAATAATTCCTATAGATTTGTCTCCTTGATTTACTCAGTCATCTGATTCTGATTAACCCTTTCCTTCTACTGCTTTCCACCTCCATAGTTATTCATCCCACCTGTGTCCTACATGCTATATATTTGCAATCTTGTTTCTGAATTAATAACAATAAATCATTTTTAGCAAACCTTGCAGATTACACAGCACTTTCTTCACAACAGTCCAATGTAGGGAATGCAAATAAAATCCTCCCTGTTCTCCCCACTTTCTTTTGGTCTTGACCTGTGATTTCATCAGTGTAGAGGAGACTCCCTAAGAAGAAACTTTTGCCAATGCAGATTGTCAATTTAGGGTCTTGGAGTTGCCTGCTGAGAGGTAAATTGATTTATCAAAACTTGCACAGATAGTATGTATCAGAGGCATGATTTGAACCCAGGTTTTCTTGACTCTGAAGCTACTCTTGACTCTATCTACCAAGCCATGGAGCCTGTCATCCCCACCTTGCAGTTGAGGAAACTGAGGGTCAAAGAGGTAAAGCCTTGCCAGGATCACATACCAAGTGTTGGAGGGGTTCTGACAGGTTTCAAGTCTGTTTCATGCAGTGTGTATGTATGTATATGTCTATCTGCCTTTCTGTATGTTCTCTACATCTAAGTTCCCCCAAGGGTAGGGATCAAGTCTTTGTAGCCTGATTTGGATAGCACCAGTAGAGCACAACTTGTAGTTGGAAATTTTGACTATGATAGTGGCAGTAGTGAATGCCTCTGGGGGCTAGAAGAGGTGTCAGCCCCATCACCCTAATTGGGGCTGATAAGGTACCATGAGCACTTGTATTGGAGATCCTGTATCACCCCATTTGTCTGTGTTTCAGAGCTTACAGAAGTCATGGCCTCATCGAGAAGCTACGCTAAGCTGCTATTTGCCTGGGAGGGCTGGCACAATGCTGTAGGGGTTCCTCTGAAACCTGAGTATCAAGCTTATGTCAGTCTCAGCAATGAAGCCTATAAGGTGGATGGTGAGTATGTCCCTTCCATCTTTTCCAAGGTCCCCCTCTCCTGTCCTTCCTCTTCGTTTAGTCTTGTCTTCAACCCTTGAAGGAAGCCCTTAACCTCCTTTGTGGAGTTATTTCTTGTCTCCTCACCATCATCACCCAACCTTCTGCCACTAGGATCAATGCTTCTCTCTTGGCATATCACTGAGGTGACTGGGCACTTTAGAGAATGGACAGAGACAAAGATACTTAAGATATTCTTTGCCTCATGAGATTTACAATATTGATAGGGATATACCATTTACATGCAAAACAGGTAATATGAGATAATACATATTCTGATGGTGAAATGAAAATTCTGAAATGCTGTGATTTCTAGAGAAGAAATCACTCAACTCCCTGTCCAAGTTAAAATGTTTTTTTCCTTTGTAACTAGCAGAGTTTGGGTGAAGAAAGCTTTCCGTCCTCTCAGCCATAAAGAGGAGGAGCTGATCCTCCCAGATCATGCTTATCTCATCCCACTGAACCAGCTCAGGGATATAACCTCCCCTTTGGTCACCACGCGCCTTCCTCTCCTTTTCATCAGAAACTGGAGGTAATCTAAGGCAGAGGAGTCAAACACAGGTCCCTGCTCCTGATTAAAATGTAATTGGGAAATATTTAATAAAATAAAAAATACAACAAAACATAGCTAATATTACATTTTTTAAAAACTAAGTCAATATGCAGCTGCAGGGATCCTTATGTATGGATCAACGACTTCAGATTCTATTGGAGTTCAGACACTCATATTTTAAAGCACCCATATTTTAAATGACTTGACCTGCCAACAAACAAAGAAATCATGGTTTTAGCCCAAGATCCTTTCCAGTCCTAAAATGCTATGATCCTGTCTCTATACTCTTATCTTTTTCCATAGGGATCTCTTCCCCTGCTTTTTTAGGAAGCTTATAAAATAGAAGTTATTAATAAAGCCATAATTATCAGATCCTCTCATACTACATAGTCCATAGTCAAAATTACTTGTAACTTTGTCAAAGAAACTTGTAATGTTTGACCAAAGATGTAGGTCTTTTTATTCTGTGTATTCAAGCTAGCCACTGGCATCCTTCTCATTTGCACTCAGAATATACAATTGCATCCATAACAGAAATCAGAAGCAAATAAAACCAATCCCATCCTCATCAAGAGGAAGTCTGCTTTAAAGTATTATTTAAATCAGCAAATAACTTTAAAAGAACAGATTTAAGTATCTGTCCTTTAACATGGAAAAGTGAGAAGGAAAAAAGGAAAAGGTAAATCACCACAACTTGGATTTACTAATAATTAGGTGAGTCCCACTCTCTGGTCACTTCTGTTCTGTCTGCCCCTGATAGATGAAGACACTGGCCACTCTGGCTTAACGTTCTTTTCCTACACCTCTGCCATTAGGAGTCTGTATGTCATTGTCTACCTCAAATGAGACAATGAGATAGTATCTGCAAAGCACTTAGCACACAGTGCCCAGAACATAGCAGGCACTATATAAAGCATGTTCCCTTCCCCCTTTTCTCCCTTTTCCCTCCCTACTGTCCTGCATGGAAGCCAAAAATTCTGCCCTCCAGCTCCGTCAGTAACAGATTCCCAGACTCTTCCAGGGTAGGAGTAGAATGCTGTTTCCTGCCTGACCTACAGATCCCAATATCACCAGATACCTTCCCTTCCACCTGCAGAAGATTTGGCTCCTCTCATAGACACTGTTACACCTGGTTCAGTCAGATACTGATTAGATTCCATCTCGTCATGCTTCTAGCCTTGAGCCAGATTCTTTCTATCTGCTCCTTCCACTCTCATCTTGAGCCCTAGGAAGTGAATTTGTCATATGTGACACAGTCATAAGATCTATGCTTCCCTTCCTTTGAATCTTCTAATGGGGATTGTTCATGTATCACCTGGGAATGGGAGTAGAGAGGCAGGAAGACCCTTGGACTGGAGGCATTTCCTTGGCAGGCTTTGAGGACACAGGGGCATACTGGCGTTCTTGGTATGACTCATCAACATTCGTGGAAGACCTAGAGCGACTGTACCAACAGCTAGAGCCTCTGTACCTGAATCTCCATGCCTTTGTGCGCCGTGGCTTGTACCACCGCTATGGGGACAAATACATCAATCTCCAGGGTCCCATCCCTGCTCATCTCCTGGGTAAGGACCAACTGCCTTCCCATCTTCCACATGGAGTGTGGCTAGAGAAGGTCTGGGTGGGAGAGGGGGAATAGAATGACATAGACAGGATATCAGGGGTAGGGAAAGCAGTTATGGTGGGTATCCTGTAGACCTTGGCCTTCTGATAGTGTCCTAAGGGTATCAAGGGAAGGACCCTGCCCTGTTCAGAAAGAAAATTAGCATTTTCCACCTGAACCTGTGTTCAGCCTCCTGCTAGGCCTGAGAATCCTAGGATATTCAGAGGAACGTGAGATTAGTCCCTGGATTCTCTGAGTTCTCTTCCTTTCTCCATTCCCAACATGCCAGATTGGAACCATTCCTCTACTATGCCCCTAACTCAGACAGCCATGATACTTGCTAGTTACAGGTAATGTTGCCTGCCATTGATAATGTGGATACTGGGTGTAAGATTTTAGATCTTATCTGCTTGCTTCTGCAGGAAACATGTGGGCACAGAGTTGGGAAAACATCTATGACATAGTGGTTCCCTTCCCGGACAAGCCTAACCTAGATGTTACCAGCACCATGGTGGAGAAGGTAGGCATATTTCTGTTTAGAGCCATTTTTTTAAAAAGGTATTTGGAGGGGTTTGGGGCGGAGCTCAAGCAAGTCACTGCTTTTACTCCTCCATCGGTAGGCATACTTCTGACAGACGGAAGATGACTGTCCTCTGGCCAATTTGGTTTGGTTCTTCCCAAACTGAATGATCTGAAATGCCTGGAACAGTACCTCCATTGAAAGCTCTATGGTCGTGGTGGGCAGCAGGGATGGGGAGAGAAGGGCAAGGGTAAATTCAGACATGGGCAGAAGGGCAGGCCTGGGGATGAGGGATGAGGACAGAGAAAGGGAGTTAATGAAGAACCAAGAAAAGAAAACAAGTAAGGGATGTGAGGTCCTTCCTTAACTGGAGACCTAGGGAACAAATGTCTTCTTAGTATAATGTAGGCAAGATTCTGCTCTTGGTAAACACTGAGACTAGTAGGCTAGTGGCCTTCTGCCCTCAGCGAGCATGCCACCCCCACCTTCTTCTCCATTCCCCAACTTGAGAGTGAAAGAAAGCCCTTGCTATTAGTGAACTCTACCCCCTCTTGTCTATTTCTTTGCCAGTAAATAATTCAGTCCTTTGACCGGGGAGACTGTAGATGCAGACCACAGAACTAAGCCTTGCCATGTCCTCTGCTTCAGTCTAGGATACTGGGCACTCCCTAGGCTCTCTTGGCTGGAAGAGACTCAGCTTTGTTATGAGGGGAATCATAAAGTGAGATTAGAGAAAAGGATGGTGAGAGACCAGATTCTCTTTCTACCCTGGGAATTGCTAGTGAGGGATACTGCAGTTGACCCCTGCCCCCTCTTGCTCTTTCCCCACCATCAACCCCAGGGCTGGAATGTCACACACATGTTCCGGGTCGCAGAGGAATTTTTCACTTCCCTGGGGCTGCTGCCTATGCCTCCGGAGTTCTGGGCTGAGTCCATGCTGGAGAAGCCAGATGATGGGCGAGAGGTGGTATGCCACGCCTCTGCCTGGGATTTCTACAACAGGATAGATTTCAGGTGCACTTTCTCCTACAGGGTATGGGGATTCTTTGGCATTTGGGAGGAATAAGAAGATCTACCAGACAGATACATTAGCCACCCCCTACCTACTGAGGTTACCATTAGCCAGGGTGGTGGGTATATTCAGGGGGTCCCTGAAAGTCCTAACATATTCCTGGGAACATGACAGAAAGGGCTGGAACCCACTGGTTCATGCAGCTCTTACTACTTCCCACTTGAGGAATAAAGCAGGAATTTTGAACTTTTTATGTCAAAGACCTGGTGTCATAATTTGCTGAAGTCAATGGATCACCCTTTCTCAGAATAATATTTTTAAATGCATAAAATAAAATACATAAGGCTATAAAGGAAACCAATTATATTGAAATAGAGTTATTATAATATATGTATATATATATATATATATATTTATTTTAATTCATGAGTTTCCTAAAATCTATCCACGGATTCTTTGAAGGTCTATGCATGCCAGGTTAAGAACTCCTGGGCTAGAGGAACATTGCATTTCATTCTCCTCTCCTTGGTAGCTTGTATGGTCCTCCCTTCTCAGTTTTGTTGGCGAGTTCCGTCCTGACTAGGCTGCTCTCTGCTTAGCCCACCCCACCTTGTCTCCCTTCCCCTGCCCCAGGATCAAGCAGTGCACGAGAGTGAACATGGACCAGCTCTTCACTGTACATCACGAGATGGGCCACGTGCAATATTACCTTCAGTACAAACACCTGCCTGTTTCCCTGCGAAGGGGTGCCAATCCTGGCTTCCATGAGGCCATTGGGGATGTGCTAGCCCTATCCGTCTCCACACCTGGTCATCTACAGAAAATTGGCCTGCTGGACAGTGTTACTAATGACAATGGTATGGGGTGAGAGGGATGACCAGAGATCTCCACTCCCCCTTCATCCATAATTCTTCCTGCCCTCTCTACCTACCCTGTACCCCAGCCCCCTTTATTCTCATGCTATTACTAGCTTCAGAGACCCTGGTAGAAAAAGTAAATCTCAGAGAGAGCTGGGCATGAGAATGGGAAGAGGGAAGGGCAATGGTCATCATATAGTACAGCCCAAGGTGGGGCTAGGATTGGAGGGAGTATCCTAAATGGGGTACAGGAGAAAAGAACACTAAATTTGGAATCTGAAGACCATCTCTGCCACTTACGACCTGTGTGACTTTGAGCAAATCACCTAATCTCTCTGGTCCTTTCTTTTGTCACTTATAAAATGTAACAATTAGATTAGAAGGTCCCTGACATCCTTCCCTTCTAGTTGTAAATGCTATGATCCTTTCTCTACATTATTCTCCTAGGTCTTGAACCCAAATTCATTCTCCTTCTTCTTCTCCTGAACCTCTTCTTAACTCTTCCCTCTCCTGAGGCCAACTGTCCAGGATAAATCCTGTCCTTTTCTTCCTTCTCACCCTCACTTGTCCTACAACTGTCTTTCAGAAAGTGACATCAACTACCTATTAAAGATGGCACTAGATAAGATCGCCTTCTTGCCCTTTGGCTACCTGGTGGACCAGTGGCGTTGGAGGGTCTTCAGTGGGCTTACAACTCCATCTCAATACAACTATGACTGGTGGTACCTTCGGTAAGCAAACACCTAGGGAAAGTGAATCCTCTGTTTTTGTTTGCTTCCTCCCTGGCAAAGACACTCTGGGTAGCCAAGAAACCACCAATTTGCCCCATTTGCTGCCCTTCCAGTGTTACCTCCCACCATGCCTCTTCCTTCTAGCCCTCTCTCCACCAGAAAACCTTTCATTTTTCAGTGCCATTGGCATAGTATATTAACTACTGGATGTGAAATCACCCAGGCCTAGATTCAAATTCCTCTTCCCAGCTGTGGGAACCTGGGCAAATAAATCACTGACCCTCTCTGAGTCTCAGTTTCTTCATCTGTAAAATGGAAATGATAATTTCTGCAGTGCCTGACTTAAAAGAGTAGTTGTGTGTTTCAAAGAAAATAACCTATGGGAGCAGCTAGGTGGCGCAGCGGATAGAGCACTGGCCCTGGGGTCAGGAGGACCTGAGTTCAAAAGAAAGAAAAAGAAAATAACCTATGGAAAGCACTGGGCAGTCTTTAAAGGGTTCTACACGCTGTCTCAAAACTCTTAGTGCTGTATTAAGCCACTTAAGCTTAAGGCTTTAAAGGTGAATGCTATTAAAGCTTAAAGCTGCACTATGACTTCGGGTACATGCTGTATAAAAATCAATTGTTCTTGACTGACCACCATCCTCTATGATAGTACCTTTTCCATCTCTAAATCTCAAGATTTAGGTTTACAAAACTCTTTCTTCACAATAACACTGTGAGGTGGGTAGCTAATCTGTATCCCCATTTTACAGATGAAGAAACTATAGCTCAGAGAGTTCAAATGACTGGCCCTTGGCCACATAGTAAAGTGTTAGAACTGGGATTCCAATTCAAGTGTCACCTGATTTCAGACATAGGGCTGTTTCTGTTATTACCACACTATCTCAGCCACCTCGTCTTTTCTCTACAAAAGCCAAACTAATAATAATAATAATAATAATAAATAGCAGCAAAGCATTTATCACATAGTGCTTCAAGGTTTGCCAAGTGCTTCACAAATATCTCATTGGATCTTCATAACATCCCTGGGAGGGAAATGCTATTATTATCCTGATTTTATAGTTGAGGAAACTTAGGCAGGCAAAAATGAAGTCTCTTGTTCAGGGTCACACAACTAGTAAGTATTTGAGGTCATATTTGAAATCAGGTCTTCCTGGATCCAAGACCAGTGCTCTGTGCACCAAACTGTGTACCACCAAACTGCCTTATACTAATCAGACTGCCTATATCTAGACCTATGCCTAAACTCCTATGCTCTTGGGTAATGAGTCCCTCTTTTTTCTTTTAGGACCAAATACCAGGGCATCTGCCCTCCCATTGCCCGGAATGGAGCCCATTTCGACCCTGGGGCAAAGTTTCATATCCCGTCTGTAACACCATACATCAGGTATAGCTATCTTGCTCACCCCTTCTATCCCTACTCTATTTTCCAGGCAACTGAGTCCCCAATGAACCCACCTCAGGACTAAGATGTGGTAGATTACAAAGTCTAGGGACTGGCCCCAGAGTTATGGGAAGAAGGAGGGATGCTGAGATCCATGTCCTTCCTCTATTCTCCTGGGTTCGCCCTGAACCCTACCATCTTAGCCTGTGACAGACAGGAAGTGGAAGCAGAGCCTGGACAACTCCAATAATGCCAAGAAATGTGCCCACAGGTATTTTGTGAGTTTTGTCCTTCAGTTCCAGTTCCACAAAGCCTTATGTGCTGAGGCGGGCTATACCGAGCCCCTGCACTATTGTGACATCTATCAATCTCAACAGGCTGGTGCCAAACTCAGGTAAGCTTTGAAGGGGGGAAAAGTCATGGAAGGGAAGAGGGAGGATAAAGTAGATAGCATACTCTATACAAGTGGAAAGAGGAATGGCAGATTATGCCATATATGTGGGGAGCCAACCTCTCTTCCCTGTAGTCTACCATTAGAGCTGTAAGGAGACTGACATAACCAGTGTAAGGGGAAAAGAATAAGCATTTATATAGTGCTTATTTGGTGCCGGGCACTGTGCTGAGCCTATTACAAATGCTGTCTTATTTGGATTCTCATAACAACCCTATGAGGTAGGGCTATTATTATCTCCATTTTACAGTTGAGGAAACTGAGGAAAACAGAACTTGTGACTTGCCCAGGGTTACATAGCTAGTGTCAGATTTGAACTTGGTTCTTCCTGACTCCAGGCCCAGGACTCTATCCCCTACACTTCTTAGCTGTGCAGCTGTTATTGGCTGTGGCAGGTTAACTTGCCATTCCCAATTTTCTTCATCCCTTAAATTAAAGAACCCATGGATTTCCATGGTTCTCCTGGTCTGATTTACACAGGAGCAGCCAGAAATGTAGAGAACCCCAATTTGAGAGACAAGGCAGATAGACTCTGTCAGATATCTCTCCTGATCCCCCTGTGCCTACTGCAGGGAGGTGCTGCAGGCAGGTGCTTCTCGGCGTTGGCAGGAGGTGCTTAAGGAGATGACAGGCTCAGAGACCCTGGATGCAGGACCGCTTCTTGAATACTTCGAACCCCTCACTGATTGGCTGAAGCAACAGAACCAGATCAATGGCGAGGTCCTGGGCTGGCCTGATTTTGAGTGGCGTCCACCAGTGCCAGATGGCTATCCAGAGGGCATTGGTAATATCTGCAGGAGAAAACAGAGCCAGATCCCACATTCCTGGTGCTAGAGCTCACTTCATTTCTGTGTTAGCTTTATGTCACTCCTGTAATTAGAGAGTCAGAAGGTAGGTGAGGTCTCCCATCTCACACACTTCAGACAACTCTGTGAGCCCATCAGAAGTGACTCTGGGATTGGAAGATGCCTCACCAGCCTCTTATACCTTGGAACTACTTCATAAGTTCAAAAATCCTTTCAGATTCCAAGCTGATCCATAGGTTCTGAGTTCTTAATGCCTAACCTCTGTGAGGTTGAACTATGAGCTATGTTTTGATTGGCTGGGATGTTGGGTTCCTTGGCTCTGGTGATCATGGGTCAAGGTTGGGTGCTTCAGGAAATGCTCCCATTCCTTTATTGTGGGCAGATCTTATGGCTTCTCAGTTTGGGAAAAACTCAGAGCCAGGGCGGAGGTCAGGCTTAGAGAAAAGGGAAGGGAGAAGGGAGGGAAATCAATCAGTCTATCAAATGAGCATTTATTGTTTGTTATGCATGCCAGGCACCCATGCTAAGCACTACGGTTTCAAAGACAAAGAGGAAAGGAAATGGGAAGAAACAAGATGAGAAAAGGGTGGGGAAAGGAATGAGAAGATAGGGAGAGGCGAAGAGTCTGGGTTGGAGAAGAAAGAAGAAGGCTGCCTTGAACCAGGTTTATGTCTTTCCCCTTCCTCCCTTCAACAGACAACCTGACTGATGAAGCAGAGGCTGAGAAGTTTCTTGAGGAGTATGACCGGTTGGGGCTCGTCATAACGAATGCATATGTAGAGGCCAACTGGGCTTACAACACAAACATCACTGAAGAAAATAGCAAGATTATGGTATAGTCCCCCACAGGTTCCTCTCCTACTAGCCCCATCTCTGGAGCTGCCTCCATTCTTGAATTTGTCTAAGAAAAAGCTTCATTCTATCTCTCGTGGTCCCTCTTCTCCCCCTTTCTTTTCTGTCTTTGGTCCCACCCTTAATGCCTAAGAACAGGAAGGGAAACTGCTTAGTCTGGTGGGAGAGAGAGGTATAGTAGTTGAGGCCCTCATCCTTATCCCACCTTCATAATAAGGATAGATAGAGCTATAGTAAAGCATTACTAATTCAAAGTAAAGAGGATCAGTAAAGGAAGAATAGCCAGAATTCACAAAAATTTTAAATTACAGAATTTTTTTTTTAAATCAAATGCAGTTTTGTTCAAGTCAGGGTGAGTTATTTTCCTCCCTTAATGGGTAGCACTTAAGTCTTTAGGGATGCCTCATCAAACCCTCCCAAGCCACAAAGGCTTCTGGCGTTAGTCTAGCAGCAGACAATGCTAGCTATCCAGGGGTGTGCTGGCAAATGCTTAACAATCAATTCTCCAAAAGAGTGAAAGGGAAAAGAAAAAAAAACCCATTCTTGCAACACATTTTTTAGATTAATCTATATTATTAATATTTTCTCTATCATTTTAAGTCCAGATAATCAAAAATAAATAAATAAGTCAAGCCCTAATTGACAGCATTTGCGAATTTCCAAAGTACAAATGCTCACACTGAAAATTTAACAATTGGGTAACTAGAGTTAACTGGCTCCAGCACACTCCTGTTGCCATCCAAGGACCAGCTGTTGTAAGTTCTGAGAAACTTATCTCCTAGAGGGTTAGTCACCAGATGGTGAATCATTTTGGCCATACCGACTCATGAAAACTAGAGTGAGACAGACATAGAACATTTGTGATCTATTTTCAGGGGTAGGGATGGGGAGAGGAAGTGGAGAAGGATCTTTACCAATAATATATGAATCCTGATAATGTTGAAAGAAGTAGGATAATGATGGGGACTAGCTCACAATAGTATGGCAAGCTCCCAGGTAGGGAAACTCTACTAGGGCAGAGGTGTCAAGCGTGCAGCCCACAATATTCTTGAGTTCTGCCCAAGCCTGATCAATGTGTCATTGGGAAATATTTAATAAAATAAAAAACAACAAAATATAGATATTATATTTTAAACCCAAATCAATATGCAGTCCCCAGGGATCCTTATGTATGTATTAATGACCTTAATTTCTATTTGAGTTTAACACCATAGGCCTACAATGCGGAGAGATGATTTGGTCAAGGTCACAAAGGCAATGCATGTCAAGGGCAGGGCTTGAACCTAGATCTTACTGTCTCACACTAACTATCTTTAGGTTAAAAAAAATCCTTTGCAATTAATACACGAATTACTTTCATGTTGCTAAACTTACAAGTGCTATATAAATGCTGATGGTTATTATTTGTGTGAAAATGATGCTACCAAACTCAATTTAAAGTTTTATTCAAGCAAATTTAAAATCTATAGAAATGATTTGTTTGCCAATACTCTGAAGCAAGTTAAATTTTCTGATCTTGACCTTCCTTGTGTCTATTTTCCTAACCTAGATCATGTAGAGTTAGATTTTAGTCCAGCACGCCAAATGCTAATTACACTTCTAAAGTTGGGCTTCCCAATTCTGTCTCTGTCAACACTTAATTTTCTTAAGAGTTAGCATGGCATTTGCCCAGTAAAGACATGTGTGCCACACCCTAGAGGCTCCCTGTGTGCTCTTGGGCAAGTCATTTCTCTCTTGGTTTCACATACTTCCTCTAGGTTCTAGTCCAATTTCAAATGCAAAACTGTTTGATGATTCCCAAGATCCTGAACATCCGTCCTTTAGTGATTGGTAGCAAATTGGACTAGTCCTTCCTTCCAGCTCTGCCACAAATGATTTTTGTATTGTTACCTAAAATTCCAAGTTCTTTATTTTTATTTTTTTTTTTGGCTAGGCAATGGGGTTAAGTGACTTGCCCAGAGTCACACAACTAGTAAGTGTTATGTGTCTGAGGCTGGATCTGAACTGAGGTCCTCCTGAATACAGGGCCGGTGCTCTATCCACTGTGCCACCTAGCTGCCCCTCCAAGTTCTTTATAAAACTGGGGCAGGTGGTAAGGCCCTGTGGACGAAGATTTGGCTTCAAAGTGAGAAGGAATCCAGGATCAAGCCTTGCCTCTGATACACGCTGACTATGTGATCCTGGGCAAGAAATTTAACTTCCTGGTACTCTAAGATTATAAATTGCAGAGAATGTGGTGACTTACATGGCAGAGGGGAGTTTCCTCACCTGAGAGTTCCCTATGTCAGTGAAATCACAAGTGCAGTCCTTATTCATGTGAATCAAATTTAAAGCTAGAAGAAACCTTAGAGGTCACCTAGGCCAACCCCCTCATTTTTATAGATAAAGACACTAAATTCCATAGAGGTTCCAAGGTCACAAAGGTAGTGAGCAGCAGAATTAAGATTCATACCTAAGTCCGCAGACTCCCCATCCAGTGTCTTCTCCACTGTACCATAAGCTTTGAACAAATGAAGGTAGCAAATTTGCCAATATGTTCCTTCAGGGGCTGACCCTAAGCCTCCACACTCAGGTTCCATCTATAGGTCTTGAGAAGAGAGATGGCCTGTGTATTGGAACGAGCAGTTTGGGGATCTGTGTATGGAGAGTACAGTTCCCTGCCCTAGGGTCTACTTTCAGAGCTATAACTAGAGTAGTACAACCAATGCAGCTGGATGAAGCGCCTTTGGTTTGCTATCCCTGATTTCCTGCTTCCCCAAGAGAGCCCTATCCTAATCCAAAGGTTGGGACCAGAGGTGGGAATGAATTGTAGGACCTAAGACTTCTTTGCCTTTTGTGGATTGGGTCATTGGGATAGCCTTGCCCTTATGATTCTGCCCTCTTAGTTGGAAAAGAACCTGGAATTGTCTTCTCACACACTACAATATGGTACTCGTGCCCGCCAGTTTGACACCAGCAGTTTCCAGAAGTCATCTGTGAAACGGCTCCTGGAAAAGCTTAAAGACCTCGGTCGGGCAGCCCTGCCCCCTGCGGATTTGGATAAGGTATGGTTATGGCTCAAGATAAGGGGGCCCCCGTTGTTTGGGAGAATCCCAATAGAGAACAACAGATTAGGAGGGAGGAAGAGTTGCCTAGAGAGATAAGAGCTGAAAAGGGTTAAAGGTCTCTAAAGAGGAAAAGGCAGTACCATGGCACTTACATTGCCCTCCCTTTGCTGCTTTGCTAGTACAATAACATACTGTTGAAGATGGAATCAGCTTACAGTACAGCCAAAGTGTGCCAACAAAATGGTTCCTGTCTACCCCTGGATCCTGGTGAGTATGGATGTGTGTGTTTTTTTTTCTTTTCTTTCTTTTTTTTTTTAGGCAATTGAGGTTAAGTGACTTGCCCAGGGTCACACAGCTAGTAAGTGTCAAGTGTTTGGTCTGAGGTCGGATTTGAACTCAGGTCCTCCTGACTTCAGGGTGGATGCTCTATCCACTGTGCCACCTAGCTTCCCCTGGATGTGTCTTTCTTAAGGAAACAGGGGTGGAGGAAGTGAAGAGGAACAGGTAAGGCTAGCTGTGGTGGAAATAGAGCCATGAGGGTTCTTCCCTTATTCTACTCATCAGGTCCTGAAGTTTGGTGTGGTGGTGGATTACTCTTGTCTTGTCCCCTAGTTTTGTATGGTGGAAAGTGTGCTGGGCTTGGATTGGAGTGCCATCTTTTATACTTGTGAGCTGGGCAAGTCACTTGAACCTAAGTCATCTGTAAAATGGGGATAATGATCCTTGCATCAAGTTGTTAAGAGGAAAGTGGTTTTTTTTGGGGGGGGGGGCTAGGCAATGGGGTTAAATAACTTGCTCAAGGTCAGACAGCTAGTAAATATCAAGTATCTGATGCCAGATTTGAACTCAGGTCCTCCTGACTCCCCCAAGAGGAAAGTGTTTTGCAAACTCTAAAGCACTCCTTTGAGATCTTTATCCCTACAGGCAGCTAGGTTGCACAGTGGATAGAGCACCGGATTCAGGAGGACCTGAGTTCAAATCCAACCTCAGACACATAACACTAGCTGTGTGACCTTGGGCAAGTCACTTAACCCCATTACCTAGCCAAAAAAAAAGATCTTCATCCCTGGTCCTTTTCCTGACTACATCACCAAGGCCAGAGTCTACCTTACCTGAACTTGATTCATCACCTTGCCTTGGATCCAAACCTTTTCTTCATTCCCACTCTCAGTATTCAGATATTCTAGGCCTATTGAGTTTCCTAATTAAGACTTCACTGGCTGTTCCTGCAGAGAGTATGTCTTGTTTATATTTGGCTCAGCCCATCTCTTCCCCCTTTCTTCCTTTCTTGCCCAAAAGGCTTTTCCCATCCACCTCTAATTGCAAATCCATTCAGTCCCTCTTCTTCCAAGAAGCTTCCATGGATGGTAGACTTGAGGAGACATTCCTCCCTGTTCAGTCCTTGTCCTTAGTGGCCTTTACTGCCCAGTATCTCCATCAGAATAATAGTGAATAGGAATGGAGGAAAGAGGAAACAAACACAGAAGACAAAAAGTCCTCTTCCTCCCCTCCTCTACCCTGGATGAGGCTAGGCATATGAGTGTATATGTTTGTGCATGGGAGAAGGTGTGAGTGTATACACAGGATAGAATATATGAAAGGAGGGTAACATCCAGAAATCATGAATCCATGATTCTGCTGTATTTGCCATTAATCATGCCCCATTTTAAGTGTTTCATCCTATCTGGGCTATCAAAAGGATGTGGAAAAACCTGGAGAAGGTCCAGAGAAGGAAGAGTAAGAGCAAAGGATGGAAACTGGGTCCTATGGGGAAAAGCTTATTGGCATAATGAGAATAGCTCACATCTCTGACCTATGTTTCAAAGTTTACAAAACATTTTGCTTATCGCAACCCTAAAAGCCATGTGGCATAAGTAGAAAGGAAGGAAGGAAACAAGCATTTGTTAAACATCTACTGTGTGCCAGGCACTGTGCTAAGTGCTTTACAAATATCTCATTTGATCCTCACAGAATCCTGGGAGGTAGGTATTATTATGATCACCATTCTACAATTGGGGAAACTGAGACAGAAGTGAAGTGATTTGCCCAGGGTATTGTCTTGATCAGAGTACCTAAGTCTTTCACACTTGATCATCCTTACAATATTGCTGTTACTATGTATGGTATTCCCCTGGTTATGCTCATTTCATTTTGCATCAGTTCATATAAGTCTTCCCAGGTTTTTTCTGAAACCATCCTGCTCATCATTTCTTATAGCAGAATATGCCACACAATTCCCCATTATTCAGCCAATTCCCCAATTGATGGGCATTCTCTCAGTTTTCCAATTCTTTAGCACCACAGAAAAGAGCTGCTATAAATATTTTTATACACATTCATTCTTTTCCCTTTTCTTTGTTCTCTTTGTCTATCCAATATATATTGTCTAGCCACCTACGTGGTATTATATCAGTTTTAGAGTTGAAAAACTAAGGCAGATGGTCACGTGGCTAGTGAGTGTCAGAGCTGGGAGAAAGGTACTATTATTATTACCCTATTTTACAGTTAAGAAAACTAAGGCAAACGGAAGTTAAGTGACTTGCTGAAGGAGACACACTTAGTAAATGTTAGAGGATGATTTTGAACTCAAGTCTTCCTAGCTCCAGGCCCACTGCTCTATCCATTACAACACCTACGACACCTAGCTGCACAAGTCATCCACTTGAGTTTGAGAGGTAAAGTTTGTAAGGGTAGGAGTAGGATCAGGGCCTTGTGGGAACATTTCAGATTTGGAGCCATTGGTGTGGGGAATGTGATTAGGGATCAACAAGGATAGAATAAAAGGATTGCCGAAGAGTTGGGGAGGGGAAAGGGGAAGCCAGATAAGATCATGCAGCATAAATTTCTAATGAGTGAAATCAGTGTGGTTTTGCAATTTCCAGTAACACTCAGCTCAGACAGTACCATCTTAGCTTCAGTTGTTACTTTAGGTTTTTCCAATGATCTTCACATCTATCATATTTGAATGTCCCAGTGCTAGGAGGTAGGTAACCTGGGCATTTTGGTAGATCCCCATTTTACAGATGAGGAAAATCTCATGGAGGTGAAATGTCTGACCTGAGATAATGCAGTGAATTAATGGAAGAGCCAGGGCTAAAATCCATTGTTCCATACTGCCTCTCCAATCCATTCCTATATGACCCCATTAAGGTCCATTCTAGCTCTGAGATTGTGGAGTGTGTGTGTGTGTGTGTGTGTGTGTGTGTGTGTGTGTGTGTGTGTGTGGTGTACAGTTGGGGACCTTCAATTTATATTAAATGCACTCAGATTTGACGGAGTTGATGGCCTCATCTCGGAACTATGACAACCTACTCTGGGCATGGAAGGGTTGGAGGGATAAGGCAGGACGCGCTGTCCTTCCCAACTTCCCGGAGTATGTGGAGCTTAGCAACAAGGCTGCCCAGCTCAATGGTGAGTATACCCCTATTCTCCTCATCCCTCCTGGTACCCTAGTCTGCAGACTGCCCTAGGAACCCACAGACCTCACAGTTTATCCTCTGAGGCCCTGACTTTGGGGGAGGAACACAGACTTGAGGACAGGTCCCATGAGTGAGAGGGGCTGGGGAGCCAATGCTACATGATCAGAGGAATCAGTAAGAGTTGGGTCTCATTCTCACCTGTGCCCCAGGCTATGCTGATTCTGGAGCCTACTGGAGAGCCTGGTATGAAACACCTTCCCTGGAGCAGGACCTGGAGAAAATCTACCTGGAACTGCAGCCCCTCTACCTGAACCTCCATGCCTATGTCCGTCGTGCCCTGTACCGTCACTATGGAGCAGACTACATCAACCTTCAAGGGCCCATTCCTGCTCATCTGTTAGGTGAGAAGGAGATGAAGGACTGAGGCCAAGGGATAGTGGCAGGGAGGGGGTGGATGAAAGCTGGATGGTAAAGGTGGACCTGGGAGATACAGGGTTAGGTCCAGGGAATAGGAAAGGGACCTGGGGCTAGGGATGAAGAACAGGCAGAATGGGACCAGAGAGATATAAGGAACCTTTGATGAGGGCACCAAGACAAGTGTTAGAATAGATGGTGGAGGAAAGTGTGAGTGCAGGTGGTAGGGAGGAGAGGGGCTGCCATAAGAGGGAAGTGTGGACTCTTTTGACCAGGAAACATTTCCATGGTTAGGAGAATTGGAAAGCTTGAGACTATAGGTTATGTTGCCAAGGCTGCTGTATCACTAGTGGCCTGACTCGCACTCAGGCCAGCCCTCCCCTTTTGAGTGTTACAGTGATGGCTTTAAGCACACAGGAGAGATGGAGGGAGAGGCAGGACACAATAACAATAACCCACACTTTTATGGCACTTTATGACTTATACAGGTGCTTTTCCCCATAGGCCTATGAGGTTAGGTCATGCCAGCATTATCATCTCATGTTATAGGTGAGAAAGCTGAGTCTCAGAGTGTTTAAGGAACCTGTCCCTGTCAAGGAAGGAAAGAAACCCAAGTTTTCTAGCTTCAAGGCCAAAAGTCTTTCCTACTCTGGTGGCACAGTGCATAGAGAACTGGGCTTGGAATCAGGAAGGCTCATTTTCACTAGTTCAAATCTGGCTTCAGATGTGATTAGCTGTGTCACCTTGTTTGCCTTGGTTTCCTCATCTCTAAAATGAACTGGAGAAGGAAATGACAAACCATCCCAGTATCTTTACCAAGAAAACCCCAAATGGGGTCATGAAGAGTCAGACACAACTGAAATGAATGAACAATATACTGCCATATAAGAAAAAGGAAAAAAAAAAATCCGACTTTGCAGACAGCTCTCACAGAATTCCCTGCTCAGTTTATATAAGCCTTTCAAATCTATAAGGATTTTTTAATCTAAAGCATAGACCCTTTAGGCAGTCTAATGAAGCCAATAAACCCCACCTAAAATGTTTTTAAAGGCATAAAATTTTATATGTACATATACACATATGTATATATACCCACATATATATGATTATAAAGAAAGCCAATTATATTGCAATACAGTTATCATAATACTTTTTTTAAAGGTTCATGGACCCCATGTTAAGAACCCAAACCTAGAATCATGTTTTATAGAATAAGATGTGTTAAGATATGTGTGTGTCTATGTAAGACACCTATGTCCACTAGAGTTGTTTAAATGAGTTTGAGTCCTGGCTATGACAGAATCATAGCTAGTAACTATGAGCTTGGCCAATACATTTAACCTTACGGAGCCTCAGTTTACTCATCTCTAAAATGGGATGATAATGCTCCCCAGGTTGGTAAACCCTAAAGCACAATAGATGGGGCAAGGAGGAGTAACTCCCTGAAAGCCCAAGTTCTTCCTTGCTTAGTCTGACTTGTCTTTTCCCATTAGTTACCAATCTTCTCTCTCACTTTATGTTCTTCAGCATCAGATCAGTCTGTCTCCTTTGTTCTAATTTGAATCCCAGAACCATCTCATCTCTCCTGAAGGGGCCCCACCCCTGTGTGCTCATAGCCACAGTTAGCTGCTTGCTAGTTGTGCACAGATGAGAAAACAAGTCACATGAACATAGGAGATTTAAGGCATAAGTAGATTCTGTTCTCAGGATGGTCAGAAGGTCCAGGGGACTCAGCCTTTATCCCTGGGACTGGGAAGAAAGCAACCCTGTACTTAGTATTATTAGTATTAACAATCATCAATATTTAATCATTCTTAATATTTTAATTATTATTAATGTCTCACACTTATGTAGTGATTTAAAGTTTACAAAGTACTTTCCTCATGAAAACACTGGGGGTAGGGTAACATAAATATTCCTATCAAATAAGGACACAGCTAATGAGTGTTGGAGATAGCACAAACTCCCCTGACTTGAACACTTTCTTTTCTCTTTCTCTCTTTTTCTTTTTAGAATTTGAGTTTTAATTGGTTCTACTTTTTTACTATTTATAGGGTTTTTTAAAATTCATGTCTAATTCTCTCTCTTTTTAGAATGTGAGTTTTTAATTGGTTTTACTTTTGCTATTTATAAGGTTCTACAATTATTATCAATACCATTTGTTTTTACTTTACCTTCATTTCTGAATATATCCCACAGCCCTCTTTTATCAAGAGCTATCCCCTGTAACAAAGATAAAAATGGGGGAAGAAAACCCCAACACTTCAACTATATCTGACAATATTCAATATTCCATATCCATTCTACCTCTGCAAAGAAGGAAGGGAGCCAACACTCCTTCTGAACTTATTCCAGGATGGTTCTCTCCTCTTGGGTATTAATAAATGTCTGTGTTTAACCTCTTTGTCTCTCTTTTCTTTTCCTCTGAACCTTCCTCCAGGCAATATGTGGGCTCAGAGCTGGTCCAACATCTATGAGTTGGTGGTGCCTTTCCCTTCTGCCCACCAGGTGGATGCCACTCCGGCTATGAAAAGCCAGGTCAGTGATCAGTCTGCCCTGCTCTCTGCTCCTTGCACAGCCCTTCCTCCCCCAATCTTGCGTCTTCTGACGTTCTTCCAGTCTTGATTCCATGATGCTCGGTGAGCAGGAGGAGAGGAGGGATCCAGTTCTCTGCTGCTTAAAGGGGTTCTTTCCCACACTGCACCCCTTTCACTACCCTGCACCCTAAACTTTGTCTCTTGGCCAGTGTGCATTTAGGGTTGGAGTTGGGACCTTGGGCAAATCACTTGCCTTCTCTGGGACTCAGTTAACTTATGAGGGGGTTGGACTTTGACAACTATTGAAGTACCTTCTGGTTCTCCAGCTATGATCCTATGATTCTTTGGTCTTTTGCCTTAAGGGCTGGACCCCACGGAGGATGTTTGAAGAGGCAGATAAATTCTTCCAGTCCCTGGGTCTGCTGCCCTTGACCCCTGAGTTCTGGAACAAGTCAATGCTGGAAAAGCCAAACGATGGGCGAGAAGTCGTGTGCCATGCTTCTGCCTGGGATTTCTACAATGGCAAAGACTTCAGGTGGGGCAGAAAGTGGTGATGTTCCTTCAGGTGCCTTTGGAGAAGGGGAAAGGAGCCTAGAGAAAGTGGTGATAGTCCCACTTCCCCCCCACCCCCAATCAAGAATAAGGAGAAAACCTGGCTGGTTAGTTCTGAAGGTTAGGACAATGTGAACTCAGCTCTTCTTGACTCTAGGCTTAGTGCTCCATCTACTGCAGTACCTAGCTGTCAAGGTTCTAATACTAATAATACTAAGTACAGGGTTGCTTTCTTTCCAGTCCCAGGGATGAAGGCTGAGTCCCCTGGACCTTCTGACCACCCTGAGAACAGAATCTACTTAGGCCTCACTCTGTGAAATCTCCTACGTTCATGTGACTTGTTATCTCATCTGTGCACAACTGATGGTTTGATCAACGTGTTAGGGAACACAACATTCATTAAATATCTACTGTGTGCCAGGAGCTGTGCTAAGTACTTTACAAAGATCTCATTTGATATTCACAATAACCCTGGGAGGTAGGTGCTGTTATGATTCTTATTTTATAGTTGAAGAAATGGAGAAAAGCAGTGTTGGTTAAGTGACTTGCCCAGGGCGCAGACAATAGATATCTGAGGCTAGTTTGGAACTCAGGTCTTCCTGGCTCTAGGCGCTTCTGACTCTACTGTGCCAATAGTTGGCACCACTCCATTCCAGGGCTGCAAACACCATTTCTAACTCTAGACCAAGGTCTAGGCCAGCATGCAGTCACAAATACATGCTACCCGTCATTAAAAAAAGTTTTTCACAAAAAGTGTGGCATCTGGAACAAAGAGCCAACCAATAATAGGTGAGAAGTACCATATATACATATGTGTGTATACATCCCACTTTGGGAGAGCAGGAAGAAAGACCCTGGTGACTGAACAGAAAATTTAAAGAAGGAAGGTTTATGGTTAGTCTCTTGAGCCCACTACTGCAAAGGCACAGGGACTGCAGCCTCAAAGAATCGCAGTAGGGTAGATCAGGGATGCTGCAATCTATTTAATATATGGGGTGTCAGAACTGGAAGGGACCTTAAATATTATTTATAGTACAGTCCTCTCATTTTGCTGAGGTCACAGAGGTAATAAGTAGCAAAACCAGTGTGATAAGACCAATATATACCAGGGTTCCCCCTCCACATGAGTTAGGCTAGTTTTTCCCCTAAAAATCAACAAAGCTACCCTTCCCCCCCAAACACAACATGATTGGCCTAGGGGGCCAAGGCTTTCTGGTTATCTAAGGGTGTAAAAAGGGCCCTGACAACTTAATGTCCTTAACTGACCAGGAAACCCTGTCAATGTAGAGTCTGCAAGGAAACTGTCAGCAGAAAAACTGCCTAATCCTTCCCCTACCTCCCCCTTACCAGTCCCCTCTCCCAGTCAATCAAATCCCAGGAATAGCTTTTTTAAGGAAAAACTAGTCTAACCCGTGTTGGGGATGGAGGAAGGGAGAACCTTGACAGCTAGGTACTGCAGTAGATAGAGCACTAAGCCTAGAGTCAAGAAGACCTGAGTTCACATGCAGCCTCAGCTAGCTGTATGGCCCTGGGCAAGTCACTTAACTTGTCATTTAATTTGCTTCCATGTCCTCTACTGCAAAATTGGTACCATCACCTATTTGCCAGGTTTATTGGGAGGATCAAATGAGATAATATTCATAAAGCACTTGGCATGTAATAGAAGCATAACAAATGCTTGTTTCCTTCCTATCACAACCAGGATTCAAACCCTTTACAAGTCTAATCCAGAACTTGCTTGTTTGTTTTGTTTTTAATTTCATCTCTTTCTGATGTTTGTGGCTCAATATTTTTCAGAGGGATAGAGCTGGGGCTCTTTGTGTACCCTTCGTTGAATCAGGAGAGAAGATAGAAAGATACTTAGCCTCCTTATGCCAAGTTATTTTATTCTGTCTCTCCTGAGGGTAATAACTAAGGAGAAATAGACCTTGTCACACTGAAACAAGAGGGATTCAAGGGAGAATTCCCAGAGATTAGGGAGATCTCAATTAGAGAATAATAGACAACCTTCTGACTTGGGTGGCTTAAAACAGGGGTGTCAAACATCAGCCCGCAAGTAGGGCCTCAACCAAATTGAAATGTAATTGAGAAATATTTAACAAAATAGATAAAAATATAATAGGACATAGATAATGTTAATAGGTAGTTTTCTAAGTCAGGATGCATGTGGTCAAGGGATTCTTATGTACAATTAAGTGATTCCATTTCTATGTGAGTTTAATTGCACTAACATAGAGGCAGTTAATTCACTCCAGTTCCACAAAAGCCTCTTATAATGCCTAGCGTGAGCACTGTGAAAGGAGACAAAGGAAAGATGTGACGCTGCTTACCCTTTCAGGGAATTCAGTCATGTTGGAGAGACATAGCTTATACAAATAATACAATTATGAAAAAATTGAAGAGTAATATCACATATAATATTGAGTTTCATCTGATACCAAGGTGTTTCTAGAGAGAGCAAACATAGTGAAAGTGGTTAGGGGATTAGCTAATCTCTTTAGATGGTTCCAACCCTAGAATTCTCCCTCTTGTACCTTTTAATTTTCTTCCCTTGCTTTCTAATCACATTGTGTTTCTGGTATAGCAGCAGAGAAGAGAAAATCCTTTCCGTGTACAATCCAACCAGCCAACTTTGTTTGTTTGTCTGTCTGTCCCTCTTCCCGACTCCCTTGCCTAGCAAGCTCTCATCCTCTTTTCTGCCCACCTCTATTCTGTCTCTTTTGCACACAGGATCAAACAGTGCACAACAGTGAACATGGAGGACCTCATCGTCATCCACCATGAGATGGGCCATGTGCAGTATTTCATGCAGTACAAAGATCAGCCTCTGACCTTCCGAGATGGTGCCAACCCAGGTTTCCATGAGGCCATCGGAGATGTGCTGGCACTCTCTGTCTCCACCCCCAAGCACTTATACAGTATTGGTCTGCTGGATAATGAGGGCGAGGGCTATGGTAAGCTAGGGGGTGGGTATTCAGGAGTGGAATAAAAAGTCAAAGATGGGCAGCAGAAGCTTAGGGAGAGACTTGGGGGCCAGGGTACAGGGGTGGGAGCAAATATCGGGTGAACATAGGGAGCAGAATTGGGACAGGGATTAAGCAAGATCAGAAGCTGCCTATCCAATAAGGAGTGAAGGAAGATGCTTTTTAATGTCGCCTTTTAGAAATGTACATTTTTAGTACCAGAAAATCCCACTCTTCACAAATATAGGAATGATGTGTAAGTCAATCCACATGCATTACAGCAGAAGCTCAAAGCCTTCAGGAAGTGGTGACACAATTTCCAAATCTTGCCCATAGAGCACAGATTGCTGGTTCCAGTTCTGCTGGGAAGAAGGCCATTGAGAATAAATTGGAAAAACCAGAAACAGACGGGGAGAGGAGTTCCTGAACTGATTACCTCTATTCTCTTTACCAGAGAGTGAGATCAACTATTTGATGAGTGTTGCCCTGGACAAGATTGCCTTCATCCCTTTTGGTTACCTCATTGACCAGTGGCGCTGGCGGGTGTTCGATGGGAGCATCAATAAGAAAGATTACAACCAGGAGTGGTGGAGCCTCAGGTCAGCATGAGCAAGGCTCTGTTGGTACTGATGGGTGTAGGAAGTATATGAGAGGAGGTCATGGTTCAGGGACAGAACCCCTGGGTTCAGGTACCCCTGGAGGCTGGGACCTGGGCAGCCTTGTGTCGGATTCCTGACCCAACCTGAAGGACGGGGGCAGTCCCAGGTGGTAGATGTGGGATCTCAGAAGCACGAGAGATCTACCTCTAAGTCAATTTTCACTATATATACATAAGCACACACACACTCTCTTCTAAACTCACATACTTTATTTACCAAGACAACAGGATTAAACCCACTCCTGCCCTCCCTACAACTCTTTTTTTTCCTTTTCACAGGCTAAAGTACCAGGGTCTGTGTCCACCAGTACCCAGAACACAAGAAGACTTTGACCCAGGTGCCAAGTTCCATATACCTGCAAATGTGCCCTATCTCAGGTAAAGAAAGGATCAGGGGCCATCTGGGAAAAGAGGGGAACTATTAAGAGGCGTTGATGGGGAGGAGCTAATGTAAATGAGTATGTAATAAAAAGAGATGACAGTGAGGACAGCTAGGTGGTACAATGGATAGAGCACTGACCCTGGAGTCAGGAGGACCTGAATTCAAATGTGGCCTCAGACACTTGAGGAGAGAGAGAGAGACAGAGAGACAGAGAGACAGAGAGTTGATAGTGTGATAGTGCTCAAACAATCAGCAATCTACCCTCGAGGAACTTCTTTTCTACTAGGGGGATACAATACGTTTTGGAAAGCAACCACCAAGAAAGATAGGTTTGGTCTAGGCCAGAGGTTCTTAACCTTTTCTGTATCATGGATCCCTTTGGCAGTCTGAGAAAGCCTATGGGCTCCTTATCAGAAGGTTTTAAAATAAAAAAGCTAAAATACTTAGGATTACAAAGGAAGCCTGTGGACCTCCTTATCAGAATGTTATAAAATACAGGAACTAAAATACTTAGGATTACAAAGGAGACCAATTATGTTGAATCAGTTATCAAAATACTGAAAAAACAAGTTTATAGGGTCCTCCATTCCACCCCTTTAGGACATTTGGCCTAAGAAGTCACCGTGGAGTCAAGGAGCAATCAATTGTAGTAGCAATGGTAATATTGGTTGGATTATTGTTCTCATTTTCTCCTGGTCTCTGGTCTCCTGCTGAGGCTTCCAGTGCTCTGAAGAGTATAGCCAGACCCCATATCCCAGCACAGTGGGCTAGGGGGGTGCTATATTTGTCCCCCTGCTTTGGTTAAGTCCCTGATTATTGGAGTTTGTGCTGTCCAGAAACTACCCTGGTCAGAGGATTGGCAGATTTTAGGTCCAGTTTCTGGAGCTGGAACTGGTTTCCTTGGCATGGCTCCTTTCCCCACCTCTGCCAACTGCCAGCCCTTCACTAGACATCCCTGGCTGTCATCCCTAATGAGACCCCTCTCCCCACCTCTGCAGGTTTCTGGCTGTCTTTTCTTTTTGTGCAGTTCTGGACTGGATAAAGGGGTTTACTTCTATTTTAGTTTTGCTTTATTTTCAGTTTCCTTTATCATTGGATTTTATAGAGTCCTTTTTAGATATTTTCTGGCTGAATGCTGAGACTTCTTTACATTCACATCTTCATCTTAACTGAAAGCCTTTGGTTATAAGCTTGTGTTTTCTTCTATTAAATGTGTAAGGGGGAGGGGATTTGCTTTCCCCCCCCTAGCTCAGTAGATATAACAATTCATGAAGTGCATGGAATTCATATGTTAAAAAGGTGCAGAGTGCTGGTAAATCCTTTTATGAGGTGTGAATAGTTCCCTTGAGTGAATTAAAGGGAACAACCCCTTTGAGCAAACAAATTAATCATGCATCCTTGGAGACTTAAAATAGCTAAGAGCTGGGGAGTTAATAGAAGTGAAGGCTCAGGAGTACTTGGTGGAGAAGACTCCTGAAAGAAATTGGTGGGGGGGAGGAATTTCTCTCTTCTCCCCCTCCCCCATTAGCCGTGATATCCAGCAACACAGGAAGAGACGCCAGATCTGGCAGTTCTAGACTTCTTTTGGCTTGAGAGAATTCAAGGTACATTAGGAAGCAGATGCACATTCCAGACAGAGATGGTTACAGAAAGGGTGTTACTCAAGGGAGGAAGCAGCTTCAGAAACTGAGACCTCTGGAAGCAAAGAAGAGAGCCAGCTATGGAGATGAGCAGACCCTGAAAATTTGGCTAAGGAACCTCTATCGCAGAGGTGCTCCAAGCGATAGGAGCTGTATGATGATTCTGTGAAGAAAGGCCTCACAGGCCTCGCAGTAGCAGGAGTTGTGAGTTGCCATTGCCACCCATAAACCCTAGGCAAGCACTGCCTCACTACCATTCGTTGTACTCTAAATTTGATCCCAGTCTTGCCGTGATTGATGTGTGTCTATGAAGGAGAGCATGCCCTAGGTTTGTGAAGATGATATTTTGTAGATATTTTTTTCACTGTGCCATTTAGTAAACACTTTTGCTTAGAGCTAATTATATCTACTGGCTAACTGTTAATGAGAGGTACTTCAGTGGAGGCTTGTGAACTTTATAGTGTAGGAGCTGGTACTCACAGTGTACTAATAAATTCTCAAGGTAGTAAGTACCCTCTTGGGAATTATCCTAGAGGAGAGGCTATGAATATCTCTCCATATGTGTATATGTATATATGTATATACACATTTATATACATGTATATTATACGTACATATATACTATTACATATGCATATATGCTCTCCTCTCCCCTTTTAAGACTTAGTCCCTGCAGTTTATTTTAATTACACTAAACTGCTCCTGGTCTCTTCTCTCAGCTTCCTTCCCTTCTATTCTGCTTTTCAGAATTTCAAATTCTAATTTTTCCTTTGACTTCTTATAAACATGGAATAATCTTGTGCTATTTTGATCAATTCTCCTTGGAATGTGAAAGGTTTTTTGCCTTGCTACTTCCAAAATGTGTTTTTAATGTTCATCATTCTAGATCCTGATTAAAATATTTCTTGATGAATCAAACTTTAAAGTTCAGTTGGTCTTCTGTGGATTCTCTTGAGCTATACTTTGCTGTTGGCTTACAATATTTCTGGGCAATTTTTCTGTATGGTTTCTTGAAGTACTTAGGTCAGTTTTTTTCAAAGAACCTTTCTGAAAATCCTATAGTTCTTATATTATCTCTTCACACCCTATTTTCAAGTATTTTTGTAGAGTTATGTGTTAATCCAGTTCTATTATTTGTTTCATTGCTGTTATTTTGTTCCGTTCATTTTTCTTTTGCTTCTGAATTTTTCCATTCCAATTCTGTTACTCTCTTTTTCAGAGAACCTGCCATTATATGGCATATCTGTCTTGTGTTCTAAATTCTATAGGCTCTGGTTACACTTGATGTGGCTTTCTTAAGAGCTCTAATTTCTACTGTTATTTCTTTGAGATTTTTATTTAATTCTTTGTACTGTTCTTCTGAAATATTCTGGAAGTTCTTGGAGTTGCTTCATGGTGATTTCAGGGAACCTGTAAGAGTTTTGTATAATATTATCATTTTCTTGAGGGGACTGGATTTGTCCTTTGTTGCAAAGTGCTTGTTCACTGAAGTTACTATTTTCTTCAAACGTTTGTTGACTTAACCTCTCCATTTATGTTTTGTCTATCTTTCTAAATCACTCAGCTGGTTATTCTATGGTGTTATTGCTGTAAACGGGCTTATTACCACCAGTCTTTTCCCTTCTGTAGGCCCAGTATTGCTGTATCCCTATCCTAGTACTTGATGTCTGTTCCCTGTTCTCTCAGATTACTAATTTTTGAATGAAATCTGTGGCCCTCACGGGGTGACAATGACCATTTGGAATGCTACTGCAAGGAGACTCTGAGGGGCCACTCTACTCTGATTGGGTCTATTCTTCCTCTCTGAGACTTTGTTCAGTGTCTACGATGACCCCAAGAGGCTAGCCGAGAGAGCTATTTGGGGGACAGGTAGGTGGCACAGTGGATAGAGCACCGACCCTGGAGTCAGGAGGACCTGAGTTCAAATCCAGCCTCAGACCAAACACTTGACACTTACTAGCTGTGTGACCCTGGGCAAGTCACTTAACCCCAATTGCCTAAAAATTTAAAAAAAAATTTAAAAAAGAGAGAGAGAGCTATTTAGGATATTGAGGAGTGGAATATGTACAACTTGGCTTTTGTTTGCTTTTTGTGTGTTTTTAAAGTGTATACAAAACTGAGTATGCTGGTTCTTAAAGCCATTGCACTTGTCTGTTCCCCTCTAAATCTCTGATCTCTTAAATGAATTTCTTAAAAAAAAAAACAAACCTACAACTTTATTGACTTTTTTCCTTCTTTCTTTTGCATTGCTATGACTCCTCTTTTCCTTACCCCCAATTCTCCCTTCTCAAAAACAAAATACAGAAAAAGAAACAAATCCTAGAATAAGTCTACATTATCATGAAAAACAGACCCACAAATTGTCTGTGTATACCTCTAGTCCTTTACCTCTCTGTTCAGAAAACATGCTTCATCCTTTGTCCTCTGTAATTATGATTATTGATTGCATTGATCAGAGTTCTTAACTTTTTCAATGTATTTTTCTTCTACAGTATTTTTACATGGTCGTTGTACAAATTCTTCTCCTGTTTCTGCTCACTTCCCCTAGCATCAGTTCATATAAATCTTACAAGATTTCTGTGAATCTGTTCCTTTCACCAGTTATTAATGCACAATAATATTTCCCTACATTCATACAATTTGTTCAGCTATTTCCTAATCGATAAGTATCTCTTTAATTTCCAATTCTTTGCTACCACAAAAAAGTGCTATCAGGAATGTTTTCACACATCTGGATCTTTGTCCTCTTTTTTTGATCTCTTTGGTATATATGTCTGGCTGTGCTATTTTTGGGTAGAAGGGTAGGCAGACTTTAATAACTTTTGACATCGTTCCATATTGTTTTCCAGAACGGTTATACTAATTCGTAGGTTATACATTAATGTGATCTTCTATATCTAGGTCATAGCCACTTGGAGCTTAATGCTACATATGGTACAAGATGTTGGCCTAAACCTAATTTCTGCCTGAATGCTTTTCCCAGCAGTTTTTGTGGAATAGTTTGTCCTTACCATAGTAGTCACTATGTTACTATATTCATTTGATTTTAAATCTATGTTCCTAATTTGTCCAAATGAACAAATTTTCTGGGTTTTTTTAGCCAGTGCCAAATAATTTTAATCATTATTGCTTTGTAATATTATTTGAGATGTGGTATTGCTAGGCTCCGTCTTTCCAACATTTTTTTCATTATTTCCCTTGAGATTCTTGATCTTTTATTACTGCCGATGCAGTCTTACTTTTCTCTAGCTCTATGAAGTAATCCTTTGGTAGTTTGATTCATATGACACTGAATAAGTAAATTAGTTTAACTAACTTAATTTATATATCAATAAAAGTCATAATAAAATTACTAAGTTTATTGTGTTAGCATGGTTCATACATGACCAATTAATATCTCCCCCATTATTTTTTTTTATTTCTATAAAGAATGTTTTATAGTTGCATTCATGTAATTTCTGTTTGGGTCGTAGTAGGTGGACTCCCAAACATCTTGTTTAAATCTGTAGTTACTTTGAATGGAATTTCTCTTTGTATCTATTCTTGTTGGGTTTTGTTGGTAATATACAGGCAAACTGATGACTGATGTGGGTCTATTTTATATCCTGCTACTTTAGTGAAGTTCTTATTTTAATCTGTTTTAGTTGAATCTCTAGGGTTTTCTAAGTAAACCATTATATTACATCTGTAAGAAGCAACAATTTAGTTTCCTCTTTACCTATACTTATTCTCCCAATTTATTTTCCTTCTCTTATTGCTATAGTTGGCTTTTCAAGTACTGTATAAAATAATAGTAGTGATAATGGACATCGATGCTTTGTTGCTAATCTTATTGAAAAAGACTCTAGTGTCCTTTATATATGGAGACTTTATAATGTAGACTGTAGACTCCATGTAATGCTGGTTCTTAGTTTTAGATAGATACTGTTTATCACATCAAGGAAAAGTCTATTTATTCCTGTGTTTTTCAACGTTTCAATGTTTCACATGGGTATTGTGTTTTGTCATGCCTTTTCTGTATCTTTTGATATAATCGTGTGACCTTAAAATTATTTTTGTTATTAATATAGTCTGTTACATTTATAGTTTTCCCAGTATTGAACCAACACTACATACCTGTGCTCAAAATCAGAAGGCCACCTAGGGCTAATTAAAACCACTGCAAACAACTATATTTGGAGCTAAGTAGAATGAACACACACTTGTTCAAGTGGGAAGCAGTTGTATTGCCTTTCGAAGACAACAGAACCAATTTGTCAGTACCTGACCATAGTTGCTGTTGTTCTGGTTTTAAAAACATCTTTTTCAAAGTGTTTTATGCTTAAGTTGTTAAACATCACTAAATGGTTCTTCAGACTTAGACAGAACCATTTTCTTTTCTTTTTTGGGGGGGCGGGGTAAAGGGGGATTAGGTAATAGGGTTAAGTGACTTGCCCAGGGTCACACGGCTAGTAAGTGTCAAGTGTTTGAGGCCAGATTCAAACTCTGGTCTTTGTGTCTCCAGGGCGCGTGCTCTATCCACTGCGCCACCTAGCTGCCCCTAGACAGGACCATTTAAAGAGAGAAGTCTATATACATATGTCTTAAAGTGTATGTTTTTGTACACATGCCCAGAGCTACTAGCTGTGGCACTCTGGGCAAGTCACTGAAGTCAAGATCGAGGTCTGCCTCAGTTTCCTCATCTATAAAACGGGGATAATAATAACACCTACCTCCCAGGGTTGGTATGAGAATCAAATGAGATAATATTTGTAAGATGCTTTGTAAAACTTAAAAGTGCTATGTAAATGCTAGTTGCTATTATTATTATTGTTGTTCCTATTATTACAGTAATTGTAAGAAAGTAAGAGATCTAGATTCAAATCCCACCTCTGACACTTATTAGTTGTGTGACAATGGACAAGTTGCTTACTGAGCCCCAATTTTCACATCTGTAAAATCATACCTGTACTACTTACCTCATAGAATTGTTTTGAGGATCAAACAAAACATTGTATATAAAGTGCTTTGCAAACAGTAAAGGTATCCCAAAAGTCTTAGAGCAGTTTAAGCTTTAATAAGTTTTGATTAACTTTAAGCTTTAGTAAGATTAAACTGCACTAAGACTTTTGGGACACCTTATGTCAATGCCAGCTAGTAGTAATAATAGCAGTGGTAGTGGTGGTGGTGGTGAAGCCATTCCTAGGAGTTTACACAGATTTTCTTGGCCTGGTTCTAGTCTCCCCTGAGAAGCTTGGGGCGAGTCTGTTTGCTGCCAGCCACACAGGCTTGCTCTGGCATGATGATGACGGGTACCTTTAAGTGCTACTGAGCTAGAACTCAGCAGATATATACAAGGCAAGCAACAGCCTGCCTCTGCACTGCTTATTTCTCTCTTCAGTGTCCAGGGAAGCAGGGCTCAGTTTAAGCCGCCATCCAGCAGCTGGATAAAGGGAGGAGTAGCTAGCTGGCTTATGATTTCTAAAATCCCCAGTTTGATCCTTGTGCTCCTCATCCTCCTCCTCCTCCTCCTGCTGTCTGCTGCTGCAGCTCTGAGAAGGAGCTAGCTGCTGCCTTGTACCTCCCAGGATGCTCAGACCTTTCAGAACCCAAAAGGTCACCTGGACACTCCAGCTCAGGGTCCTGGTCAGCCTAAGGTTAGGAAAGAACAAATACAAAAGAGCCAGGCAGCCATGTGCTTGCTCAAAGACACCACGTGCAGGTGACTGAATGGATCCAGTTGACCCTTCCCCTGCTGGGCTGAAGGCAATCTTGTTTCACTTGCCACCCGGTATGGTAAGATCACTGGAGAGGCAGTTTGTTGCTCTTGTGTGGAATGAGTTAAGCAGGCAGACGGGGCCCCAAGGTGCCCTGAATTACAGGGATATGTAGAGAGAGAAGATCCAGGCTCATTCTCTTTCTCTAAGGGAGACCTTTGGCTGGAGCAGGAAGAGGGCTATGGCTGGGCATTCACTCTTATTTCCAAGAAGGGTATGAGGTTAGGATTATATCTACCACACATCAGATATTTACACTTTAGAGGCTTAGATTTTAGGGTTTGTATTTTGCTTTTAGGAATTAAGGATAAAAATCTACCTTCCCCGGTCCCTCTAAAGTGCTACTTTCAGCTCCCTCTAAACATTTGTTACAAAAGAGACATTCACAGAGAGCTGGCAGAACCTATTTAATAATAAACTAGCATTTATATGGCACTATAAGGTTTGCAAAGCATTTCATAAATGTTATCTCATTTGATCCTCACAACAAGTCTAAGAGATAGGTACTATTATGATCCCCATTTTTTTTAACAGATGAGGAAACTGAGGCTGAGAGATTAAGTGACTTCCTCAGGGTCATACAGTGTATTGGAGGCAGAATTTGAACTCAGGTCTTCCTGACTCCAGGTTTCACGCTATGCCACCTCTAGCTCTTTGTGTTATGCCACTTAGCTACTTTAATATAATTATAATATTATCTATTACCTATTTTGAGGCAGCTAGGCGGTGTAGTGGATATAGCGCTAGACCAAGAGTCAAGAACATCTGAGTTCAAATGTGGCCTCAGACACTTCCTAGCTATGTGACCTTGGACAAGTCACTTAACCTCTATTTGCCTCAGTTCCTAATCTGTAAAATGGGTATACACTGGAGAAGGAAATCGCAAACCGTGTCAGTATCTTTGCCAAGAAAATCCCATGGACAAAGTTCATGGGGTCAAGTAGAGTCCGACACAACTGAAGAACTGAACCTTTATCTAAGCAAACAGCAAAACAGAAATCAGGGAAATTGTACAGATTAAGGTAAATAGTAGACTATATAAGAGCAAATAGGCTCTTCTAAAGTGATGTGTTTTAGGGGGTGCTGACACAGTTAAGGGGTGCTGGGACCCCAAAATGTCAGGGTACAAGGCAGAGTTGCCTGGAATGAATTCACATACTCAAACCATCCTTTAGTCAAGTGGCAAAGTTTGTTGTGATGCCAATAGAAGTGGGCAAAGGTTCTTAGGGAACCTGTAGCCCGATAGCGGTGATGTTAAGGCTTCTATGAAAAAGGGATGGGGGGGGATTAGGGAGAGTGGTCAGCATATGCAAGTAGTCCAGATATTTTGAAAGAAGGCTCCTGCAAACTATGGATGGGAAAATACTGGAAGTTTGCAGAGATAACTTTGTTGATACCAGACATAGAAGGAAAAAAGACAATGTTTTTGTTTAACTGCCAGAGGCTGGTTCTTGGGCAGGCACCTCTGAGCCAGCTTTTATCTGAGGAATTTACAGGGTCAACTTTCTGTGCCTGTAACAAGGAGAGAATTTTCTAATGGGTGGGGGAAGGGGGACCTGGGTTACTTAGACATGGCCTTAGGGTTTTGAGGGGTCCAGGTCCCACCACTCCATCACAAAACAAAAGCAAGATAAAATCTCAGCTTCCCCAAGAATGGAATGAGTTCACTGAAGAAGTCTTTCCTAAGCAGTCCCTAGGGATATAGATGCTAGGGACTGAAGGATCTCTTGGGTGTTGGGGCAGCTTTCCCCACATGTTTATGCCTCCAAGGGCTCCAATTAGCCTTTCCAAAGTCTGTGCCTTATCTCTACATCCCTTTGCTAATCAGGATTCATGTCGCCTCACATGCCATATCCATCATCACAGGCTCAGAGGGTCTGTCACCCAGGCAGGAGTTTATGTCTCTACACACACACACACACACACACACACACACACACACACACACACACA
>NW_020954579.1:12446355-12449999 GCF_900497805.2 Vombatus ursinus
CACACACACACACACACACACACACACACACACACACACACACACACTCTGTCCCAATAGCTGTCCTTTATCAAAGAACCAGACATGCCTGAGGTGGAGGTTTTACTTATATATCTACTGAGTTTCAACTTGGCAGCCATATAGGGAACTCTTTGTCATCTATCAACACAAGCCCCTATATGTGGCCAGAAGTAGAGTCCCTCCAGGTTTCCACTGGAACTAGGAAGGGAATATCTGAACATGCTCTCAGGAATGGCCTCTGCAATCCAGTTCACCTATATCATACTCTTAAACCACAGCAGAATATTTTGTTGTTGTTGTTCAGTTGTTTTTAGTTGTGTCTGACTCTTCATGACTGCATTTGAGGTTTTCATAGCAAAAGTACTGGAGTGGTTTGCCATTTGCTTCTCCAGCTCATTTTACACATGAGGAAACTGAGGCAAACAGGGTTAAGTGACTTGCCCAGGGTCACATAGTAAGCATCTGAAGCCAGATTTGAACTCATGAAGAGGAGTCTTCCTGACTCCAGGTCCAGCATTCTATCCCCTGCACCACCTAGCTGCCCACAGAATATTTAGGACCTATAGATAGGGAAGAGCTGCCATGCCTGACCATAGCACTGCATAGGTAGTGCTGAGAAAGAGGGGCTTTTAGATCCCTTGGCTTGGTCTTACCCTGTTCTCTCTTCTCTTCCCAGATACTTTGTCAGCTTTGTGATTCAGTTCCAGTTCCACGAGGCCCTGTGCCGAGCCGCTGGCCACCAAGGTGCACTGCACAAGTGTGATATCTATCAGTCAAAGAAGGCAGGGCAGCTCTTGGCGTGAGTTCTCAAAGTTTGTCCTTTGGCTAAAGTTCCACCTTCTGATCCAACCTCCAGTCATAGTCTGTAGCCTCTGGGGAGGGAGTCGATTGGTGTTTCTGAATCATCTAACACCAGGAATTATGGGTGTGGACCTAGAAGATTAGCTTCTTCCCTGGTCTGCCCACCACCTCTTGCCTAAACCAAGCCAGCTATGTGCCTCAGTGTGTCTCTGTGTAAGATAAGGACAATGATCCCTTTTCTGGGCAGGGGAAATAAAAGATCCTTGGGGCCACATGCTTTCTTTCTTTAAAATATTGTATTTCTTTTTTTGTTTAGTTGGGTTTTTTTTTGTTTGTTTTTGGTGTTTTGTTTGTTTTTTTGTTTTTTTGTTTTTTTTGCTAGGCAGTGGGGTTAAGTGATTTGCCCAGGGTCACACAGATAGTAGGTGGCAAGTATCTGAGGCCGAATTTGAACTCAGGCCCTCCTCCTGACTCCAGGGCCGGTGCTCCATCCACTGCGCCACCTAGCTGCCCCAAAAATTGTATTTCTTTAGAGAATTAGCTTAATTCCTTTGCTAATTTTTAATTTTCTATCATCCTAAATCTTATTTAAATATGCTAGAATCTACCTTACTGCCTGACTACTCATTTTCCTTTTTTTTGTTGTTTTGTTTTGTTTTGTTTTTGGCTAGGCAATGGGGTTAAGTGACTTGCCCAGGGTCACACAGCTAGTAATTGTTATGTGTCTGAGGCTGGATTTGAACTCAGGTCCTCCTGACTCCAAGGCCAGCACTCTAGCCACTGCGTCACCTAGCTGCCCTGACTACTCATTTTCTTAATCTGTAAAATGAGAGGATTGTACTAAGTGACTTCCAGTTCTAAATCTGATCCTGTAGGACCTAGACACAGTCACTTCTCAATGGGGAATCTAAGCTAGAGGGAAAGATCACTGTATGGTGATTGTAACCACAGGGCAGGGGGCCTAACTGTCTGTTTCCCTCTTCTTTTCATCTTCCCCAAACCTCAAACCCTACCCAGGGATGCTATGAAACTGGGACTCAGTAAGCCGTGGCCAGAGGCTATGATGCTACTTACAGGGCAGCCCAACATGTCAGCCACAGCTATCGTGGACTACTTCCAGCCCCTGCTGGACTGGCTCATCACCCAGAACAAGGAACAGCAAGAGACACTGGGCTGGCCTCAGTATGACTGGACTCCATATTCTGGTACTGCTCCCATCCCTGCTCCGGCCTCAGCCCCTACATCTCACCCAAGGCTGTAGTTTTCTACACCCAGACACAGGCTTGAGTCCAAGCAAATTCAGAGCAAGGAATTTTCTAACTGTTACAAACCTGACCCCAGTCTGCATCTGCTATCAGAGTGTCAGAGATGTACTCCATTTGGGAGTAGAGGTGGTACCCTACCTGCCCTCCTCCCCTAGGCAATGCTCTCTGGTCAGAGTTTAATCAATAGGGTTCAAGGTCTGTTGCTCACTCACTCTGGGACCTTAGGCAAAATCTCTTTCTGTCTCTGGACCTGTAAAATGAAGGAGTTGAATTTTGCAGAATGGGAAACTGAGGTCCAGAGACAGGAAGATCATATGGATAATAAGTAGCAGAACTAGAATTTTGACCCAGGTTATCTGCCTCCTATATCCAGTCTTCTTTTCACTTCCCCATGCTACTTACAGTCTTTGTGCTTCAGCATGCACCGCTTCCCCATCCGTCTTCCCCACCACTGCTAGATTAATTTCCTAAAACTTTTCTCCTCTCCACCTCTCAAAATCTATATCGTCCTTCAAGGCTTAGCTCAGGCACCACTTCCTCCATGAAAATTTCCTTATTTCTACTCCCATCCCCAAAGGAGACATAATATTAATAATAAAATAAGGGAATTGTATTAAAAGATCTCCAAGGTTCCTTCTGCTTCTAACTTTCTGTGAATACTAGGCCCAGAGCTTATATGAGTCCCTCATTGGGCATTGGCAAGGAACCTGCATCTGGGACGGGAAGGTAGGCTGGAGACCAGTGCCCAGATATGGCCATTTCTCCCGAGGGCCTGGCTCTAGATCCAAGGGCCAGGAGCCCCACTCCTTTTTTCCTTGCCCTGATCGCCACACATGTGCCAGAACCTCATTCTCCCCCCTTCCCATTCTCCTCTTCTCATATGTTTTTCTTCCCTACCCCCAGGTGCCGCCAGTGCCCCCAACAGTGGCAAAGTCAGCTTCTTGGGAATGGAGCTGGAGCCTGGGCAGGCCACGGCAGGGCAGTGGGTACTGCTTCTCCTGGGCCTGGTGTTGCTTGTGGCTATAATGGCCTTGGCCTATAAGATGTATGACCTCAGACGTCAACGGGAGCCTTACTTTGGCTCTGAGGTGGAACTGAGACACTCCTGAGACTGAACCAGGACTGAAAGGAAATGGAAAACCATGTGGAGAGAAGAGGGGGAGATGGTGGAGGGGAGAAATGGAAGACATGCTGAGGACAGAGCTTTGGCTACTAAAGACTGAGGGAACTCAGTCTGCTGGACTTTGGACTGCATTCTGTTTCTACACTGCCCCACCTCCATCTTATTCTTTACCACTCTCTTCTTCTTTCTTCCTTCTCACTTTCTTCCCTTCCTCCTGTATTTCCTCTTTTTTGCTGGCTTCTCTGATTAAGTCAGGCTTTCCTAACTATGCAAGATGCTATAGGACCACTCCATCCCAACCAGCAATAGTAGAGGTACCTCTCCATACACTCCTTCCATGGTGGATGTCTGATGGGGGATGGAGTTGGAATTGAGAGAGAGAGCTTGTTTATTTTCCTCTAGCTTATTAACAAAACCTCCTTAGGTCAGGTATG
>NW_020954579.1:12450009-12466782 GCF_900497805.2 Vombatus ursinus
GCACTGAGGTCCAGTCTTCTCCTATTCATATCCCATTTTCCCAAGCATCTACCCCCAATTCTGAATCATCCTCCTACAGAAGGACACAGGAAGTACTACAGAGAACAGAAATAGTCCACCACTCCTCCAACCTGGCACCCATTTAGCATGCTGTATTGAAAGCACTACTTTCCCTCTAGCCAGCCTTCTCTCTAGACCCTCTTATATCTCTGTTGTAAAGGTTGAGGTACAATGGGGGACTCCCTTACCCCCTAGGACCAAAGGCTCCGGCTACACACTGTCTACCCAGAAGAAGTATTACACATCTTGACTGTATGTGACCTCCAGGAAGAGAATTTGGGAAGATATCTGGGTCAAACTGAGTAGGGAGGCTCTTAGATACAGGCTTCCTGGAAAGCCATAACTAGGTCTGGATGACTGAGGTTTTGTCTGGGGATGGGAGGAGTGGCCAAAAAATAGAGCACTGACAACAGTTTGTAACATAGAAACAACTGAGCTTAGCAGCTAACTAACCAGAATTAAAACAGGAAAATACAAGCTGGAATCTTCCTCCACCAGGCAGCCACACCTCAAGTGATCTTTTCATTAGCCTAGCCCTGCCATCATCCATGACAATCTCTTCCTCAGCAGCAGCCTTGTGATATCCTGGTATTTTTGCTACAATCCCCTCAACTGGATTAAGGGAAAGTGTAGTGCTACTTGCCCAGGACACAAAAACAGCTAAGTGAGTCTCAGCTTCCTGCCAAAATTCAAAGTGCCTTGCCTTGTCACAGTCACTGTCCTATTCTGAAAAAAAAAAAATGCTCAGAGTGTTATTAGTTGTGAATTTACATGCTTTGTATACCTTCATGGAATGTCCCCCATTGGGCTCAAGCCAAGTCCTTGCCCCTCACTCCCCTGGGGCTCAGTCCAGCCCAGGTCTATGACCTGAGCAGATTAGGGATGAGGGTGGGGGTGGTCCCAAGGTCTACTCGGGGTCCTCATTGTTTCCTTGCTCTTTAAGGGAAGGAGCCTCTGCCAGGAGAGGGAGACAATCCAAGATGTGAATGAGACTGTGAAGTATGAGATTGATCTGACTTCCTGGCATTAATTACTTTTTCAATCCCTTATAGTTCTATGCCCAACAGATTGTAATTAAGCAACAACAAGCATTTGGTGAGCAGAGCACCCTGCCCAGATGTAGGGGGCACAGGAGATAGGAAGTTCAGATGGAGTTTATAGTCTACTCCAGGCCATGGGGTGCCAATTACAGTTCACTCCAAAATACCTGAGATCTAGTCAAGGATTTTATAAATAAGTGCCAGGGATGTTGCTGACATCCCTGTCTGTAGCTTCATTTCCTGTTCCCACTACTCAACCCTAGACCCCATAAAATGATCCCCTGAAGTGATGCAGGGGTCTTCCCTCAGCTGCAGCTGCAGTGATGCCCAGGCTGAAGGATAGATGCTCATTTACTGTCCTTTGCCCTGTGAACAAATGAGTAAAAGAATAAATTATTAAAACAGTATTTTCAAAGTCCCATGCTATGTACCAGGCATACAAAGGCAAAGGTAGTTCCTGCCCTCAGATTATATTCTAAGATGAGAAGTGACAAGAGAGGGGCATTTTGGCTTAGTAAGTTACTGGAATAGGAAGCAGATGGAGAAGATGAACACAATCATTCTAGGAGCAATGATAGAATTGTTATGATTATGGTTCAAGTGCTGGATGGCAGATATGATTGTCATTTTTTGGTAAGAAGATGGCCTGGGAAGTGAAATGAAGCATGGCTGGAGGTAGGCCTAAATATGGGCAACTTAAGCACCCATGAATGAAGACAGTGGGGCCCAGTGCAGGAGTTCTGGGGAGTATTCCTCCAGACAGTGTCTGTCCTAGGCAGCCAGCAGTTGGTAAGATGATAGTCAAGGAGTGAAATGGACCTATGGACCTTCACCTTTCATTGCCCACATCCTACACGGCCTGGGCACTCTGGGAATTCATCATTTCTCTGTCTTCAAGACCCAGTCAATGACTCAATCAGGTTTCTAAGACTTTCCCAGTGGGCTCGGTGGTGCTTTAAGGGTAAAAGTCTTAATATTTGATTCTGACCCTTTTCATGATCTAGATAAATTTTGCAATAAAAATATTTAAAACTCCCAAGCCAACGCTTCGTTTTCTCCTAGCTCAGGGCCACCCAGATAAGAACTGCCCAACAAGTTTTCTGGAATCCAGAGCTCTAGGCCACCTCCTTGCTCCATTTCACATTTCTGGTCCAGTGAACTCGGCTGGGTTACAGCTGCTGCATCTGCTACAGCATTTCCACCCACCTCCAGGTCATGAGCCCCAGTACCTCCCACTGTTTTTCAGGCTCTACAACCCACATGTGCATAACTGACACTGACAAAAAACTCAGGTATGCTGTTGACTCAATTGATTTTTTTTCTATAAAAATAAAACTGAGTTAGTGTTCATACACTTAGATCTTGCCATCACTCCTAAATAGAACCCTTCCATGTTCATATGGAAACTCCCTTACCTGTTTGCAATCTGTTGTCATTCCATCTTGCCCTGTGCCTTGCAACCCCAAACCTTATTCTTCATCATCACCATGACCTCCAATCCCTTGACTGCTTAGTTCTTTCCCAGGCCATTACCCTTGCACTCTCCCCTTTTTCCCATCTCGATAACTTGGTGAACCAGTTCAACTCTACACTATCCTCTCAATCTCTTATCCTCTTCTTGTTCAATCATTTCAGCAGGGTCCAACTCTTCGTGACCCTATTTGGGGTTTTATTGGCAAAGATACTGGAGTGGTTTGCCATTTCCTTCTCCAGCTCACTTTACAGATTTTTTTTTTCTTATTTTTTTTTAAGGCAATTGGGGTTAAGTGACTTGCCCAGGGTCACACAGCTAGTAAGTGTCAAGTGTTTGGTCTGAGGCCAGATTTGAACTCGGGTACTCCTGACTTCAGGGCTGGTGCTCTATCCACTGCGCCACCTAGCTGCCCCTAGCTCACTTTACAGATGAGAAAACTGAGGCAAACAAGGTTAAGTGACTTGCCCAGGGTCACACAGGTATTGAGTGTCTGAGGCCAGATTTGTACTCAAAGTCTTCCTGACTCCAGGCCCAGAGCTCTATCCACTGCACCACCTAGCTGTACCTAGTTTGTTCCTTTACCCATTGCCAATCTAGCCCTTTCAAGTCTCAACCCTGGATTAACCCTATAATCCACTGCCTTAACTCCTACTTATTCGCAGCTAAATAAAGCTAAACAATCCACTACAAATTTATGTTCCATGATCTTAACTGGGCCCCTACTGCAACAAGGCAATCATTTTACACCTCCATAATTAACTCACTTTCTACTCACCAGAGCAGTTTTTCCAACTTTTCATCTCTCTTATAAATTCCTATAGGTAGCCATACCCTACCTCACATTTCCCTGAAAAAAATCACCAAAAATTCTACCCTCCTCCTTTACTTATCTCACAGGTGCTCTCTGCCACCATCTTCACCTTGATCCCTGTCTCACAAAATGAATGTCTGGGCCACTTCAGGGGTCAAAAAGAAGATGGTGGCAGAGAGCACCTATGAGGCCCTCTATTTGCACACATGATCCCCTTCCATCCCATCTCCTACTCTCTCACTTTCTTCTAAATTCTCTATGATATGGCTTCTGACCTCATCATTCAACCAAAACTCTCTCCAAAGTTACCAGTGACCTCTCGGTTGCCAAATCTAGTGACCTTTTCTCAGTCCTCCTCCTTCACCACTTCTTTAGTTTTTTACACTGTCAATCACCCTCTTCTCCTTGATACTCTTTCCTCTCTAGGTTTTTTGGGACATGACTCTCTCCTGGGCTTCTTACTTATCAGACCACTCCTCAGTTTCCTTTACTGGATCTTCATCCAGGCATGCCTGCTAATCATGGGTGTCCCAAAGGGTTCTGTCCTGGGCCCTCTTCATATATTTTCACTTGGTGATCCCATCAGCTCTGGTGGATTCGATTATCATCTCTGTGCTGACGATTCTCAAACCTACGTATCCTGTCCTAACCTCTCTACTGACCGTTAGTCTTGCCTCTCCAATTGCCTATTGCACATTTCAAACTGGATGTCCTATAAACATCTTGAACCCAATATGTCCAAAACTGAAGTCATTATCTTTCCTCCCAGGAAGAAAAGAAAAAAACCCTTCTTCCTTCCTAACAAAAGTACTCCCAACCTCCCAGACACCCGGGCTCACGACTTAGGTGTCATGCTTGATTCCTCACCCTCCCACATCCAATTAGTTGCCAAAGTTTCATCTATTTTACCTGGGTAATATCACCCCTGGACTATTTCATAAGTCTTCTGGTTGCTCTCCCTGCCTCATGTCTCCTCACTGCAGTCTATCCTCTGCTTAGCTGCCTAAGAGAGCTTCCTAAAGTTCAGGTCTGACCATGTCACTCTCCTACTTCATAAACTCCAGTGACTCCCTATCACCTCCAGGATCAAATATAAAATCCTCCTTTTGAAGTTCAGAGCCCTAGGTAACCTTGATGGAGCGCTCAGGCCCCTAAGATCATGTCACTGGAAGCCTCCCAATTTCTCAGTAGGCCCCTGTCCTGTGAGAAAAATTTCCCTTGTTGCAAAACGCATTCTCTTATCAGAACAGACAGAGGGGTGCTTGGCCCAAGGATTTTTGTTCCCGGCAGGCCCAAGGACTCCCTCCTGCCAGATCCCCAAGGTCCATGACTCTGACAACTCCCTCAAAGTCTGGGTATATTTCCTACACTCTCCCATCCATAGCTCCTAAAGACACCTAGACCCCTAGATTACCTAATTAGCATCCCTGGCATTCCTTTCCCATGCCCCTTTTCCATATAAGCCCCTACACCATCCTCACTTTCTCACAGGTTCCCTAAGGACCCTTGCCCACTTTTTTAAAAGTTGGAACAATAAACGTTTTGCCACTTGACTAAGAAAAGGCTTGAGTGTGTGAATTCATTCCAGGCAATCCTGCCTTGGCATTCTCAGGGTCCCAGCACCTCCAAACCTCCTCATATTAGTGGCCTGGTATGTACCTGCCTGATTCTCAAGCCCTCCTCCTCTCAAGATCAGACAATACATAAGCCTCCTCTCTCTCTATCCATTTTTCTCCCTCCAGTCAGGGGTCACTCTCCAAGCACCTAGGAAGGCTTGGAGGTCATTTTTGAGCCTGACACTCTCAGGCTTTCAGTTGGATGGTTCGAGGTCTTGGATCCAGACATACCTTCCACTGAGTAGGGGATGCCCTATCTGGAAGCATATGCCCACTTCCCTCATTCCTGCGGGAATTTGAGTGGCTGCAGATGTTTTTTGGTTTCACAGGCTTATTGGCAAAGAAATGGCGCAGTCTTTTTCAATCCCCCAAAATTTGCCCCTGGGTTGTCTCTTAAAGAACTGGAAAAAGTTCGGTTTCTCCCAACACCTCAAAAAGAAACAGCTTGTGTACTTTTGTAACACATCTTGGCCTCAGTATCACCTGGAAGACCAAAGGACCTGGCCCATTTTTGGGTCTTTGCAATACAATACTATCTTAAGCTAAATCTATACTGTCCTCAAGAGGGGAAATAGACTGAGGTCCCTTACATTCATGGCCCTCTCACAGGATCCCATGCTGTGGCAGAACTGTAAGATGTTCATAGCTAAATATACCCCACAAAAGGAGAAGGGGAACCAACTTGATATCTGGGATGATCCCCTTCTTTTGGCCTCCAGGGCTTTGGCCCCTGGAGCATCTACACCACTCCTTTCCCTTTTCCTGCCCCTGTTTTCCCTGTCCTTTGTGGGATGGGTGAGCCAAGTGGCAAAAATTCTGGACAGGGAGGTAAAACGAAATACCACCACATGGCAAGACCCCAGAATTGCTGTTCTGGCTACCCAATGCTTAACACCTTATAAGGACTTCTGAGGGGTGTGCACTGTTGGATTTTTAGCAAACTTCCCCTTTCCCCTTGCTATTTTCTATGTCACAAAGTCCAGGACCTCCATTTTGAACAGGGCAAGCATGGATTCTATAGAAATTTTCTCTGTTTCTTTAAAGAGTATCTCATGCCCTGGTATGGTCACCTACAATATGAACTTATTCTCTCTAACCTTACAGAGACCATTCACCAATTGGCAAATGAAACAGCTTATAGTCTCCAGGAAATCCAGCAATCTTTGGATTCCCTAGCAAATGTGATACTACATAACAGAATTACCATCAACTACCTGCTTGCCTCCAGTGGGGGTATATGTACCTTGACAAACACCTCTTACTGTATGTACCTCAACAACTCTCAGCAGGTAGAGATCCACATAGAATGTATTTTGGAAAAGGCTAATTGATTGCAAGAAATTCATGATAACCTCAGTGCCCCTAAGGTATCTTCTTCATGGGGGTCCTGGCTCCTTTCTCTACTGACCTTCATAGTTATTCTGCTCCTGATCATATTCTTTTTACTCCTGTTTGACCCTTGTTTGCTTAATCTCCTTGCCAGATTTGTCTCCTCCAGGCTCTAGGCCATCAACTTCTAGATGACTGCTCAAGCTGCATACCAACCTTTGCCTGAGTCAAAGGTCCCCAACCCACTGCACCTCACATTAGTCAGGTTCCAAAGTCTGGCCCCTTGAATGGGACTCCCTGAAGGCAGGGACAGCTCTAGGCCCCTTGCCAGTAGGAAGCCATTTCAGAAACTGAGACCATCGCCCTTTGCCCCAAAAGATTTTGGGTCCCATTTGTTTGAGGGGGGAATGATGGGGTATTAGGGCCCAAGCCCTAAGATCATGTGTCTGGAAGCCTGCCAATTTCTCGGTAGGCCCCTGTCCTGTGAGAAAATTTTCCCTTGTTGCAGAACACCTTCTCTTATCAGAACAGATAGAGGGGTGCCTAGCCCAAGGATTTTTGTCCCTAGCTGGCCCAAGAACTCTTTCTCCCGCCAGATCCCCAAGGTCCATGCCTCTGACAACTCTCTCAATTTCTGGTATACTCTCTACACTCTCCCTTCTAGCTCCCAAAGACACCTGGATCCATAGATTATCTAATTAGCATCCCTGGCATTCCTTTCCCAGGCCCCTTTTCCGTAGCACCATCCTCACCCTCTCACAGGTTTCATAAGGATCCCTGCCCACTTTTGCTAAAGGGTAGCAATAAACTTTTTGCCATGTGACTAAGAGAAGGCTTAAGTGTGTGAATTCATTCCAGGCAACTCTCCCTTGGCATTCTTGGGGTCCCAGAACCCCCAAACCTCATCAAACTGCTCCCTCCAATCTTTCCCATTTTCTCCATACATTTTTGCCATCCAGTGACACTGGTCTCTTTGCCATTCCTTGCACAAGACACACAGTCTCACAACTTCAGGTTTTGCCTTATTCCCGTAACTCTTTCCCTTCTCCATCTCCACCTCTAGGCTTCCCCAGACACCTTCAAGTCCCAGCTAAAATTTCACCTACAGGAAGCTTTTCCCATTCCCCTTTAATTCTAGTGCCTTCCCTCTTGATTATTTCCAATTTATCCTGTACATACCAAATTTATACATAGTTGTGTGCATGTTATCTCCCCCATTAAACTGTGAGCTGCTTTATTAAGAGCAAGGTCTGTCTTTTGCCTTTCTTTGTATTCTCAGCATTTAGCATGGTACCTGGCACATAGTAGACACTTAACAAATGTTTATTGAATGACTAATTAGCTGCCTCTGTTCATTCATTCAACAAGCATTTATTAAGCACCTATGATATGCCAGACACTGCTGTAGATACTGAAGATATGAAAAAAAATGCCTTTAATGAACTTGAAGGCTATACCAACAGAGATTAAGCTCTGGTAAGTCCTATGAAGCAGGAAGGTTTCAAGTACAGGCCCTTACTCTATTATCTACAGACCAACCTGGCTAAGTTTGGAGAAGTCCATCAACCAGGTTGGCCATGGGGATGAGTTTTTCAAGCCACAGTAACTCTTAAAGTCCATTGACTTAAGTTGCAACATGTTTAAAATTTGTTTCAGGGGAAGGAGTACCCAAATCTACAAAATTATAGCTCATTAGATAGTGATGAATGATCTACAGATAAAAGAGGCTCTGGGATCAACTAGTCGAACCCCCTTTCCTTTACAAATAAGTAGACTAAAAATTAATGTCTTACAAAAACTCCAAAGGATTTTAACCCATGCCCTCTGACTCCAAAGTTTTCCACTGTGTCATTCTGCATTATGCTGTCTCCTGGTTAAATTACTTAATTAACTACACTTAATAAAAGATAGATTCATTCATTCAACAAGCATTAAGTGCCTGCTGTACGTAGAACACTTGTAGATAATGGGGAGGTTTTTTGGGGGGGTGGAAGAGGTTTGGATTTGGAATTTCATGAGTGTTGTGAGTGTGAAAACTTCCTCCACTGATACAAATTGCAAATCTACTTGTAGTTAAGAATTACCTAGAACACTAAGTGGTTAAGTGACTTGCCCATGGCCACTCAGAATGTACCAGATACAAAATTTGACCTGAGGTTTTCTAATCTCAAGGCCAGACTTCTATCCACTGTGCCAAGTCAATATTTCCCCGATGGGCAATATACACTCCAACGTCATTGTCTTCTCCCAAAACCAAGATCTTGAATTCTGCCCTTGGGACAGTAGGTTTTGCTGCGTGAGCTTTCACCATATCATTCCTGGTATTAGGCCTCAAAATAACTCCCAAGCCATCATTTCCAAACCATGCCACATTACACATATTGCCTATATGTTAACTTAGAATGAGCAACTACTATTTTTATGTAATAAAATGAAATAAGGAGCTAAATGGTATAGTTTGGCAATGATTTATGTGTTCCCTAAATTTGGTATACAACTATTAATGATGTGTGTGTGTGTGTGTGTGTGTGTGTGTGTGTGTGTGTGTCCTGGAATTGGTAAACAACTGCTAATAATGTATGCATGTGTGAACCTGTACCAAACCTGGTAGATAATTGATAAATACTTGCTAATTTAGGAAACTAAAACTTTTATCGATAGTTTCCTTTCATTATAAGCTTATTTAATCTATTGCCAACCAGAACTTAGATGTAATTTATAAATATCCTTAGCCAGAGAACTCATCAGCCTACTGGGTAAAGACTAGAACAAACTCTCCTGCCTTCCTTACATTTGGAAATGTGAACATCCTATGTTCAGTTGAGAGAAGCACTAATTGATGGAGATATGCCAGAATGCCATCTCAGAGGGAGATACACAGTCTCTGGATGGGCAAGGATAGAACCTTGTCATGAGCACTGATATGAGGCATAGTTACTAGAACATTTAAGAGTCCAGTCGGTGGTTTGTTCCTGGAGGCTTTGAGGTTTGTATTACTGAATAGTCAATAAAGATTGATTTCATGAAGTGATAAGTGTAAGTCTTATTACTGTACCGTCTGCCCTAATAAGCACATGCAACAGTAAATTGGTTTTACCCATGTACCATGTGTTACAGTGCCCTCCCCTTTTTCAGCTCCTCTTTACATGTAATCTTCTTCCATTAGAATATAAGCTCTTTGAGGAAAAGAACTGTCTTGCTTCCTTGTACTTGTATTATCAAAGAAAAAATATTAGGGTAGTGATGCAATCTGTGGTTTAGTCTAATCTATCAGAAACAATTTTATTTAATTTAACATTAATGTAGTGCCTAATATGTGCTAGGCAGTTATACAAATACTAACTCATTTGATCCTCACAACAATCCTGTAAGGCAGGTGCTATTATTATCCCCATTTTACAGTTGAGGCAGCTGGGGGGAGTAACTTGAGGTTAAGTAACTTGCCCCGGGTCACACAGCTAGTAAGTGTCTAAGATCAGATTTAAATTTGAAGTCTTCCTGACTCCAGGCCCAGCATTCTATCCACTGTGCCACCAGCTGCATCATAGGAGGTGAACAGGAGGATGAGTGACCACCAGTGGAGAAGGCTGTAAAAGATGTGGTGTCCTTAGGGGAAAATTAGATGTTTATTAAATCAAGGAGATGGAAAGAATGTTGACTTTTTAGCAGGAAAATAGAGGCTCCATAAGACAAAATAGATTGGTTGAGACTGTGGGTAAGCAGGATAGAAGTGGGCCTGGGGAGGAGTAAGGCTAATTATAATGGGGATGAGATTTTGAGGTGGTAACAGGTATCAGTGTATGCCACTGAGACTAGATGACCCAGGATTACCAAGGACATAGGAAGGATATTGCTGGGTCGCTCTCTAATATTACTCAACTGATAGAGAATTTGTGCTTAATCTCCAAAATCTGAAATAGAATTAGAACCTTGTTTGTTGTGTAAGCCCCCATGCAACGAATGGATCGCAGCAAGGAAGGGAAACAAAAAGACATGACCTTTGCCTTCTATTGGTGCAGTCCATTAGAGGGAGAAGACAACAACACAAACGAATATGAAATACAATATTACGTTGTAAGTGTATTAGTGAGGTGCAAAATAAATGTTTTGTGATGTCCAAGGAGGAAAGTTGTTCTTGACCTGGGGTAATTAGGTTTCATGTAAGTAGTGGTATGTGGCTTGGATTTTAAAGGATGTATAAGAATGTAGCAGAAAAAGAGTAAGAAGGAAGACATTCTAAGCCTAGTGCCATGGATGTGCAAAGTACACGTTCAGAAATAGAGTAATACGGTGTAGTAGCTCTTCAGAAACTACCTCCCCAAGTCTCTCTTGAATTGGTAGGCTGGATCACCAGAAGGCAGTTGACAACTTCTCTCCTCTGGATTCTGGGTGGAGGGGAGCCCTAGGAAAAACACTGAAGGAAAACCAAATAGGAAAACAAGAGACCTGCATTTCTGTATTGCTCATGAGCCCACGTTCAGTGTGTCCTTTCCAGTATCAATTGCACTGATCTCAATTAGCTTTCACATGTCCAATTAATCAATTAATCTATTAACTATTAATTAACCCAACATTAATCCGGGTCAGGCTGCACTCAGGCATTTTGGGGCCACTTGCCACCATGTGGTTCAGGTTTGACACCTCTGGTATAAAGGATGGATTGAAGCAGAGAGATACTGGAGGAAAGAAGCCCTGTTAGGATTCTATTGCAATAGTCCAGGCAGGCGGTAATGAGGGCCTAAGCCAGTGGGAATAGAGAAGAAGGGGCAGATCTAAGAGCTGTAGTGGTGATAGAATGAACAGCACTTGGTAACTGGATATGAGAGGTGAGTAAAAAGGAAGAGTCAAAGAAAATAAGAATTTATGTTCCAAGAACACTTTAACTTACATACCATTTTTTTTTTTAAAAAGACTGTCTTCCTACATCACCCAGTCTGGAAATGCAAGGTCTACTCCTGGGCTCAGTGATTAGCACAGAAATTTTGACCTGCTCAGTTTCTGACCTGGACTAATTCATCTTTCCTTATGCAACCTGGAGGCCCTCCATGATCCCAGGCCACCCTATGAATGCTAGACTTAATGTGGACACCTGATGGGTTTAGCCTTCTGTAGCTCAGAACTCTCAGGCTCAAGCAATCCACCAGCCTCAGCCTCCCTAACGCAGGGATCACAGGCAAGTACCACCACTTCCAGCTCAAAGCACTCTCCTTAGATAATCCTGTGAAGTACATTTTACTGTTGGAGAAACTCAGAGGGGTAAAGTAGCTTGCCAAAGTCACACAGGTAGTAAGTGTTAGATGAAGGATTCAAATCCAGATTTTCTGACTGTCTAGTACTTTAAAAAAAAAACTGATGCGCTTTTTCTGCTCAAGTAATATCCTCATATTGGGAGAAACTTCTCCTTACCCCATTGAATCTTTGATAATAAGAAAGAGAAACACTTAAGGAAAACCAAACAATAAAACAACAGAGTCTGAAAAGGGTTGCAGCATTCTGATCCCATAGTCTCCCAACTCTGTATCAAGAACACTATCTTTGGAGCTGCTAGGTGGAGCAGTGTATAGAGCACTGGCCCTGAAGTCAAGAGGACCTGAATTCAAATCTGGCCTCAGACCAAACATTTGACACTCATGAGCTGTGTGACCCTAGGCAAGCCACTTAACCCCCACTGCCTCCCCCAAAAACAAACAAACAAAAAACCCCACTATCTTCACTGCCTCAAAATATAACCTCTAGCTTTTTCACTGGTACTAAAAAGTCACAGCCAGAACTCGAACCCAGCTCTTGACTCAACCCTGTGCTCTTTCTATTATATCACTATCCTCTCAAGACACAAATTTGAATAGCTATACAAGGCAGAATATAAGAAATGTATAGAAGGGGTTTGGGTCTTTGAGGTCCTCAAGTCTAACCCCCAAATATAACTATTTACCTGTATTAAATTTCATCTTAGATGAAATCTCTACTCTATCCAGATCTCTGTTATCTAAAGTATTAACTATTCCTCCTAGGTTTTGTAGCATCTACAAAATTAATAAACTTGACACTTGAGCTTTCATGAAAAACCCGGAGCCATGAACAGATCCCTGGGATATTCCTCTACAGACTTTATGCAAGCTGACTTCCAATCAGTAATGAGTACTCTTGGGAGCAGCTATTCAACTAGTTCCAAATCCATGCAATTGCATTGTTATCTATCTTACATCTCTCCATCTTTTCCACAGTGATAGCATGAGTGTCTTTGTCAAGTGATTTGCTAAAAAATCTAGGTAAACCCTATTTATAGCATTCCCCTGATCTGCCAGTCTCTTGTTAACACTGTCAAAAATGGAAATGAGAATCATCTGTCATGACCTGTTCTTGAAGAAACCCATTTGGCTGGTGTGATCATTCTTTCCTTTTCTAAATCCACAAACCATTCCTTTTTCTGCTCTAGATTTTTCCTGGGAATGGGAACCAAGGTCACTGGCCCATGGTTTTCAGTCTCCAATTTCTTCTCTATTTTGAAATTTGAGATATTTGTTCTTTTCTGATCCTTCTGAGACACCTGCCAGTCTCCATGGTCTTTCTATTTCATTTTTTTTTTATTTTGAACTTAATAAACACCCCATAAAATAAGCATTTCAATAAACATAGTAGAACAGAAAAAAATAAGATTGTTTATGAAATTGTGAATTTCTATTATAAAAAGCTTGCTTTTCTTTCAGAGGTAATTAGTGTTGTGACTTGTCTAGGGTCACACATCTAGTAAATATCTGAGGTCAGATTTGAACTCAGGTCCTCCTGACTCCAGGGCCAGTTGCTCTATCTACTGTACCATCTAGCTGCCTCTTGTTTTTCTTTTAAAATATATTGTAATATATATATAACATAAATTCAATGTGTAACTTTCAAAGCTTTTCTACTTATCTGCGATTCTTTCTGACTTTCCTCTTCTGCTGATGACTCCATTGTTTGTTTGTTTGTTTGGCTTCCTTACCCTCTACTCCTTCCCATCCATCCCCTAACTGGAAAACAAACAAACAAACAAACAAAGCCCTTGTAACAAATATGCATAGTTAGGCAAAACAAAACACATTGAACATTTCTGAAAATCTATTCTTGTTCTGCACCCTGAGTCTATCACCTCTCTTTCAGGAGGAAGGTATCATTCTTCATCTTAAGTCCTTTGGAATCATGGTTGGTCATTGCATTGATCAGAGTGCTTGAATCTTTCAAAGTCGCTTTTCTTTTTAATGTTACTATTGTATAAATGTTCTCCTTATTCTGCTCACTTTACTCTCATTCATTCATGCTCCATAATCTTTGGGTTTTTTAAATAGTTTATTAGTTTTATTTTTCAAGTAACAAGTATTTTTAAATTAATTTGTCCCTCTTACTACACCTCCTCCCCAAAATAAGCGAATTTTTTTAACCTGAAAATCAAATCCCTCAATAGATAGCAGCTGCATAGTCTGGCACAACAAATTTCCACATTAACCATTTCCAAAAGTTTTAATTGATCCCTCACTGTAAAGAGATAAGTGTTCATGTTTCATCTTCATTCTTTCGGACTCATTTATCATTGTACTAATCAGCTTTCTAAAGTCTTTCTTTTTTTTTTTTAAGGCAGTTGGGGTTAAGTGACTTGCCCAGGGTCACACAGCTAGTAAGTGTCAAGTGTTTGGTCTGAGGTCAGATTTGAACTCAGGTCCTCCTGACTTCAGGGCCAGTGCTCTATCCACTGCACCACTTAGCTGCCCCCTTTCTAAAGTCTTTCAAAATTGTTTTTCTCTATAATGTTATCATTGTATAAATTGTTCTGTTTCTGCTCAATTCACTCTGCATCATTTCATGAAGGTCTTGCCAGTTTCCTATGAAACTGTTTGTTTCATCATTTCTTAATGGTATGATAGTATTCCATTACATTCATATACCAAAATTTGTTTAGCCATTTCCCAATGGGGGACACTCCCTTAGTTTCCAATTTGTAGCTACCATGAGAAGAAAAGAAGCTACTATAAATATTTTTGCACATATAGATTCTTCTCCTCTTTCTTTGATTTCTTTCAGAGTATAGACCTAGTAGTGGTATAGTTGGATTAAAGAGAACACACAGTTTGGTAACCTTCTGGGAATCGTTCCAAATTGCTTTCCAGAATGACTGGACTAGGTCACAGATCTGCTGTGAACTGATTATTAGAGAAATGCAAATGAAAGGAATTCTGAGGTTCCACTCCACACCTATCAGACTAGCAAAGATGATAAAAAAGGAAAATGACAAACGTTGGAGGGGCTATGGGAAACAGGGACACTAGCAGTACAATGAAGGACAACAGTCTGATGACTGGGGAGGTAGAGATGCTCCAGTGAATGCTATAAATGAAAATGAAAATAGAAGGTTTGGATTAAATTGCTAGCCATTTCATCTATTCTAATTCCTAAGAAAGGGTGTATAGCTAGAATAGACTGAATCTATTGTCTGTTATTGCTCCCTGAGATTAGCAAAAGGTCAGAGAAGATTAAATTTCTTTCCCCTTTTCCCCTGTGCTTATGGTTGACAGGCATTTCTTACACGGTTTAAGCTTTCTTTAAACTCTTTTAAAAAATCTCCTTAAACTGTCTCTAATTCCTGATTTTTTTTTCATATAAAACTCTGACCACCTATAACTACCTTGATTCACGTCTATAGTCTACAGAGGTCTGCTGGAACCAGCTCAAACTGGCTTTCAAGAGCCAATTGTTAAATTTTCAGTGTGAGCATTTATACTTTGGAAATTGGAAACACTACAAATCAGGGCTTAATTTATTGTTTTGTTGATTGTCTGGACTTAACAAAATGGAGGAGAAAATGTTAATAATGAAGATTAGATTTAAAAGTGTGTCCTTATACTTTTTTTTTTATAGAAGGCCAGTTGTTAAACATTTACCAGAATATCCCCATTTGTATATTGATTGCATATGGAGTGATTGCAATAGAGGACGTCAGTGAATAGTTTGAAATACACACACCTAAATAGGACAGAGGTTTGAATCTTCATTTAAAATAACTGAAGTTTAAGGCGCAGCTAGGTGGTGCAGTGGATAGAGCACTGGCCCTGAAGTCAGGATAACCTGAGTTCAAACCCGGCCTCAGACCAAACACTTGACACTTACTAGCTCTGTGACCCTGGGCAACTCACTTAACCCCAATTGCCTTAAAAAAAGGGGGGCGGCAAATAAAATAACTAAGGTTACATCATACCTTTGGGGAGAAAGAGATCTGAGATTGTATTTGTGAGAGAGTCTTATAATTTTAATCTTTTTATTTTACTTTTTAATCTTTAACTTTATCTTTATCTTTAATCTTTAACTTTTAGAGGCTCCTAAGTAGCAAAGGACCATCTACTCTAAGCTACTGAGTCATGTGTACATAGACTTGGGTGGTATGAAAGACTTAGTAAAAAAAAAAAAATTTAAGCAGGATTTTTTTTTTTAATTTTTGGAGGCAGAAAGCTTGTAGACAGAGTTCACTCTCCAATTCTCCCTCTCCCCCATAGTCCTTTCCCAGGCAATTCAAAGGATTTCAGAGGAGTGAGAGTCAAAATGGAAGCGTGGATTGACTAAGGGCTTGCCAAACCCTTGATTCCAGCTTAGGGAGGAGTTGGAAAAGGGTGGACAAGATCACGTTCAAAGGAGGAGGTGAGGAGGAGAAAATAATTATCACTTCCTTTCATTTTTTCCTTTAAGATACCACTCCCTAGTGGTTACATTGAGATAAAGTGGTCACCTCCCCAGAAGATTCCCCATCATCTCTATTTCAGCAAGAAGTTCTTCCTTGTTGGTCAGAATGAGGCTTAGAATAAGAGTTGCCTTTGTTGCTTCCTCCACTTTTAGAAGGATGAAATTATTATTAAGGCAAGACAAAAAAAGTATTAAGCTACTTGACTTTTGTCAGAGAAAGAGTGCCAACAAATACCCAGACAATAAGAGCTAGTATTTATCTAGTCATTTAAGGTTTGCAAGTGCTCTACATGTGTTCTCTTTCAGTCCTTACAACTACCCAGAAAGGTAGGTGCTATTATTATCCCCATTTAACAGATGAGGAAACTGAGGCTGAGATAAGTTAAAGGACTTGTCCAGGGTCACACAGCCAGTAAGTATTTGAGATGAGATTGGAACTCAGGCTTTCCTGATTCCAAGCCCAACACTTAGCACTGTGCTACCTACACCTCAATAATGTAATTCGTTCCCAGTCACTAGCAATTAATCAATTAACAAGCATTTATTAACCACCTACTATGCACCAGACACAGTAGTAGATATCAAAAGGCAAAAGTGAAATTGTTCCTGTCCTCAAAGAGATTATAATCTAGCAACTAATGCAGATAGATAGAGAGATAGATAGATAGAGAGATAGAGAGATAGATAGATAGATAGATAGATAGATAGATAGATAGATAGATAGATAGATAGATAGATAGA
>NW_020954579.1:12466792-12823267 GCF_900497805.2 Vombatus ursinus
AGATAGATAGATAGATAGATAGATAGATAGATAGATAGATAGATAGAAGATGATTCAGGCAATAGCAGCTGGGGAGATGGGGCAAAGGGGCAGGGGAGGGAGGCGGCTGGAACTTCAAGAGAAAGTGATGCTTGAGTTCAGCCTTGAAGGAAACTAAGGGTTCTAATAGGCAGTGGTAAGGAGGCATTATAGGTATAGGGTACAGCCAATGCAAAGAGAAAGGAAGGGAAGAAGCATTTATTAAGTACCTACTATGTGCCAGGCACTATGCTAAGCACTTTACAACTACTATCTCACTCGATGCTCTCAACAACCCTAGGAATTAGGTGCTATTATTATACCCACTTTAGACTTGAGGAAACTGAGGCTGAGAGGTTCAAAGTCTTGTCGAGGGTCCCACAGCTAATAAGTGTCTGAGGCTAGATTTGACCTCAGGTGTTCCTGACTCTAGGCTGTGATCTGTATACTATGACACCACCTAGCTACCTCATTTGTGTAAAGGAACAAAGATGGGAGATGGAGTACCATGTGTTAGAAACATAAAGGTCAGTTTGACTTGACTTCCAATTCACGAAGGAGATTCATTTATAATAAGTTTGGAAAGGTATGATAAGGCCAAGTGTCTTAAATGCCAAGCAGAGGAGTTTATATTTGATCCTTGAGATAATAGATAGTCACTGGAGTTTATTGAGTATGACAGTGACATAGTCAGACCTGAACTTCAGAAAAATCACTTTGCAAATATGTAGAGAATGGAAATGGTCAGAGAGGCCACTTAGAAGGTTATTGCGATAATCTAGGCAAGTGGTGATGAGGACCTAAGGTCATGAAAATGTTAGCAGAAAGAAGACAGGTATAAGAAATGTTGTGTTTTTAATTTTCTTTTTTTTTTCTTTTGTAATTTTTAGGCAATTGAGGTTAAGTGACTTGCCTAGGGTCACACAGCTAAAGAAATGTTTTGGAGATAGAAATAAGATCTGGCAACTGATTAGATATGTAGAGTAATTGAGAGTGAGAAATTGAGGATGATACCAAGGTCTCGAACCAGATGACTGGAAGGATGATCATGCCTAGTAGATGCTTAATAAATGTCTGCTGAACTGAATTGTTGTAATCATTGTTACTAGACTAGAGTCCTTTAGAATCTCAGAAGAACCTTCTGAGGTCAATGAATCCAACCTGTAACTCAGCAAAAATCCCCCTCAGTCTCCCTGCCAATTGGTCACATAGCTTCTATTTTAAGACCTCCAGAGATAGAGATCTGCTAAGGAAACCCATTCCACTTTGGGTAGCACTACTTGTCAGAAAGTTTTTCCTTATATTAAGGTCAAATCTGTCTTTCTACAGCTTCTATTCATTGCTCTTTGAGGCCAAATAGATTAAGCTCAATTCCTCTTCCAATATAACAGACCTTCAAAAATTAATAAGAGCTAGCACAGGGGTGTGGCCTGAAGGCCACACGTGGCCCTCTAGGTCCTCAAATGCAGCCCTTTGAGTGAATTCAAACTTCACATAACAAATCCCCTTAGTAAAAGGATTTGTTCTGTAAAACTTGGAATCAGTCAAAAGGCCATACCCAAGGACCTAGAAGACTACATGTGGCCACAGGTTCTCCACCTCTGAGCTAGCATTTATATAGCCTTTTAAGTTTTGCAAAGTGCTTTATAAATATTATCTTATTTGTTGAGAATTGAGGGTATGCCCATCAGCTGGGGAATGGTTGAACAAGTTGTGGTATATGAATGTAATGGAATTGTTATTGTGCTATAAGAAATGATGAGCAAGTGGACTTCAGAAAAACCTGGAAAGACTTGTATGGACTGATGCTGAGTGAAGTGAGCAGAACCAGAAGAACGTTGTACACAGTAACAGCCACGTTGTGCAATGACTAACTTTGATAGACTTAGCCCTTCTCAGCAATGCAAGGATCTAAGACATCTCCAAAAGTCTCATGATGGAAAATGCTATCCACATCCAAAGAAAGAGCTATGGAGTTTGAATGCAGATCAAAACATAATATCTGCTCTTTTTTTTCTTCTGTTTTGTTTTGTTTCTTCTTTCTTGTGGTTCCTCCTATTGGTTATAATTCTTCTTTACAACATCACTAATATGAAAATATGTTTAATAGGAAAGTGTTTGTAGAGCCTACATCAGATTGCATGCTGTCTTGGGGAGGGAGGTGAGGAGAGAGGGTAGAAAATTTAAAACTCAAAAGCTTATGGAAGTGATTGTTGAAAACTAAAAATAAATTAATTTTAAAAAATAAATATTATCTTATTCTATCCCCACAACAACCCTGTGAAGTAGGTGCTGTTATTATCCCCATTTGATGAAGCATTTGATGAGATGCTGAGGCTAAGAGAGTAATTTGTTCAGGGTCACATAAGATAGTATCTGAGGCAGTATTTGAACTCAGGTCTTCTTGATTTCAAGTCCAACACTCTGAAGATAGGTTTTATGTTTCTTCTTCTTGTCAGTTTTCTCTCATCCAGGTTAAACACGTCTAGTTCTTTGAAAATTCCCATCAGGCGGGGATGGATGAAAAGAGAAATCTAAAAGCAATGGGACACAGGTGCAGGACTCACTACCTCCCAAGTTCCTGGCACAGTCCTGATTCCAGGACCTGCCTTATTCCCTGGGAATCTTAGCAAGGATCAGACATATGGCCTACTCTGGCCATCTCTTATAGCCCCTAAGCAAAAAGCCTTCCCTTTTCTGTATTGATCCCAGCATGGATGGTGAGCTGTCTCAGAAACTCCTTCCCTGTGAGTTCCAGATTCTTAACCGACTTATGCCTGTGAGGTCACACTGATGGGATGTGTTCTGATTGGCCATGAGGCATACAGCCTCCCAGTGTGAATATCCCTTGGCTATGGGCAGACATTGGATTGTTCCCCTTTGGTCTTCCATACTTCTATTTTGCTATTGTGGGCAGTCTCTCTCACTGCTCAGCATGGGGAGAGCTGAGAATTCAAGTAGGACTAAGGAGCAGGAGAGCTGGATAGGGGGTCAAAGGGAAGGTCTGAGTAGGACTATCTCCAGAGGCAATGGGGTGTAATGGAAAGAGCACTGGTCAGAAGTTCTAGGTTCTAGTCTTGGTACTGCCACTAACTTGGTGAATAACTTTAGGCAAGCTACACCCATTTCTTGGGCCTCAGTTTCTGTCTCTGTAAAATTAGCAGCTAGGGGGTGCAGTGGATAGAATGTCAGGCCTGGAGTCAGGAAGATTCATCTTCATGAGTTCAAATCTGGCTTACTAGCTGTGTGACCCTGGGCAAGTCACTTAGCCCAGTTTGCCTCAGTTTCCTCATCTGTAAAATGAGCCAGAGAAGGAAATGGCAAACCACTCCAGTATCTTTGCCAAAAAGAACCTCAAATGGGGTCACAAAGAGTTGGACATGACAACAAAATAAGGTAATTAGACTAGATGATCTCAAAGGACTCTTCCTGTTCTGACCTATGATTCTATCATTCTTCCCTAGGAAATTATGTCGGAAGAGCCCTCACCAAAAATGAATCAAAAAATGAGTCAGCGGCAAATGAATTCGTGAAAGAGTATGATCAGACAGCTCAAGCAGTGTGGAATGAGTACATGTTGGCCCTTTGGAAATACAGCACCAACATCACTGAGTATAACCGCCAGAAGATGGTGGGCCCCTTTAACCCTGCCCTCCCCCAACCTCAGGTTCTTGCCTTCTCTCCTCTTTGCGGCATCCACTCCCAAATGTCTGTCCTATATTTTTACCCTTAATACCAATGTCCCAGTAAGTCTTTGGGTCCTATGCACTACTTGCTCCAGGGTGTGAGGGAAAGGAAATACCTAGCCCCAAATCCCCTAGGATTATTCCCCATTAAGTTTTCTCTTATCCAGGTTTAAATGCCCCCAGTTCTTTGAGAATTTCTGTGGGTCTGGGATGGATGAAAAGAGAAATCTAAAGGCAATGGGACACATATGCAGGGCTCACTGTCTCCCAATCTCCCGGATTTTTTGAGAGCCATCTAGTGTAATAAAGTAGACTGGACTTGGAGTCAGGAAGATGTAGGTTCAAATCTGATCACACTCAGATACTCAATAGCTGTGTGACTCTGGCCACTTAACAGCCCTGGGCTTCAATCAGTTTCTTTATATGTAAAGTGAGGGAGTTGAACTCGTGGCCTCTAAGGTCCCTTCCAACACTAATTCTATGTTCCAAGTGCCCTTTTACTGCCTTCTCAGGCTTTCTAGGAGGGGACAGAGCATTCTGGGTGATGTGGCCTCTTACACTAGGATTAAGTACTCAAATGAGGGCAGAACTCAAGCTTCTCAGGGCCTCTCTGGACTCTGAGACAAGAACCTGTGGCTTTTTTCCATCTGTCTGTGCATCCTGCATGTGAGTTCCCAGGTCCCCTTTCTAATGCAGCCTATAATATTCCTAAACTGGCATCCTCCCAAAGCTGAGAATCCAGGCATGGGAAGGGTAAGAATAAGGAAAAAGCTAGTAGAAGTGAGGGTGGGGGCAGAGAGGAGGAGAGAGGATGAAGTGTGTCTAGAGCTAAATATGGGCACTGTGCTTTTTTCTCCAAGACCCTTTCCTCCCTTCAAAGCTCCCAGGGAGCTCCCCTTTCTTCTCTCCCATGAGACACCCTATGACCTCCTCCTTCCTGGACCCTCCACAGCTGGAAAAGGACTTCCTGATGGATCAGCATATATTGTATTATGGCGTAAAGGCTCATGACTTTAACACCACCAACTTTAGCAACCCACTACTGAAGCGTATCCTATGGAAGCTGAGGGAAATGGAGAAGGCCAGCCTACCCAAGAATGACCTTAAGGAGGTGATAGGCCCTGGGCAAGGGCCACTATCCCCAAATTCTTTCTGGGCCTGTCCCTTCAATACCAGGCTATTGTGGAGCTCAGACCCTGATGATGGTCCCTCCCTGCCCAATAAAAGAATGAACAGGGCTCAGTGATAATCTATTGATGACTAGCTCTTTGGAAACAGATAGGTTGAGGGAGCCAAAGTGAAGGGTCTAAGAAAAGAGACAGGAAATTGGGAACCCGGGGAAGTTGAGAAAGTCACAGGCCTATGAAGAATGATTAAATTTCTGATATTATTCACACTGGTCACCTGAACATGGGATAAGTAGGAATAGATGTGCAGGTGACATCTGTGACGAGTACCCTCCCTCACTGCCTTCAGTTGTCACTGGGGGGGTGGAGGCAGCCAAAATTTGGCATTTGTAGGAAACTGCACCCTTCCTCTGAACCTTGGGACTAAGGTGGGGGGGTGGGCGAAGGAGGAAGGAAGATGGCATAAAGGGTTCAAGTGATCATGAGTGCGTTCTTCTTGATGAGATATAGGGGAAGATTGGAAGTTGGAGGAGTAGGAGACACATGCATTTGAGAGTAGGGAGTGTGAGATGGGGATGAAGATCAAGGTGAATCCTGCTTGGAAGTAACATCTGTCCTATTCCTCCCACTTCCAGTACAATGAACTTCTAGCAAATATGGAGACAATCTACAATATGGCTGATGTGTGCTTAGAAGAGGGACCTTGTGTGATCCTAGAGCCTGGTGAGCCTGGGGACAAAGGCAGAGAGGCACAACTCTCCTGCCCTCCACTGGGTCCCTGTTCTCCCCCTGCTCCCTATCAATACATACTCTTCCGTCTTCCTACTCTTCTGCTTCCTAATAAGGTGGGGGGGGGGGGTCTAGACACTGCCTGAGAGGTGTCCCTGGTCCTGCCTTAACGTCCAGGGTCTAGAAGAATAAGTAAAGAAAGGAGTAGGAAGAGGGCATTATTGACAGAGAACCCAAGTATCCATGACATGATTGGGGCTAGAGAGGAAAAAACTCTGGAGGCCTTCATCCTTACAATCTAGTTCTTAATCTTTTGTGTGCCACGGACTCCTTTGGCAGGCTAGTGAAGCATATGGACTCCACAGAATAAGGTTTTTAAATGTATGAAATGAAACTCAGAGAATTACAAAGGTTAGTAAAAATAACTTCTCCTATCCAAATTCATGGACCCTCTGAAATCGATTAATAAGACCCTTGGGGATCCCATGGATTCCAGGTTAAGACCCCCTTCCAGTCTTTGCCCTCATCTTATGTGAGCCTGGAGGGAGACTGTGAGAAACTATGGAAATTCTGTGGAGACTAGAGAGCAGGGCATAGCAGGGCAAGAAATGGAATGAGGAGTAGGGGGCCATTTCTTTCCAAAAGGCTTTGCCAGAGAAGGTTCGTGAGGTTGGGGTGGGAAGAGGGCCTGGGAAATGGTGGGCAAGGGTCCTAGGGATCCCTGTCACAATCTCTTCCTCCCCGGGCTCAGATCTTACAGAGCTGATGGCTTCCTCCTGGAAGCAGGAGGAACTGCTTTGGGCCTGGCAAGGTTGGCGAGATTCTGTAGGCCGGCAGCTCCACCCCATCTACAGTCAGTATGTGGAGCTCAGCAACAAGGCTGCCAGACTTAATGGTAAGGCAAATAGAACCTGAAACTCCCACAGTTCTCCAGGAGCCCCTTGGATTCAATTCTCCCCTAAACCTCCTCAAAAATTCCTAACTCATTGAGGATATGACTTCTCAATGACCCCCTGCTCACTGAGGACATTGATCCCATAAAAGGGAAAGAAAGCTGAGCAACATGACCTAGAAGAGGGTGTCTATAGGGGCAAGGAACCCTAGGGAGAGAATTTCAACTTTCCTGATCTCCTTTCCCTGGGTCCAAGAGCTGAGGCAGGAGATGAGATGAGGATTATAGTATGCATTTATTACTTGATACTTTTCAAGGTTTTTTCCCATTGTTGTCCAGTTGTTCAGTTGGGTCAAACTTTTCATGATCCCATGGACCATAGCACACCAGGCTCTTCTAACCTCCATTATCTCTCAAAGTTTGTCCAAGTTCATGTTCATTGTTTCCATGACATTATCCATCCATCTCATTCTCTGTCATCCCCTTTTCCTTTTGCCTGAAGTCTTTCCTAACATCAGGATCTTTTCCACTGAGTCCTATTTTTTCATTATGTGACCAAAGTAGTTAAGCCTCAGCTTCAGTAGACCTTCCAGTGAATAGCCTGAATTAGTTTAAGTACTGACTGATTTGATCTCCTTGTTGTCCAAGGGACTTTCAAAAGCCTCTTCCAGGGGCAATTAGGTGGTGCAGTGGATAGAGCTCTGGCTTTGGAGTCAGGAAGACCTGAGTTCAAATCTGGCCTCAGACACTTGACACTTACTAGCTGTGCTACCCTGGGCAAGTCACTTAACCCTGACTGCCTAACTTAAAAAAAAAATCTTCTCCAGCACCACAGTTCAAAAGTGTCAATTCTGTGGTACTCAGCTTTCATTATAGTCTAACTCTCACAACCACAGCCATACATTGCTACTGGAAAACCATAGCTTTGACTAATACAGATCTTTGTTGGCAAAATGATGTCTCTGCTTTTTAGTATGCTGTCCAGCTTTGCCATAGTTTTCCTTCCAAGGAGCAAGAATCTTTTAATTTTGTGGCTGCCGTCATCATCAGCAGTGATCTTTGAGCCCACGAATATAAAATCTGACACTGCTTCCATTTCTCCTCCCTCTATTTGCCAGGAAGTCATGGGACCATTTGCCAAGATCTTAGGGTTGTTTTTTTTTTTTAATGTTAAGTTTCAAGCCAGCTTTTATACTCTCCTCTTTCACCCTCATCAAGAGGCTTCTTAACTCTCCTTCACTTTCTGCCATCTGAGTGGTATTGTCTGCATATCTGAGATTGTTGACTTTTCTCCCAGCAACCTTAATTCCAGCTTTTGGTTCATCCAGCCTGGCATTTTGCATGATATATTCTGCATATAAGTTAAATAAGGTGACATATCCAGCCTTGTTGTACTCCTTTTCCAATCTAAAACCAATCGATTGTTCCATGTTCAGTTCTAACTGTTGCTTCTTGGCCCACATACAGATTCCTCAGGAGACAAGTATGATGATTTGATACTTCCATATTTTTGAGGACTTGCCACATTTTGTTGTGTCCCACGAAGCCAGGCAAAGGATTTAGTGTAGTCAATGAAGCATATGTGTTGTTTGTTTTTTGTTGTTTTTTTTTCTGGAACTCCCTTGCTTCCTTTATAATCCAGAGAATGATTTGCTCTCTAGTTCCTCTGCCTCCTTGAAAACTATCCTGCTCTTATGTTAATTCTTGATTCAGATATTCCTAAAGCCAAACTTGTAGAATGTTAAGCATAACTTTGCTGGCATGTGAAATGAGTGTGATTATTTGGTAATTTGAACATTCTTTGGCATTGCCTTTCTTTAGGATTGGAACACAAACTGGTCTTTTCCAATCTAGTTGCCACTATTGTGTTTCCCAAATTTGTTGGCATATTGAGTGCAAGACTTTAATAACATCATCTTTTAGGGCTTTAAATAACTCAGCTGGACTCTTGTCACCTCCACTAGCTTTATTGTCAGCGATGCTTCCTAAGGCCCACCTGACTTCATTCTCCAGGATGTCTGACTCTAGATCATTAACCATACCATGGTGGTTATTGGTTATCAGTGATGTTAACATCTTTCCTGTATAATTCTTCTATGTATTCTTAATCTCTTCTGCTTCTGTTAAATACCTACCATTTTTGTTTTTTATCATGCCCATTTTTGCACAAAACTTTCCCTTAATCTCTCTAATTTTCTCAAAGACATCTCTTGTCTTTCCCATTCTATTGTTTTAAGAAAGCTACCTTATCTTTCCTTGCTATTCTCTGGAATTCTGAATTCAGTTGGGTAAATCTTTCCTTTCCCTTTCACTTTCCTTCTTTCCTTGGCTATCTGTAACGCCACTTTGGACAGCCATTTTGCTTTCTTAGTCTTCTTTTTCTTTGGAATGTTTTTGTTGCTGCCTCTTATACGATACTTCTTCAGACACTCTATCTACCAGATGTAATCCCTTAAATCTATTTATCACCTCCACTTCATATTCATAAGGGATGTTATTTAGGTCATACCTAAGCTCTTTCTTACCATTCCTACAATTACAACAATCCTGTAAGTCATCAGGGCAGTTGCTTCTACTTTTCATATGTGTAAACTAGCCTGTGAGAGATTAAATAACTTGACCAAGGTTACATAGCTAGTTAACAGCAGTAGAATTGTAATCTAACTCTACTGACCCCAATGCTATTCTCTTCCCACTGGAGGATGCTGGTGCTGGGAAGATGGATGGTTAAGGGGCCTAGAAGAAATATCAGGAACCTTTGACCTGAGCTTCCCTTTTCTCCTCCCGTCTTTTCTATCCCAGGTCACCAGGATACAGGGGCCTCATGGAGAGAAGTATATGAGTCACCTACCTTGGAGAAAGACCTTGAGAAGCTTTACCAAGAAATGGAGCCACTCTACCTAAACCTACATGCTTATGTGCGCCGAGCTCTTTACAATTACTATGGGTCTGAACTCATTAGCCTAAAAGAGCCCATTCCTGCCCACTTATTGGGTAAGTTGAGGATAGGAGCAAGGGCAAAGGAATCTGAAGAAGGAGCCAGAAGAATTTAAAAAGAGAGGGAGTGTTGCCAGGATCAGTATGGAGAGTCACAGGAACAAGGGCCTAACCCTGGTGAATAAATGGAGGTTATCAGAAAGAAGATAGACAATGTGGTATAGTGGAAAGAATACTAGATTTCACATCAGTGATTCTGGGTTTGAAATCTGATTCCACTTCTTACTGCATTTGTGACCTTGGGCAAGTCACTTATCTATACCTAAGTTTCCTCATCTTTAAAATGAAGGAGTCGGACTAGATCAGAGGTCCTGGCATAAACCTTTTTTGTCTCATGGGACCCCTCTAGGAGTCTGGTGAAGCTTGTGGGCCCCTTCTTGGAATGATGTTCTTAAACACATAAAATAAAATACATAGGATCACATATGAAACCAATTATATTGAAATACAGTTAGAAAAATATTTTTTCAAACAAGTTTATGGACCCCAAGCTAAGGACTCCAGGTAAATGGCTCTATGGTTCCTTCCAGCTCGGATATTCTCTGATCCTATCTCAGGTATTTGGGATCAGAACTGGTGTTGAGGAGGGTTAGAAAGACCAGGTAATGGAAATTGAGGGGATGCCTATCCATTGGGGAATGACTGAACAAGATATAGTATACGATTGTGATGGAATACTATTGTGTTGTAAGAAATGATGAACAGGCTGATTTCAGAAAAATCTGGAAAGACTTACATGAACTGATGCAAAGTGAAGTAAGCAGAACCAGGAGAATATTGTACACAATAATAGCAATACTGTATGATGATCAACTGTTAACTTAGCTATTCTCAGCAATATAATGATTCAAAACAATTCCAAAGGAATTGAAATGAAAAATGTTTATGAAACATTGAATGAAAAATATTATCTCCCTCCAGAGGAAGAACTGATTAAGTCTGAATGTATACCAAAACATACCTTTTTTTAAAACTTTATTTTTCTTGGGTGTTTTTTTTTTAGTCTGTGTTTTCTTTCACAATATGACTAATATGGAAATATGTTTTGCATGACTGCATATGTGTATATATATATATATATCAATAGAGAGAGAGAGAGAATTGCTTCTCAATGAGGGTGGAAGGGAGGGACTGAGGCAATTTGGAACTCAAAGTTTTAAAGAAATGTTGAAAATTCTTTTTACATGTAATTAGAAAAAAATAAAATATTTAAAAGAAAAAGAAAGAAAAAAAGACCTGGTAAGAGTGACCAGAAGGGTCAGGTAGCAGTGGGGGAGAGAAAGGACCTTGTGCTCCTTTTCTTTCCCTGAGGGTAAATAGAAGCACATTTCTCTCCCCATCCCTTCTTATTTCCTTCCTTTCCCCTTCGGTATTATATTTGGCCCTGCTGCTACACTTCCTAGGGAACATGTGGGCTCAGTCCTGGACCAACATCATTGACCTAGTAACACCCTTTCTTTCATCCTCCAAAATGGATGCCACCATGGCCATGAGGAGCCAGGTCAGCATTTAATTTGACTTTGTCTCCCCTGCTTTGATCTCTAACTCTATTAGGCTACCTCTCACACTGTCCCTTTTTCAGACTGTCCCAGTGAATGGAGGAGGGATGAGTTCTTTGTTGCCCTCACAAGCTGGAGAGGGCAATAACCCATATTTCCTTTTTGGCCTTGTAGCATTGGACACCCTTTAAGATGTTTGAGGAGGCTGACAAATTCTTCCAGTCTCTGGGGCTGCTCCCTGTTCTCCCTGAATTCTGGGAAAAATCAATGCTGGAGAAGCCACAGGATGGAAAAGATGTGGCATGCCAAGCCTCTGCCTGGGACTTCTATGATGGCAAGGACTTCAGGTGCTCATGGAAGAGGGTGGTACTTAGAGTTCAAAGAACAATGGTGTATGTGCCAGCCTGGTTCTGGCATCAGAAAGGTCTCTGTCTCTGTCTTTCTGTGTCTCTTTTTCTCTGTCCCTCTCTTCTCTCTTTCACCCTCTCTCTCTCTTTCTCTCTCTCTCTTTCTGTCTCTGTCTCTCTCACATCTTTTTGATAATTGAATTCGGTCATCTAAGCAACGAAAGGCAGTTAAGTGCAGTGGCAAAAACACTGGACTTATATTCAAGAGATTTGGGTTCTAGTTCACCATGTGACCTTAAGCAAGTCACCTCCTCTTTTGAAACCTCAGTTTCCCATCTATAACATAAAAAGTAGACTAGGTAAACTATACCATCCCTCCCAGCCCTAATAGTCTATGATTATGTAATATCAGGACAGAGACTCCACAGTATCTGTGTCCATTTCTTATTCAGTCACCCAACCTAACATTTTACTATCTTTGGGTTGAGGGTTGAGAAGTTTTTCTCTCTGAAGAATGGAAATTTCTCCTGCTTTAATAAAACATCATTTACTTTTGTGGAGGCATTGTGATTCCAGGTGGAACTAATTGGTATTCCCCTCATAAAAACTCTCCATAGATTAAATGAATGAAAGAAACACTTTCTTTTTAGCATTAACTGTGTGCAGAGCCCAGTGGAGAATACAAAGAAGTGTAAGATATGATTAGTGAGTTTACAACCAGTTTGAAGAAGTGAGATATAAGGACACCACAGTTACTATAAGATGACATTCATACAAGAGGCATTACACGACAGTACATGGTAAATTGTCAAATGAATTATACAGATGGTAAGTGCCATAAGCTGAGAGGCACAATAAATGCCACGAGATTAGAGAAGAAAGAAATCCCTGGGCTGGACTATTTGTAGGAGGCTTCATGGAGGAAGAGGGCTTGAGCTGGATCTTAAAGGATGGGTAAAGCTCAAGTCCCTAGATGGTACAGTGGATTCTGGAATCAGGAAGACTCATCTTCCTCAGTTCAAATTTGGTTTCAGACATTCACTAGCTGTGTGATTTTGGACAAGTCACTTAACCCTGTTTGCCTCCATTTCCTCATCTGTAAACTGAGCTGGAGAAGGAAATGGCAAACCACTCCAGTATCTTTGCCAATAAAACCCTAAATGGAGTCACAAAGAGTCAAAAACGACTGAACAACAAAAAATGCTCTGTGAGGAAGCTAGGTGAGGCAGTAGTTAGAGTGCCAGGCCTGGAGTCAGGAAGACTTGAATTCAAATACAGTCTCAGACACTTACTAGCTGTGTGATCCTGGGCAAGTCACTTAGCCTTATTTGCCTCAGTTTCCTCATCTGTAAAATGAGCTGGAGAAGGAAATGGCAAACCTCTCCAGTATCTTTGCCAAGAAAACTCCAAATGGGGTCACAAAGAGTTGAACATGACTGAAAATGACTGAACAACAATAACAAAGTCTAAAAATGAAGTTTTTAGCATCAAAAGGGACAACCCTTTTGATTTTCAGAAAAATCACTTACATTTGGGACTTACAGCTGGAAGAGACTTTAAAGCTGTTTAGTTCAGTCCCTTACCGGGAAGAAATTCACTCAAGTCACCTAGGTGGTAAAAGTCAAAGTCAGGATTCCAACCCAGGCCTTCTGACTACAAATCCAGTGCTCTGCTCATTATACTACATCATACTTTCTCTTCAACAGTCTAATCAGTCCTAGTCATTTTAACTTTCCCACATAAGAAAGATTTCCTTGGCCTCTCTCATCTCCAATTTAACCTTCACTTTCCTCTCTCCCTTTCCCTTTTGTCTCAGGGTAAAGATTTGCACCAAGGTGGACATGGAAGATCTATTGTCCGTCTTCCATGAGATGGGCCATATCCAGTATTTCATGCAGTACAAGAATCTGTCCTTGGCACTCCGAGAAGGTGCCAACCCGGGCTTCCATGAGGCGATAGGGGATGTGGTGGCCTTTCCATCTCCACCCCCAAGTACCTTCACAACTCAGAGCTTCTGGTTGCTGAAATAGAGGACTACAGTGACTGAATTGTGGTCTAGGAAGGGTCCAGGAGGGTCCTAGGAGGTCTAGGAAGGGAGGCTTGTGGAGAATGGAAGCTGTAGGTCTTGGGTGAGAAGAAAAAATGGACTCAGAAGCTTACTAGAGAGGGGAAACTAGGTGGCACAATGGATAGAGCACCAGCTCTGGAGTCAGGAGGACCTGAATTCAAATCCAGCCTCAGACACTTGACATTTAGTAGCTGTGTGACCCTGGGCAGGTCACTTAACCCTAATTGCCTTGCAACAAAACAAAACAAAACAAAAAAAAGCTTACTAGAGGAAACTAGGTGGGGAAAGGGAGATCAATCATTCAGTCAAGTTCCTGCTATGTGCAGACACTGTGCTAACCATTGGGGACACAAAAGGAGGCAAAAGATAGTCTCTACCCTCAAGGACCCTCAAGGAGTTTACAACCTAATGGAGAGAGACAACTTGTAAATAGATACACACACGTATATACATACACAAACACAAACACACATGTGTGGGTGTGTATATATGTGTGTATATACACATATATACATAAATACATACATATATATAATATATATATATATATATATACACACACACACACAAAAGCAAGCCACACACAAAATATATAGGAAATAATTAAAAGACGAAAAGTGCTGGAAGTAAGAAGCGTTAGAGAAGGCTTCCTGTAGAAGGTGGGATGTGAGATAGGGTATGGCAGCTCAGACACTTGGTTTGGGGGTCCCTTCTAATGGCATTTGAACTCTCAGCACCTCCCTGAAAAGTCAAAGTGATGAAAGGAGAAATTAGAAGACAAAGATGATATTGGGTTGTCCTTTTTGATGCTAACAGTTTGTTTTCCTATGACTGAAGGAGGAAAGGTTCTAAGACTTATAGAGGTGCTAAACCGGCTGAGCTCTGCTCTCTGTCTACAGAAAGCGATATCAACTTCCTTATGAACATAGCATTGGAAAAAATTGCCTTCATCCCCTTCAGCTACCTGGTGGACCAGTTTCGATGGAAGGTCTTTGATGGCCGAATCAGCAAGGAATTTTACAATCAGGAATGGTGGAACCTGAGGTCTGGGACTATTCTGACTTTTTGTACCCCAGGGACTTTTCCTGTGGGGGTGGTGATAGAGAAACCTCTCAAGGTTTCCTCAGGGGTAAGGTCAATTGCCCTAATACTAACGGTTGGTGTGCCCCCTGAACCTCAGTCCAGAGTAATCCTAATATGAGTGTGTGGAGGTAAGCGCTATTATGATCCCTTTTTTATAGTTGAAGAAACTGAAGTACAGAGAAGTTAAGTGACTTGCCCAGAGTCACGCAGCTGGTAAGTGTTTAAGTCAGGATTTGAACTCAGGTCTTCCTGAGTCCATGCCTGGCATTCTTATTCACTGTACCACCAGTGTGACTTTGGGCAAATCATTTCTCTTCAGTGGATCTCATTTTCCTCACCTATAAATGAAAGGGTTAGATTCAATGGCTTCTGAGGCACCTTCCATTTCCTACTATTCTTCTCTATTTGCTGTCCAAGTCTTGCCTTGTGAACCTCTTTCTAAGAAGCCAGTCTTCACTGGGACCCTTCTGCAAGAGTAGGCCTCATTTTCTGCCTTAGGCTGTCACTTAGACTATGCAACGGTATAAAAAAGGGTGGTTTGTGGCAACAGAAAACTCATGGCCCATTAAATCTGTTCTGCTACTTCTTTGCCATCGGCACTCATTTGAAGGGCACCTGAAATTTCTTCCCAGGTCATTCCAAGTCACTCTGCCGGTACGGCCTGGCCTAAGTCGCAGGCTCTAGGGCCGTGTTCCCACCGTGGACAAATAGTAAGCCAAAGAGAATATGGCCCCACCTTTCTTAAGTCTTCAAACCACATAATTGACATGAATGGAATGGGAAAAATACTGCATTTGGTAGGAATCAAGAGAGCTGGCTCTGATGCTAGCTGCATTGAGGGCATTCCAAATGGGAAATTATCTAAGCAAGGGTATAGAGGTAGGAAAGTTCAAGATGCATTATTGAATAAATCACTTTGGCCTGAGCAGAAGGTTTGGGAAGGAAGGGGCAGCGTATTAGTGGCAGATAAGGTTGGAGAGATACACTTAAATCCCTCTGAACCTCAGTTTCCTCATCTGTAAAATAAGGCTAATACTTGTGCTACTAACCACTTAGGTTTGTTAGGAGGGGGAAGCATTTTGTAAACGTGACATATGGTAAAAAATACAAACAAAAGAAGCAACTATGATTTCTTCAGCTCAGGGCACTCCTGGTATGGGAGACCTATCCACAGGCTGCAAACTTTCTAAGACTTAATGGCTAAGTGTGAGGGAGTTTCCTGAGGAACAGAGATTAAATAACTTGTTACCCAGCTACTAAGTGGTAGAGGTGAGCTTTGGATGGTCTTTCTGATTCCAAATCCAGCATATTTACGCAGACAGTTCTGAAATGTTTTGGTCTCAGGACCCTTTTACACTTTAAAAAGTTATTGAGGTTCCCCTCCACAAGAATTTTTGCTTATGTGGGTTATAGCTATTAATGTTTGAAACTATATTAGAAATTTAAAAATCTTGATATTGTTATAAAAATAGTTTTGACCTCACAGATTCCCTCAAAGGGTCTTGGGGATGTCAGGGAGTCAAAAGAATCATGTGATTTTTCCACTCTAAATATAAGATCCTATGAACCTACCTCTAGGCTACTCCAACTGAAAGATCCTTAATTGGGAAGTTGGGACAATCAGGATTCTAGCTCTGGTTCTGCCACCAACCCTGGGCGAGTTCCTCACAGTTCAGTCTTCCTATCTGTTAGGTGGGGGAGAATAATACCTACTGTTTGGGGGATCAAATGAAATAATAAAAGAGTCAGGGAGGCATAGTGAAGAGAGATAGAGACTCACAGGAAAACATTCACATCCCACTTCTTACACACACTAGCTATGTGAGTCCCTTAACTTAGTCATAGTTTCTTCTTCTCTAAAATGACTATGATAGCACCTACCTCACAGGATTGTTGCTGTGATCACCAAATGAGATAAAGTATATAAAGTGTTTTGCAAACCTTAAAGCATTTTATAAGTGCTAGCTCTTATTATTAGCTTTTCAGCATCCTATGTGACCCTCTAATTCTCTAACTTTATAGATTGCAGAGCCATAGTTGATCTTCATTGACAGTGGAATTTTTCCAACCAGGAATTCCCTATACCAACAGAAACACAATATTGAAAAAAAAAAAAGAAAAAAATTACATACAATAGATACGAAATTACTTTGCAAAGTCAAAAGCTGCTGCTGTCAACATAATCATTTGTCATATTGTCCCTTGCCAGGTTAAAATATCAGGGATTATGCCCACCAGTGCCAAGGTCAGAGGAAGACTTTGACCCAGGTTCCAAGTTCCACATTGCTGCCAACATACCTTATATCAGGTAAAGTTTTGGGTACTGTACACAGGGCCCATAAATCAAAGATTCTGATTAGGCAAACTCCCATGTGGTTCAAAGATACCAGGATTGCTACTTTCCACTTCTTCAATTGGATACAAATGCCTTCTGAGAGAGGCCCTTCATGGAACCTCCTCTGCCCCTTGCAACTAAATCCTGCTCTGAGATCCAATTTCACCTCAGATGGGCAGAGAGAGCTCAGAACATCAGATGGGCCCCAGTAGGGGAAAGGGCTCAACAAGAAATCCTGAAGTGAACTAAAAATGGCTTTTCCTACTTCAGAATTTTGCCAATTCTTTCCTTGCTGCTTGGGAAAAGGTCAGGGGGGTAGAGGGGAAGTATGTGACCAGGAATCAGAGGATGGGACAATGTCTGCACCAGGAAAGGACATTTTATAAAGCAACCAGAACCACACAAGGATATCACATTCAAAACTAGTCATCAAGCTTCAGGAAGATGATTGTTCATTAAGACCAACATCATCTCACCTTGGGGAAAGAGGAGCAGCTTCTTGAATATACTAGCTCCATATTTTCCCATACTTCTCAAGTCAAGTTGGTCCTGGAGCCAAATGGCCCCATAAAGGTGCAGCCCAAACTAGGAGCAGCGGACCTAGGAAGCTTACTGAGACACTTCTGACGAGCCTGGGTTAAATGGAGGCCATAATGGACTTTACAGCCCTACTCAATCCCCCAGGAGTCTTCTAAGATATCAGAGTAGGCTTGAGGATGGTCCCAGCTTCCAGAGCTTCTTCTTACCTTTTTCCTACCCCCTTCTGTCTCCTCTGCTTAGGTACTTTATCAGCTATGTGATCCAGTTCCAATTCCATGAGGCCCTATGTCGAGCCTCGGGCCACTCAGGTCCCCTGCACAAATGTAATATCTACAGCTCCCAAGAGGCAGGAAAACTCCTAGGGTGAGTGTGCTCACCTGCCTATTTTGATCCTCCAGAAAGTTCCAAGACATTCTCTGGAAGAGTTGTCTCAACCTTGGGCAGGTGGAAGGAATTTATTCACCTTGTAATCTCCTAAGAGTTATGTGACTTCAGAACCATGGAACGTGAACCTAAAGGGCCCTCGAGAGTATCTAGTCCAACTTCTCATCTTATAACCCAGGAAACTGAGTCAACAGGGTGGGGGAAATCACATTATCACTTTTTAGTCATCATCTGTAAACCCAAGCTCATCTTGGGCAGCTAGTTGGTATAGTTAGGACATAAACCCAGGTCTACTAGATCCCGGAGCAGAGTCGTTTCCAATCTCCCTAAGTGGTATTTGTATGTAAAACACCTTTTAATATATCCTAAGATCATACTGCCTACTTTTCTTCACAAGGAAATTTCAGTGGTGAAAAAAAAAGAAATTGAGTATAGTCAGTTCCCAATCAATGATAATCTTCAGATTCACCTCTGCTTTTTTTGTCCCTAATCCAAGCTCTCCCATTCTGTTATGTCGGTTGATTTTTTTTTTTGTTACTCTTAATTACTGGTCTAACTACTTACTGATCTTATTACTATTGAATTTTTTCTTGCTTTGGATAAAAAAAATTTTTTTTTCCCTAATCCATCAAGGTGGCTTGGAATTTCATTCTTATCATACAGGCGTAGTAGTGGTAGTAACTAATTGTATTGTCTGCAAATTGGAGGGCAAAGTCTAGCTTGCTTCCTGTGAGTTATCAAGAATGAATGAAAAGGAGCTCTGCTCTGGGAATCCTTGACTAACTGCTTGACCTTGGACAAGTGTCTGGTGTTTGAGAGTAAACATTAAAGTAAACCTATTAAAACTATCCTTTTTCACAGGGAGGAAAGAAGGCTAGTACTTTCTACTACTAGTACTTCCCTGGTATTAAGACTAGCAAATTGAATCTCTTGCTCCTTTAATCTCTTTGATTCAAAGTTGCCATCTCCCAGGGTGAAAAATATCTTTTCTGTTACTGATCCCTGTACTCTCATGTCTATCCTACTGAAACTCACCCCTCTGCCCTTCCTTTTTGCTGGTCTGGAGCTCTGCTTTATCATTACAAATTCCCCTTCATCCTAGATCTCTACTTTTTATACTTTTTTAAAATTATTTTTCCATTTTATTTTTATTTTATTCTTTTCTCAATTACATGTAAACAAAAATTTTTCAACATTTGTTTTTTAAATTGTTGAGTTCCAAATTCTTTCCCTCCTTCTGGGGAAGGCAAGCAATTTGACATAGATTATAAATGTGCAGTCATGCAAAACAATTCCGTATTAGTCATGTTGCAAAAGAAAACAAGACCAAAAAAAGAATAATAAGGTTTTTTTAAAGTATACTTCAATCTGCATTCATATGCCATCAGTTCTTTCTCTGTAGATGGATAGCATTTTCTTCTCATACTCTTTCTGTGCTGTAGCTGATAAAGCTATGTGGTATAGTGAGTAGAGAGCACTGGACCTGGAGTGAGGAAGACCTAAATTCAAATATAGCCTCAGACACTTACTAGCTGTGACCCTGGGCAAGTCTTCTAATTTCTATCTCTCTCAGTTTCTTCAAATGTAAAATGAGAATCATAATAGTACCTACCTCATAGAGTTGTTGTGAGGACCAAACGAGACAAAATGTGTAGGGTGCCTGGCACATAGTAGGTGCTTTATAAATGTTTATTCCCTTCTTCCTCATGTTCAAAGAATTTATACTCTGTCTATAAGACCTTGAATCTCCCTAGTGTTTGTTGTTTCTCTTATGCCCTCCCTAAAATACACTAGGTCAAGGGGAGAAGTAGGCATGCTCGGTGCTCTTCATTGACATTTCCAGATGTTCTTTCCACCATCATCACTTTCCTCCTCTGAAGATTGTTGAGTTTGTCTAGATAACCCTATGCAGGTCCACTATCTTTCCAATCACCCAAGTGTCATCCAGAGTCATCTTTGACTCTTTCATCTCATGTTCAATCAATTTCCATATTCTGTTGATAGTACCACCTAACCTCACCTGAAGACATCCTCTTCTCCCTGAACCTCTTCTCTTATAATTGATCTCCATATTTCTATTTCCCTTATTAAATTCTTTATCCAAGAAGCTTCCAAAACAATTTCCCTAAGGCACAAGTCTAATGATGTCATTCAAAAACCTTCAAAGGCTCCCCAGTGCTTCAAGGATTGAATACAAACTTCTTAAACCCCTTTACCATCTGGTTCCATCATGTTTCATACTATTCTCCTTCATGAACTCTGTATCTCAGCCAAACTAAGCTGTTCCCTGAATGCAACACTCCATCTCCTGTCTCTGTGCCCTTTCATAGGCTATCCCCTGTGCCTAAAATGCACTCCCTACTTAACCCCGACTCTTCATGACCCCATTTGGCGTTTTCTTGCCGGAGATACTAGAGTGGTTTGCCATTTCCTTCTCTGGTTCATTTTACAAATGAGAAAACTGAGGCAAACAGGGTTAAGTGACTTGCCCAAGGTCACAAAGCTAGTAAGTGTCTGAAACCCTAGGTGGTGCAGTGGATAGAGCTCCTGACCTGGAGTCAGAAAGACCTGAATTCAGATCCAGCCTCAGATACTCCACCAATGGAGATAATAATAGCACATATCTCTTGGGGTTGTTTTTGATAAGCAAATGATACAATATTTGTGAAGCGCTATATAAATGCTAGTGGTGATTATTTCTTTTTTTGTTTGTATCTGAAGTACCAAAAGAGTCTTGAAAATACATGTTTGTTGGATTTAATTGAATTTATTTTACTTCTCTGCACCTCCATTTCCTCTCTCTAAAATGAACAGTTTAGACCAGATTGTATCAAAGGCTCCTTCCAGCTCCAACAGTCTATGGATATTTCCAGGCTCAATAAACTCAAACCCTAGGACTCATCATGCCTGAATTCTTTATTTCATTAACCTCTGCTCTTTTTCTATTCTTATCATCCTATTTTTGCTTGTTCTAACCAACGGTTCCCATCTGAGCTTTTCTGAGATTACAGAAATAAAGAAAACGGTATTTTTGCTCTGCCTTTTCACTGTTACCAAGTATGTTTCTCTTACTGATAAAGCAGCAGCTGGGTATGGTGCAAAATAGGGATAATACTAACACGACCTCACACATTGGTTGTGAGGAAGAAATGAGATAATGTCTATGAGGCATCTGACAAATCTTTTTCTTTCCTCTTTTTTTTTTTTTTTTTTTTTTTTTGCTTTTTGGTGAGGCAATCGGGCTAAGTGACTTGCCCAGGGTCACACGGCTAGTGTCAAGTGTCTGAGGCTGGATTTGAACTCAGGTCCTCCTGACTGCAAGGCTAGAGCACTATCCACTGCATCACCTAGATGTCCCGACAAATCTTAAAGTACTATGGAAATAATGAGCTCTCCCTGTCTATCGGAAGGTTGAAGTTATCAAATATATTTAAATAATAATAAATTATATTTAAATAATATTTGTATTTTATGTCCCAAAGTGTCCCATGCATCTTCCTTCTAGTGTTGGCAGGCATCTCTACACTTGTCCCTAGACAATCAAGTTCTTCCTTTAAAGATTGAGCCTCATTTCTGATCTTTTTGTCTTTCCCATTTGTCCCTAGCTCACTGTTGCTTTCTGGGTTTAGTTGGCTTGGCCTATGGAGACCATCTAGTCTCTCTTGTAGGTTATTTGTCGTCCCACGGAACTTTGTCTTTGAACAGCCAGTTTTCTTAGGCCCCTGTGCTTCTTGTGGTACAATAGAAGGATCGCTGGAACTGGAAATTGAGGGGATGCCCATCAGTTGGGGAATGGCTGAATAAGTTGTGGTATATGATTATGATGGAATACTACCATGCAATAGGAAATGATGAGCAGGTTGACTTTTAGGAAAACATAGGAAGACTTACAAGAAATAAAAAGGAGTGAAAATGAGCAGAACCAAGAGAACACTGTATACACACGAACAGCAATATTGTAAATGTGAATGACTAAACTATTCTGAGTTACATGAATATTCAATCAACTACAAAGGGTTTATGAAGGAAGATGCTAGCCACCTCCAGAGAAAGAAATGATTTACAAAACTATGTATTGTATAGTTTAATGTATATATCTGTGTCAAATGTTGGCCTTCTCTAGTGTGGGGTTGGGAGGTTGGGAGGGAAACAGCTTGGAACTCAAATGTAACCAAAAATAATCGCGATAAAATATTTTTTAAAAAGAAAAAGAAAAAAAAAGGATCACTGGAATTGGAACCAGAAGACCTAGACTCAAGTTCTAACTTTGATACTTATAAGGCAGATGGACATGAGTGAGTCACATATTGTCTCTGAGCCTCATTTTCTTTATCTACAAAATAAGGAGACTTAGACTTGGACTACCTACCTTCTTATTCCTACTGGGTCCTTACTACCTTAAATATTTAAAATTCAGGAAGCGATATGTAATCCTATAGACCTGGAAATTCCCTTCAACCTCTCCATGTCTTCTCATCATTTGTTTCATGTTCTTTCATAAATTTGTCATAGTGGGTCCACACAACAACCTGGGGGTCTTCCTCACTTTCTCTTGACGTCTGGAAGATACTGGTGGCGTACTCAGTCTGTTCACTTGTTAGACCTCCTGCTTACCATATAACTATCCCATCTTTTTGGATTGTATGTTTCTTTCAGGACCACCTTACTCTAGGTCTTCAAAGTTCCCTATTTGTAATATGTTGCAGATTTCTCTGTCCGCCAAGTACCTCTCCTTGTCCTCTGTGTGATAACCCATTTTTAATTTCTCAGAGACTTATAATTATAGGATTATAGATCTAAATCTGGAAGAAACCTCAAAGACCATCAAGTTCAATTTCCTCATTTTACAGATGAGGAATCTGGGGCTAAAGACCCTACGGTCACAGAGTAGTAACTGTCAGAGGAAGATTTAAACTCAAGTCCTCTGACTCCAAATACATATATTCCCTTATCTGGCAACCATATAACAGCAATAGCAGAATATTAGTATTAAATATTTCAAATATTTAAATAAATATTTAGTATTAAATATGTTTCTAGAAGAAGTGATTAAAGGAATTTTGCAATTTTATGATAGTCACCATAATAATTAAAGGCATCCTCGGTAATGGTAGTAAAGAACAGGCAAACTTTGACAAGTTATGTTCTATAGGAGACCACACATTTGCCATCATTCAATTGATGATGTGATAATGATATGGTATGATGGTAATGATGGCATGGGTAATGATAATGATGAAAGATATAAACAATAGTTGATTTATTTAAAGTTGATTTATTATTTATTCATTTATTTATTGTTATTATTATTAGCTATTTAAGTTTATTTAAAGAAATCTTACTGTACTTATTAATTATAACACATTTGTTTCAGTAGGCCAAAACACCTCCTTAAAGGTTCTCTTCAAGTAAATTATCTCCCATCTTACCTACCTAATTCTGGCAAATTTCTCTTACCTAAAGTTACTAATATTTCCTCCTTTATTGATTTATCTCCTTTCCCTTCAGATTATAGAATGTTGAGGGTGGCATAGAATTATAGAATCTTTTTATCATTGAAAAATTTTGGAAACCAACTGCCTCATTTTATAAATGAGGAAGCAGAGGATCCCAAAGGAAGAGTGACTTGAACAAAGTCACATAGCAGTTAGTAGTTGGAACAAAAGCCCAGAGTTCCCGACTTCCATTCTAGGACTCTTCCCACCATATCATCTTGCAAATGAATCTTGAAAATAATTGTTTTCTGAAGCTTCCTCTGAGGTTCCCACCTTTCCACCTTTCCACCTACCTTTTGATCCTTCATGAATTCTTTTCTATTAATAAAAGTCAAGCTGAGAAGGACATTTCATATATGTCAATTCTATTTCCAACAATGGAAAGGGTTCCCAATGTTAAATCCACATCCTGCCTGGGGCTGTCATGAAAGTACAGTCATCTCTTCCACATTGTAGGAGCACATGCTCCCCCATGATCTGGAAAATCCAAGTAAAATCTTTTGGCCCTCCTTTCTCTACAGAGAAGAAATCTGATTTTTTTTTCTTTTATGGGGTGTTTACAGTACTTTATTGTAAAATTTGGGTTAAGTATTTTGTCATAGGCTATATGTAGGTCAATGTTAAGCAAAAATACTTTTTCTGTGTCATCTGCTGGCCTTCACATGTTGTTTGTAGCTTCCACAAAACTCCCAAGATATTCTCATCTAATTTCTTACGCCAACCTGCAATAGATCGAAACCTCAATGGGGAACGTCTCAATGTAGAAGGGATAACTGTACATTGAGAGTTGTGGGGGTGAGTGCAGGAAAAAATGTTAAAGTTTCTTTTGCTGTCATTGTGGACTCTTATGGATGAAGAAATCTGAGCCTAGGGGCCTTACATATAGCAACCACTTTTAAAGTGTTTTTTGAATTGAATTTAATCAGTCAACAAACATTTATTAAGCACATGCTTATTAAGGGATGAGGATAAAAATACAAAGAATGAAACAATATCCACTCTTTTTTTAAAATAGGTTTTTTTTCTTTTCTATTTTTCTTTTTTTTTTTTCTTAGGCAATTAGGGTTAAGTGACTTGCCCATGGTCACACAGCTAGTAAGTGTCAAATGTTTGGTCTGAGGCCGACTTTTGAACTCTAACTGCAGGGCTGGTGCTCTATTTACTGCACCACCTCGCTGCCCCAACAATATCTACTCTTAAAGTGATCACATTTTGGGGTGGGCAGAAAATGAGTACATAGATAAATACGTATTCAATCAATATATAGATGAAGAATAAATACAAATGAATATGAAGTAGTTCAAGATAACATAGTTTGGGATGAGTAAAAGCAATTGAAGGGCTCAAGAAAGGTTTCACATATTTACTAAGGTAAATACTTTGCAACTTTGTGAACACTTTGCAACTCAACTGTACCCAGCAATACATTGGTCATGAGGATAACAGTCCTTCTAGGCTTCCTCTTCATCATTTTTCTTTTCACCCTCCAGTCCAAAGAGCTAGACAGCCCCCTTACTTCAGGGAGAGACCAGGTGGGAGAGTCAGAGTCAGGGAGCTGGAAAAAAGAGATATTGGCAAGTTAGGGGCCAGAACTATCTGGGCCAGAGCATGAGGTGGAGTGGGGTGGGGTGCATGCTGCTCGCTCTGGCATTACGGATGACAAGCCTGTTCCACACCAGGGATATCATGAAACTTGGATTCAGCAAGCCATGGCCAGAGGCAATGAAGATGATCACTGGGCAGTATAATATGTCAGCAAAGCCACTCATGAAGTACTTTAAGCCCCTGCTGGACTGGCTTGTTGCTGAGAATGTGCGTCAGGAAGAGATCCTGGGCTGGCCTGAGTTTAACTGCTTCATCTCTGATGATAATGGTACTGCTACTGTTACTACTACTTCTACAACTGCTGCTGCTGTTACTGCTACTACTACTTCCACTACTACTAGTCCTACTGTTACTACTACTGCTGCTGCTCCTACTGCTCCTACTACTATTACTACTACTTCTACTGCTACTGCTACTATGACTACTACTTACTGCTACTGCTACTACTACTAAGTACTTCTACTGCTGCTATGACTATTACTTCTACTACTATTGCTACTGCTGCTGCTACTACTAACTACTATTACTACTACTACTACTACTACTACTGATACTAGTTAATATTTATATAGTACCTATTATTTGACAGGTCCTGTGCTAAGCACTTTACAAATATTATCATGTTTGATCCTCATGACAACCCTGAGAAGTAAGTGCTATTATCTCCATTTTTACAGATGAAGAAACTTAAGCAAACAGAGGTTAAGTGAGTTGCCTAGGGTCATACTGCTAGTGTCTGAGGATTGTTTTGAACTTAGTAAAATGAGTCTTCCTGACTCTAGGTCCAGTGTACTATCTACTCCACCACCTAACTAATCCTGGTCCAGCTTAGCTTTGCCTCAGCCAAGACCCTGCCCTTAATTTTGGGCCTCAATTCTGGCTCAAATTTCAACTTCAAAATATGTGTTTATGTACATATATTTACACACACATCGGGGGCAGGTAGGTGATGCAGTCAACAGAGTGCTGAGTCTGGAGTCAGGAAGACTCGTCTTCCCGAGTTCAAATATGGCCTCGGACACTTAATAGCTGTGTGACCCTCAGCAAGTCACTTAGCCCTGTTTACTTCAGTTTCTGCATCTGTAAAATGAGCTGGAGAAGGAAATGGCAAACCATTCCAGTGTCTTTGCCAAGAAAACCCCAAACAGGGTCACAAAGAGTTGGGCATGACTGAAATGACTGAACAATAACATACATACAAAATGTACATAATATGCATAAATACATATATATATACATGCATACACATAGATGATACATATAAATATTTTATCTACTAAATATTTCTACAGTTAATGCATACTTTATGTTAAATATACTTAAATATGCTTTATATATTAAAATACTCTTGTATTTAATATATTTAAATATTTACATATATATATACACACACAATGGGTTGGTACCGGTCCAAAACTAGAATATATACTTATATACATACACACATATGACGTATACATAAATATTTTATCTATACACTACTATATTTAGTATATATTTATATATTAAATAAAACTTTATATTCTGTTTATTTAAATATTATATATACACATAGAATACGTTGGTACTGTTCCAAAATCAGAATATCTATTTATATTTGTGTGCACACACATTATATATATGTGTGTGTGTGTGTGTATGTGTGTGTGTATATATATACATATATGTAGGGAGTAGGTGCTGAATAGCTATAAATATAATGAAAGTGGCGGGGGGCCTTGACCATAGCATCCTCCTTCAGCAACTGTCCTAGGAGGTACTCAAGAAACTCCCCCATACTACAACCAATCCATGTCCCACAGAAGCTAATTAGAGTGGAAGGGAGAAGGGATTGATTTTTCCTTAGTACTTACCCTGGCTTTGCTTTGTTTTCTCTAGAGAAAAGAAAAGTGAACTTCCCGTCCATGGAGACGGACCACACTAATGCCATTACCGGGCAGTGGGTGCTGCTGATCCTATGTCTGTTCCTAATCTTGGTCATAGCAGGTCTACTCTATAAGTTTCTAGCTAAGAGCAAGATGCCTAATCCAAACAAGGAAGACATGTTTCTGGGCACCCACATGAAGACCCAGAATGTTATCAAGAGTCAGTACCTTCTCTTCGGCCTGACCCTGCTTATGCTGCTGTCTGTGATGATTCTAGTTGTCTTCATCCTGAACAGCAAGAAAGCCTGGAAGCCCAATCCCTATAATTTACAAAGCAAAAATTAGAGGCCTTCATCTTAGACACCAGGAACAAAGGGCTGCCCCAGTGATGCAGACTGTATTTATATTTGGGTGGGGGAAGGTCAGAGGGGAAAGGATAAAATTGGGCGGGGGCAAGGAGAAGGTAGATGTAAGACCAACAGTGGAAGTTGACTTCAGATTGTATACCTGTATCTATATTTGTGACTGTATAGCTCTGGGTATGGTGGTGATTACGGATGGCTATGAATATGTGTGCTCATGTATTACTACAGGGTCCATGACTGTGTGTGCCATTTTGTGTGTGATAGGTGTGATTGAGTGTGTGTGAGACTCTATATAGCTATGTGCATGCTTATGACTGTGATACTCGTTTGTGTGTGTGTGCATGTGCATGCGTTTACAAATGTACCCAAGGCCCCAAGCTTTATCTCCCAGTCTCCTTTGGGACCTCAGGTACCTCTGTTCTAATCACCAGATTGCTTTGTCCACCTCCCAACCCCATCTACCCCCAAAATCCCTAGAGTTGGGTCTTCAAGTCAGTCATACTTTTTATTTTTTTGAACCCCAGGAAACTGGCTGGAGGGGAGAGGAGGACGGTAATCCTACATCAAAAAGGACATAGCTGATGCCCCTCTATTAAAAAAAGTAAATATATTATTTAATTGGTATAACATTTGTGTGCATTATAAATATCACAGTGCACTCACCAAAGATATCCCTTCCTTTTTTCCTGGCCTGAAAGTCCCTGCAGTATAGCAGAATTCCATGTTAAGTCTCACCTAGATATACGTGGTTTCAGAAGTAGAGCTCATAACCCCTTCAACTTCCAAGACTCCAAGTACTAAAGAGTCAAATCAAACCAGGGGGAACCTAGGAAATTAAGGCCAGGGCCCAAATAATAAATGACTTATTTAATATTTAAATAGAGTTAATCTGTGGCCATTTCTGTCAAGAGATGGTTCTGATCAGCACACCTTCCCCAACCCACCTCCCCATCCTCTGGCCCCCATTCACATTCCCTGTTGTTCTGGGAAGTGAGAGCAAATATCTTTCCTGGTGTCTTACAAAAATTCTGTGAGGTGAGGGAGATTGGGGAAGGGGGGGGAGGCAAGGTTTGGAGAAGAAGGGGAAGTGAAGTTGATAAAGGGATTTAGGAAGTTTAAAAGGTAAGTTCTTTGGAGATATCCCTAGGCAACAGACCAGTATTTTTCCAACTGCCCTCCTATAGCATGCTGAGAAAATCAAAAAGGAAATTTACCTTCAAGAATTTGGAAATCCTTAGGACGGCTTCCTCTTTCTGCCCCAGGCTCTTCACTCTGGTCCTAATCCCTGGCCTATCCCCCATGCTTCCGAACACAGACACCCTTTGCAAAGCAGAAAAATGAAACCGTTCTTCATTCTGCCCTCATACCTGCCCATTTGTTTGGAGGATGAGCTGCTCTGAATTTCTTGAGTATCTGGATGAAAAATGAGGATGATGATGATGATGATAACTAGTATTTATACAGCACTTTTAAGATTTGCAAGTGCTATACACACACACGCACACTCACACACACACACGTTTGATCATAACTTGAGAAGACAGCTAGGTGGTGCAATCAAGAAAGCACAGAGCCTAGAGTTAGGAAGACTCATCTTCCTAAATTCAAATCTGGCCTCAGACACTTCCTAGCTGTGTGACCTTAGGCAAGTCACTGAACCCTATTTGCCTCAGTTTCCTCATCTGTAAAGTGAGCTGGAGAAGGAAATGACAAACCACTCCAGTATCTTTGCTAAGAAAACCCCAAATTGGTTCAGGATGAACAGGACATGACTGAAAGCACTGAACAACAACTCTGAAAGTAGGTGCTATAATTGTCTTCATTTTACAAATGAGGAAACTGAGGTCAGGAGAAATTAAGTGACACTTAAGTGGTCACATAGGTAGTAAGTATAGAATGACTCTAGGTTTCACCAGGCTCCTGAGGAGTTATGACACTGTTACTACCTGTTTAAGAAGACAGGGACAGTGGCAGGATAACAGGAAGCTATCATCTATGGTACATAAATGAAGGTCAGACACACTCACTTCTGACCCTCATCCCCAGTTGCTGATGTAAGAATGGAATGGGAGGTGGGACTCCCTCTACTTTGCTCTTCTCTAACAACAAAGATACAGAAAGGTAAGTGACAGCATCTGTTCACCTTTGGCTCTACACTCTCGTCTCCCACGGCTTCTCCTTCCCCTGCTCCCACATTACCTTCCCTTAGGAACAGGAGGGACTGGGTTGTCAGTCACCAGGTAATAACAGTTCTCTAAAGAATTGAATGCATCCCCAAAGGTGGCAGAGGTTCACAAACTTTTTAGTCTCAGGATTCATTTACATTATTAAAAAATTCTTGAGGACCCCACAAAGAGCTTTTGTTCATGTGGGTTATATCAATATGTCTTGGTATTATTATAAAAATAGTTTTGATCCCGTAGAACCCCTGGAAAGATCTCAGGAACTCAGGAATTCTTGGACCACACTTTGAGAACTGCAGGAATAGGGGATACTGGGGTGATGTCCACTAGTGGACATTTTTTCTACCATCTTGTTACTAGTGTAATGGAAAAAGAACTAAATTCAGAGGCAGGGGACCTGAGTTTTAATCTTGGCTCTGTTTTTATTACCTCTTTACCTCTGGCAAGTCATTTTACTTTCAAATATTCAGTTTCCTCATTTGCAAAAAGAGGTAAGCTCAATAGACTATATGATATCTGAGGTCCTTTCCAGCTCTAAATCCCACGCTCCTATGATTTGTCTGATCAAGGAGGATGAGGGTGGGGCAGCAGAAGAAAAGGGACTGAAGCCCAGAGATTGAACCAGAGTAAAGTAGCCCTCTATATCACACATGGCCAGCAAGCTACGTGATACCCAACACACTCCCAAGCTAGGGCTAAACCAGATTAAAATGTAATTAAGAAATATTTAACAAAATAAAATATAATAAAACATAGATAATATTACATTTTAGAGTAGTCAATATGCATCCCACCAGGATCCTTATGTATGGATTAGTGACCCCATTCCTATGAGTTGGATACCACTGCTCTACATTTGTCTATGGCCTCCCAAAGACTCCTTACTCTCCTTCCCCTCACTCTCCATTCCCAGTTATCCTCTCTAGTCCAGAGCTCCATTCCTTCAAACCTGTACTCCTGCAAAAGCCTCCTATTAGAGTTGGGACCTTAGAAATAATTTAGCCCATTCTCTGCCCACTCCATTTTACATATGAGGATCTTTGGCTCCTTTCCCTCTCACCATTGCTTTCCCCAAACACGATCTTCATCACTTTATCTCCTATCTTAAGAATCAATACTTCCACCCAGCAATACCACTTCTAGAGCTGTATCCCAAAGAGATCTTAAAAACAGGACAAGGACCCACATATACAAAGACATTTATAGCAGCTCTTTCTGTGGTGGCAAAGAATTGGAAATTGAGGGTATGCCTGTCAATTGGGGAATGGCGGAACAAGTTTTGGTATATTAAAATAATGGAATACTATTGTGCTATAAGAAATGATGAGCAAGCAGACTTCAGAAAAACCTGAGAAGACTTGCATGGATTGATGCTGAGTGAAGTTAACAGAACCAGGAGAACATTGTGCACAGTAACAGCCACATTGTGGGATGATTAACTTTGACAGACTTAGCTCTTCTCAGCAATGCAAGGATCTAAGATATCTCCAAAAGTCTCATGATGGAAAATGCTATTCACATTCAGAGAAAGAACTATGGAATCTGAATGCCGATCTAAGCATACTATTTGCTCTTTTTATTTCTTCTGTTTTGTTTTGTTTCTTCTTTCTTGTCCTTCCTCCTACTGATTCTAATTCTTCTTTACAACATGACTAATGTGAAAATATGTTTATTAGGAATGTATATGTAGAGCCTATATCAGAGTGCATGCTGTCTTGGGGAGGTAGGTGGGAAAGGAGGAGGAGAAAATTTTAAAAAGCTTATGGAAGTGAATGTTGAAAATTAAAATAAATAATTTTTTTAAAAAGAAATATTGGTATCTGAGCTTGAAGGGTCAATTAAAATGCATTTGTTATCCTTCTTTCCCCTAAACAAACAAAATCATGGCACATAAAAAAAGAATCAATACTTCCATATCGCTGATAATATCAACTCTAAATGCAATCTGATGTAGTGGGTGCCTCTGCAGCACTATTTCATCCCTGTAGTGAGCTGAGATATTCCCACAGAGGGAAGCAGAATCCTTAGACAAAAGTAAGTAAAATTGCCCTAATCTTCTATAAGACAAAGAGGGAACAGGGAAGTGAAGAGATCTGTGCAAAGGCATGTAAGTCTGGGAGAATCTTAGCACTTAGCACAGTGCTTGGTACATAGTAGGTGCTTAATAAATGCTTTTTAATTGATGGATTGTGAGAAGCAAGAACTGGGAGATATTGAAAATCTCATCCACTGTTGAGATGGAGGAGAGGACAGATCTTTCTCACTATGCTTCCCTTGCTTCTTTTTGGTACCCCAAAAAGGGTCCCAGACATGCGATCCCTTCCTTAATCATTTCCATGACCTGTGGGTTTGGGTCTTATCCCCCAGAATCCCAAAGATCCAGGAGGCTACGTGGAATAAGTTTCAAGAGATGGTTGTAGGGCTTCATGTAGAAGTACTTAACATTTTCCCGTTTATTTGTGTTATGTTCAATAAACCATGTGAGCACAGTACAAGTAAATGTAGAGGGTAATTTGACAAAAGATTCCAGGTGTAAGGTGGGGCTACAACCATCAATTTCGTATTTTAATCATTGAAAGCAAATATTTCATATAATCCCCTAGTTTATATGACTCAGTTAACTAGCATTCCATTTAATGCTGTGGAAATGCAAGGAGGTGGGGGGAGAGAAAGAGAGGGAGGAAACAAGATGAGTATAAGTGGTTGCAGGCTCAGTGCTCTCTAGTGGTCAATGGGGAGCCTCTTGGGAGACTACCATGTATTCCCCAAAAAATGAACTGAAGGGGCTACTGGGCTGGTAGCTCAAGGAGAGCACTACTTGGTAAACAATTTACATATTACATTCTATAACTAATCAGCAGAACACACGGGGCCTTCCTATGGGGTTAAGGAAGGCAGCACACTAGCTAATTTGAACCAGTCATACTGCAGTGTTCCTATGACAGTGCCCTAGGTGTTTCATGGAGTGGCATATTGTTGTTGTTGTTTGTCCTTCATTCTCAAAAAGGACCATGACATCAAGAAGACACCATGACTTGCAAGTGAAATGGATTTAAATAAGGGAGGGCTGTGCAAAGTCATCAGCCTCACTTTCTCCTCTAGAGTCATCTGGAGCTAGTGGCAAGATACAGATCAGGATGACTGAGATGATATCTGGTGAGGCATATACATTGCACAGCTGTCACTGACATTCAGGATCCTCCATTGAATGGTCCTTTATCTCTTCATTATCACCTCCAGCTCTCCAGACCAGCACTTTCATTTTTTAAAAAAATAATCTTCTTGCTGTTCCCTGCACACAACATCATCATTCATATCTATGCCTTTGCTTAGGGCATTTCTCATCACAAGAAATTCCCCTTTTACCTGTCTACCCCAAACCTTTTATCTCTCCTCTAACACCTTGCTCAAAACTGACTGCTTCCAAAAATCTTTTTCAGATTAACCTTACTCTCTTCCGACCACTTCTTTATACTTCAACAAGTTGTTTTCAGTCTGTTGATTTTTTTTTAAATTATTTTGCCTTTTTGATAGGTTAATTTGTTATTGTTCTTGTTTTGATGTAATTAGAATGTAAGCTCTTTTGGGAGAAATGGTGAGCATGCTGAACTTGGAATCAGTGAATCTGGATTTAATTTTTGGCTCTGCTATTTACTACTTGTTTGAGTAGTTACTCAATCTCTCTGAGATTTAATTTCCATGTCTATAAAATGAGGGGGTTGGATGGAAGTCCCTTCCAGGACAATGTATAGTCTGAATCTTTTGCCTCTCTCTTTGACCCCCAAAAGAACCCAGGACAATACTCTGTTTGCTTGTTAAGTAACTCTATCATACTCTTTCACCCAAATGACCCCAAGGTATTCAGCAAAGTGTAGGTTTGGAGAAAGGGATTATACCTTAGACAGTGAACTGCTGCTGGACCAAGAAAGAAGGGATTTACCCTCTACCTCTAGAATTTCAAGCTATTAGAAACTTTAGAGACCTTTTAATCCAATAACATCATTTTATAGATACAGAAACCAACTTACAAATACAGGATTGCTGTGAAGAAAAGTACTAGATGAACTATTATTATAGTTCCAGCTTCACTACTGACTGCTGTTTGACCTTGGGCAAATCTTTTTCTAGGCCTATTTCCTTTCTTTTGAAATGAAGGAAGAAGACTAGATTATCTCTAAGGTCCCTTTCAACTCTTGACATTCAAAGGTTCTGTGAACTACTGGTCCTTCCCCAAGTTATCTTTCTCCATTCTGCTCAAAAATCCTTCCAGAGAGATGAAGTATCAGAGACTGGTCAAGGCAGATCCAGGACCATAAGCATTATGCCTAATGAGGCGGGTCTGGGAAGGAAACATACCTATTCTAAGCCCTTTCCCGATATCCTACCGCCAAAAAGTCCCGCCCACGATCCTGCCCCTTCTCTCGCCCAAGCTCCTCCTTTCAGCACCGTGATAGGGACAGCTCCTGGGATCTTGGCATCCTGTCTTCAGCCTCTGATGTGAGTAGTAAAGTGGGGCTAACCCGGCAGGACCTCAGGGGAGCTGCGGGTGGAGGTTAAAGCCCGCAGCTCCCCTGCACCTTGACGGGGGTAGGGAGACCCCTCCCCTCGGAGGCAGCATCCACCTAAGTCGCGGAACCTGCAGCCGCTGGACAGGCGGAGGTGCTGGCACAGCGACTGAGAGCCAGGGGTTGGAGGATTGGGATTCCGGGCTCCTGGGCGCATGCAGTCAAAGGATGCCGATTCGCAGGGGGCATGTGGCGCCCCAGAACACTTACTTGGACACAATCATTCGAAAGTTCGAGGGCCAGAGTAAGTGTGTGAGAGCATGTAAACCTGTGAGGGTAGATGGGTCTTCTGGAAGGGGGTCAGGAGAAATCAAGAAGAATGAGAGGTTTGGGAAAGTTCCAAAAGGTGAAGAACAGTGAAAGGGGAGAGCAGGAGAGGATTGCTCTGTGTTCTGGGGTGCTCTCTACAACTCTTCCAATTGAGTGGGTGTGGGGGCAGGTGGGATGCTTCCTGTTTCAAGCTCTTGAAACCCCCGCATCAACCTACCAGCAATCTATCCTGTTTCTCTACGCACTATCACCCCTAAGCTCTTTCCCCAGGTGTGGAGAGCAGATAAACAGGACTCTCCTTTCTCTGCTCAATTGTTTCTTTTTCAATAGAACAAAATGTAATCTGTTACAGTTCAATTCAACAAATATTTATTATTCAGTAGGCATCATGCATAAGAACAGTGTCTTTGTCCTGTCCCTGTCCACTTTCCTCTTTTCTCAGGACCTGTTATAGCCCCTCTGAGGGATCCTATAACTCCCACATTTCTCTCTCCTAACAAACCCTTCATCCCTGCTCCCCACCGTCTTCCCATCAGTCCCTGACACTTATTTCTTGTCACTACTTATTGATTCCAATCTGGCTGATACCCACAAGCCCCCCATTTTTGATCCTCCGCTCCCTTGCCCCTCTCCCTGTCCCATTTATTAACCCCAACCTCGGTCCCAACCACTGACCTCCTCCTACTTCTTAGGCCGAAAGTTCCTGATCGCCAATGCCCAGATAGAGAACTGCGCCATCATTTATTGCAATGATGGGTTTTGCCAGCTCTTCGGCTACTCCCGAGTGGAAGTGATGCAGCGACCTTGTACCTGTGACTTCCTCACTGGCCCTGACACCCTACCAAGTGATGTGTCCCAACTGGCACAGGCTCTGCTGGGTGCTGAGGAATGCAAGCTGGAGATCCTCTATTACAGAAAAGATGGTAAGGTCAGGACTTCTGTTGGAGTATAGGGGAGAGGAGGAAAGGGTAGGGTCATGCTGAGCCTCAATTCCTGCTCTGTAAAAATGAGAGCATTGAACTAGATCATCTCTAAGGCTCTCTCCAATTCTAGATTTCTCTGAGTTTTAGGTGATGGGGCCAGATAGTCAATGTTTGAGTTGGGGGACTTGGAGCAGGGATCTAGGGTCAGCCAGATGATGAATTCTACCATTACTCCTTGGTCTGGGATTTAGAAATACAGTGGAAAGAGCTCTGGATGTAGAATTGGAAAAGCTGGGTTCTGGTCCCAGCTATGCTACTTTCTAGTCAATTGGCAGTGGGCAAATTACTTCCTTTCTGTGGACCTCAGTTTCTTCCTCTTTTAAATCAGGTGGTTGAGCTAGATGATCTCTAATGTCCCTGCAATCTCTTTAAAAAAAACCCTGCAAGCCATCTATGGATATATTTCCCTATCCCTGTAGTGCTGAAAGACTTTGTGGCCAGAAATGGGGCCAGACCTCACACAGCTTGGTCTGATCAGGGCTTGACTGCCTAGTAGTCAAGGTCTGTATCCTGGGGATCTTTCTGGTGTTAGCCTTTCCTTCCTTCAAACCTTAACCTACTGACTGACAAGCCTAGGAAGTGCCTGCTGTCCTTGGTCACTATCAGCCCCAGCTGTCTGACAGCTGGGATAGAAATTAACTTTCCCTGATCTCCCTCTGCATGGGCAGGGATTAGGGCACTCAGGTCATTCATCTTCTCCTTCGGGCCTCCACCAATCCTAGAGTCTGAGGAAGTGCAGACAGGCAGAGGGGAGGAGGAGCTGGGTTTGATGCAATGGGAAGTGTGCTGGATTTAGTGAGAGCACCTCTGTTACCACCTGTATGACCTTGGGCAAGTTACTTAAAACTCTCTCAAATTTGGTTCTTCATCTGTAACGTAAGGGAATTGGACTAGATGATCTGTAAGGTCCGTTCCAGCTCTAAATCTAGGATCCTGGACTGGAAGTTCCATCATACCTCCAGCCTCCTAGGATTGCTGGGAAGGTGGTGTATAAAATAAGGATGAGCTTCAGCTCTTAAGCAAGGGGATCTTCAGCAAGAAGTTTACCCTTCCTTCTCTTCCACAACAGGGTGATGAGGACTAGTTTTTGCTTGTCCCAAGATCCAGAGAGCACCCTAAAGTGGATTACTATAAAAAACAAAAGGAATCAGCACTTCAAGAAGGGACAGAGGAAGCTTGGACAGAAGGGCAGAGTAGGACATGGGAGTCAGACTCTTCATGACACACCCCACTAGTCTTTTACCTGGACCCCGTTACCCTATTGGAGTTGACAGTGAGTCAGAGCTTAAAATAATAGACTATCAGAGCTTGAAGAAACTTTAAAGATCATATAGTCCCAGCCTACCTCCCCCATTTTGCAGGGGAGGAAACTGAGGCCTAGAGAGAGGAAATGACTTATTCAAGAAAACATAGGAATCAGGACTAGAACTGAGGGTTCTTGATTCCTGATCTTGTATTATTTCTACTACACCACAATCCCTCTTCTGTAGAGCATACAGGAGAAATATCTTGGGGCTGAGAAGCAGGTTAATGAAAGGGATTCTGAACTTCCTATTTCTGCCAATGGAAAATTTCAGGCTTTTTTTGTATTGGATAACAGGTATAAAAGCCCATGGTCCATATATGTAATATAAGTTATGGACATGAAATAAACTTATGCTCCATGTATAAAGAGCCCTTTTTTCCAAATATCGGACTCAGGCTGAATTGCTACTTTTGCTACCTTAATGAACAGCTGGCAGATATTGGAAGGGGGAAGGGAGAAGAGGGTGTGAAAAGGGTCTTGGGGGAATGAAAGGAGTCTCAGAGAAATGAGAAAGATTCCAAGGCAGTGAGAAATAAATGTTTCCATAAAATGAGAATGTTCCCACAGATTATGGTAGCTTTCAGCTAAAACTATTCAGCCTGACCTGGAAGAAGTTGAAGAAATACTGGATTAGAGAGGGAAGAAAGACTTCCAACATCATCTTAATCATTCTGACTCGAGGTAGATGTGTACCAAATCCATTCCAGGTATTTTGGAGACTTTCCAGGGGTGGAAAGAGGCAAATATTCATACAACTGGGTACCTACAAAACCTCTTCCTGCCCCCCAGTTCTTATAACAATCTGCTTCTTTTTTTACTCCTGGAAGCATCTTGATGTCTAGTTCTGAGTTAAGTGTTCATGATATGAAGTTTAAAGCATTATCCAGGGAGAAGATTTTGAGGCTGTGCTAGCTAATGTTGACTTTATGGTCTATTCTGATCACGTGGTCCTTTTCCACCATGTTCATACTCAGCCAATCTTCTTTTACCTTTTATTTATTGCCCTAGTCATAGTGATGAGTTCAAAGTGTTCTTCCCTAGTACCCTGCCTCCATATGTCTCCTCATTGCTTCACCCTAGGAGCCCTAGGGATGGGAAAAAATGATCCAGTTTAGAACACTAATTGACCATTGACAAACCTCTTTTTTCTGCCCCATCCCCCTAGGGTTTCAGATAAATGAATGTTCCCCTAACAATTCCCAGAAAATCTTGTTGTCTTTACCATTATTTAGCTGGAAAAAATAAGACCCAGAAGAGGGCAAGTAAATGAAAGGTTACACAGTTAAGTCAAAAATTGGACCCAGGAATTCTAGTCTCTAACCTTTTCTTTTAAACCTAGCCTTCCTATCTCATCTTGCACTAAGCCCTCAGGTTGTGCTTTCTAGGACTAGTGAGGAACCTGACGGGGACTGGGGAGACATGAGGAGGTATGAAATTGGAAGAAAGAATGGGTACAAAGGGGGGTCTATTGGAAAGGGATGGATTCAGCCAGCCCTTTCCCCTAGAAACCTTAAGGCTCCTTCCCCCACCAGTGCTTAGGTAAGGTCATAGCATTCCACCCTTACCTTCCTTGCCCTCACTTCATTTTCTTGGCTCAAGCCAGAGATTTATCCATGGAACATAGAAAAACAGTAGGAGATGGCAGTTTGACAAAGCCTGACATGAGGATAAGGTTCAGAGACTCCTCTGTGGCCATACCTTTTCCAGTCCCAGGGAAACAAAAAGAAAAAATTCAAGATCAAAGGGTAAAAGAAAGCCTGGTGAAGTAACCTAGAGAGAGAAAGCCAGGAGGGTGAGAGGTGTCAGGATGAGAGTAAGGCAAAAGAAGAGGAAGCTGGGAGAAATCAGACTTACCAGATTATCTTTCCCACCCAAGTCAATCAACTCTCTTATTTGAGAGATGCCTAGGTATAGGAAAGTTTGGGGCTTCAGAAGCCTCCCCCTCTGCCAGAAGACTCATTGCATCACAGGATACAAGTTCAGATTGGGGCCTGCCTAAGGGGTAATGTCATGGCAAAGATATGACCAGTATGACTACTGCCATAGACTAAATGGAAAGGATGAGGTGGAGAAGGGAGGTTTGCTCTTGGGCCAGGGGATCTTAAAAACATTCATAAAGATTTGGTCTCGGATATCCATGAGTTGTAATAGGAAGAGCACTAGACTTGGTGTCAGGCAGGATTCTAATCCTCGATCTCCAGAAATTCCTATATGACCTTGAAGAACTCACTTCTTTCTGGGACTCAGAATCCTTATCTATAAAATGAGGAGGTCAGACAAAATGACTTCTATGGTCCCTTCCAGACCCAAGCTTCTATGAGTAAATTATTGACTTAAAAGCATTTTGGGTATCGTCAGCCTCTAGGGTAGGACTTCAATGCTGAAGACAGGACATTGTTCCTGGCATAGGGAGGGAGAGGGAGAACTCAGATGGCCAATAAGATTTCAGGCTCATCAGTCATAGCTCCATTTGGAAGAGAAAGAGGTCTGGGTTGCCCAGGTGCTTTTAAGAGGAATGGATTCAGGGGGCAGGTAGGTGGTGCAGTGGATAGAGCATGGGCCCTGGATTCAGGAGGACTTGAGTTCAAATCCAACCTCAGACACATCACACTTATTAGCTGTGTGACCCTGGGCAAGTCATTTAACCCCAATTACCTAGCCAAAAAAAAAAAAAAAAAAGAGGAATGGATTGTGCCTACGATCCCAGAACAACCCTAAAGGAAGAAGGGAAAGTGCAGGCAGCCTGGCCTGGACTGGCTTAGCATAGGTTATCTGGAAGAAAAGACACCAGGATCCTTTTCTGGGAGAGGCATTTTCCTCTCAATGTCAGGGGCTCCCTCCTTATGCTAGAGAATACTTTCTCCAACACAAAACTCCAATACCACAGCTGACGGAGGAGGTCAGAGGTGGGGAAAGATGGGAAAAATATATCTTCTAGGTGGAGATTTTTCTGTTTTTCTATTACCTTCTCCACCCCTGAGCATTTCACACAGAGTTGGGGAGGTGGCTGAGAACGGGAGAGGGTGACAGACAGAGTGAGGTGGGTGGGGGGAAAACAGAGCAAGGAAGGGGAGAAGGTGTGAGCAACAGAGGGGAGGAGGGAGAGAAAAGGGAAAAAAAAGGCAACTGAGAAGGACAAGAAAAAACAGAAGATGGGCACGCACAGAGGAAAGCACCTATCTGAGCAAATGGGTTTGAGATAGCCATCTTTTAGACTCTAGATTGAAGAGGAAAGGTGAGAAAGGAGGCCCTGCCCATTGGAGGATGGAAGGGGCAGAGACCAGGGGCTAGTCCCATCTCCCCTGGAGAGTTATTCCAAGCAGGGAAAGAAACAGCCACAGACAGAGAAACAGGGATAGGGCTAAGGGTAAGGCCAATTAAACTGACAGGTGAAGGAAGAGGGACGAGAGTCTAAAGACTCTCTAAGCCCCTCCTTAGGGCTACAAAGACTTGCAGCTAAAGTGAATGGCCATTTAATTTCATAGTTGGGAAAACTGAAGCAAAGATCCGCCCAGTCTGGCAATGACTTGGAGCCAAAATGGAGGCAGTGTGGTATAATAGAAAGAATACTGGAGGTACTAGATTTGAATCCTGACTGCTACTCATAGACTGTATGATCTCAGAGGAGTCACTTCCTCTCTCTGGGTCTCAGTTTCCTCTCCTGTAAAAATGAAGGGGATATACTCAATTATTTATAATTCAGATATACTATTATCCTATGTTGCTTGGCAGTCTGGGGAGTGAAACATGGATGGACTAGTATTATAGGAGTTTGGAAAAAAGTTCCCTCTCTCCCTGTATCCCAATCACATCTGTCTCCTCTTGGGACATGGATTCACACAATTGGGGGGTTATATCTGTCTGTACAAATCTATTTTTATGTGAGCCACTATGTGTGACTGTGTACCTGTATAATTATACATTAGTGTGCTTCTGTGTAGACTGGGTTCGAACGTTTCTCAGGAACCACTTAGGAGTTGGGAATGGGAGAGTGTTGAATGCTGTAGGATTTATATACTCCCTGGACTTCTTGTATTGCCATCTGCTGCTGATGAGTGAGTATTGTGGAAACAACACAGAGAGGAAAGCACTGACCTGGGGTCCAGGAGGCCTGAATTCTAATTCACTTACTAACTAACTCCTTTATCTAATCATCTGCTCCAAACCCTCATTTTACAGATGAGTAAGCTAAAATTCAGGAAAGAGCTGTAATTTGTCCAAGGGCACCAGCTTATTAGTAAAACTTGAATCAGACCATTGTTCTTTCCCTCATTCTAGGCTGCCTTTCCTAGGTAAAAGTTACTTTACCTCTCTGGTCTCAGTTCTTTCACATGTAACATGGGTAACGGAGACGGGATGTGACAGAATGCCCTCATGTCCTTTTCTGTTAATATTCTCAGATTCTATAACTCACCAACAGGGACGCAGCAGGCTCACACCAGGAAAGAGGACTTCCTTAGAGACAAAGCACCAATCACCTCCCCACCACCATCTCCCTATTGGGGCAGTATCCTCCACCTTTTCCTCTGGGCCCCAAGCTTAGGAAGCAGTCCCAATTGGCACTGTCTTAACTAGAAAGGGATAGAACCACAGGTCTGGGGAAAGGGCAAAATTCTAACTCCAGCTACAGGAGGTTGTTCAGTGTCTGAAGAAATGAGGTATCACAGAACCAGAGACTGTCAAAATAGAAGGGAACTTTAAAAATTTTCTCATCACAGAATTTTAGGGGTAGAAGGGATCTCAGAAGGCATCTGGTCCAATCCCTTTATACTCATAAAGATACAGCGATATAGATGATACAGAGATGGGGAGTGACTTTCTTAAAGCTTCTGACTCTGTCCAACTCATATTCTATGAAATTACTACAACCAAGCATGGAAAGCTTATCCCAAGGCCAATTGTGGAGCAGAGTAGGATAGGGCAGGCCCAGAGATCTGGACTATCAAGGGAGCAGGTAGCAAGTGGTCCCCTTTGACTTAGACCTGAAAATTCTGTCTCTGAACTCTCTTGTGTGAATGTCTCCCTGTGGGGCCAAGCCCAGCAGCTGGTGAATGAGTACCTGGGGCTTTGGAGTCTGGAATCTGACCTTGGAGATTCTTGCTCATAGAGGTGGGATGAAGGGGAATGGAGGAGAGAAAAGGAGAGGGTTTTGTTCTGTTGGGTTTGCTTAGCCACAACTAGTTTCTCTACCAATCCTGACCTCTACTTCTGAGTCCCCATTGCTGTTGTCTCTGAGCAGCTGAGGACTAGGACTTGCCCCCTCCTTTGGTCAAGTGCCCATGGGCTGAGATACCAAGGCACCTCAGAAGAATAACTCAAATCCATGCAGCTTGGCCATTCCTGCCAGACCTTGGGCACGGTTCCACTAAGTTGTGCCATAGCTGATTTCATTAGACAAACGTGGTAAAGGATTTCCATCGTCAAATGAGCACCATTCCGTCTTCATACCTTAGGGCCATATAGCTCAGGCAGGGGAGTATAGAAAGGGAGAGTGGGGTGAGCTGCTTGCCCTTTGTGAAGACCCACAATCAGGCACTGGGCTACGTGTAGAAGTTATACCGGCCAGGACCAGGGAGCTGGGGATGGAAGAAGGAAGCTGGCACAATGCATAGAGCACTGGACCTGGAGTCAGGAAAATCTGAGTTCAAATCCTGCCTTAGACATTAGCTGTATATAACCAAATGGCCCAATGTGCCTGGAGGTCATGGGAAAAAAACGTACTGAAGAGATGTGAAGTTTTACAGAGACACTATGGCTCCTGTGAACACAAAAGGAAAGAAACATTTATTAAGTGCCAACTATATACCAGGCACTGTGCTAAGCATTTTATAAATATTATCTCCTTTGATCCTTACAACAATCCTGTGAGGTAGTTGCTGTTATTGTCCTCATTTTACATTTCAGGAAACTGAGGCAAATAGAGGTTAAGTGACTTGCCTAGGGTCACACAGCCAGTAAGTGTCTAAGGCCAGATATGAACTCAGGTCTTCCCGACTCCAGAGCCAGCTTTCTATGCACTATGGCACCACCTAGCTGTCGCTAGCTTTAGGAGTGGCACACCTACCATGTGCCAGGTACTATGTATGTGGGGAGAGATGTCAGGGGGAAATACAGACAAAAATGCCTTCAAGGGGTTTGTATTCCACCAAAGAGGCTAGTACTCTATCATTCTATTGTACACCATGAACATACATAAATGTACATGCAATAAGTACAAGGCAAATTCTTGATGAGGAGAAAATAGTAGCATCTGAACGAATGAGGATAAGGCTTCATGTAGAAGGTGGTGCTTAAGCAGAATTTTGAAGGAAACATGATATTCTAAGAGCAGAGAGGAAAGGAGTCTATTCCAGGCATGGGAGACATCCAGTGAAAAGGCATGTTGATAGGAGAAAGGAGTGTTATGTGTGAGGAACAGCAACAAAAATAATTTGACTGGACAATAGAGTGCAGGAAAGGGAATGATGTATGATAAAGATGGAATTTGAGGTTGGGGCCAGGTTGTAAAAGGCTTTAGGAGTTAAACAGAGGAGTGTGTATTTAATCTTAGAGGATATAGGGGGCCATTGAAGTTTATTGAGTGGAAAAGTGACCTGATCAGCGTTACACTTTAGGAAAATTACTTTGGAAGATAGGTGAAATATAAATTATAGATGAGAGAAACTTGAGGCAAAGGGACCAATTAAAAGGCTATGGCAGTAGTCCAGGAGAAAGGTGAAGAGAATCTGAAATAAGGTGTTTGCCATGTCAGTAGAAAGAAGGGAACAGTGGTGAGAGATATTGTAGAGGTAGGAACAGCAAGATTTGGCAACTGAATATGTGAAGTGAAGGAGAGTGAGGAGTCAGGGATGACATCAATTTTGGGAACCCGGGTGATTAGAAAGGATGGTGGCACCCCAAAAGAAACAGGGAGGTTGAGAAGATAAATGAGTTTGTGGGAGGTAAAAGATAATGAATTGCGTTTGGGGCATGATGAGTTTGACATGCCTATGTGACATCTAGTTTGAAATATCCAATAGAAAGTTGGATATGGGTGACAAGAGCTCAAAAGAGAAACTAGGGTTGGATATATTGATTAGAAGTCATCTGCATGTTATTGTTGTTGTGTTGTGTCAGTTGGGTCCAACTCTTTGTGACCCCATCTGGGGTTTTCTTGGCAAAGATCTGGAGTGGTTTGCCATTTTCTTCTCCAGCTCATTTTACAGATAGGGAAACAGGCAAACAGAGGTTAAGTGACTTACCCAGGGTCACACAACTAATAAATGTTTGAGGCAGATTTGAACTCAGGTCTTCTTGACTTCAAACCTGGCACTATCCACTTCACCACCTAGTTGCCCCCCATCTGTACATAGGTGATAATTCATCCCATGGGAGTTAATGAAGCATTGATGAAATCACCAAGTGGGAGAGGGCCCAAGGCAAAGCTTTGGAGGACAGTCACAGTTAAGGGGCATTATATACAGGGCGGTGATTCAGCAAAGAAAACTGAGGAATAAACAGAAAATTAGGAAGATAAGCAAGAAAGAAGTGTCATAAAAACCCAGAGGAGAGAGGGTATCTGAGAGGAAAGGGTAGTCAATAGCATCAAACACTGCAGAGGTATTGAGAAGGACTGGGAAAATACTATCAGATTTTGACAACGAAGGAATCACTGGTCACTTTGGAAAAAGTGGCATCCGTTGAGTGATGAGGACTTGGAAGCCTTATCTTCTGATCTCCCTCACTTCACCACCATGACTCAGCTTCCTTCTTATGCTGGAATTTTTCTTAGCTCATGGATCCCTTCACATCCTGGAATGTCCCTCTGCCATACTGACTCTCTTCTCCCATTGCTGAGTTCCTTCTGGGGGCCTCCATTTTGACAATGGGCTGGGCTCTGGCCAGCCATGCTTCATTCCCATTCCAGCTGTGCTTCTTATTCACCACACTTTGCCACATTGCTCCCTTATGGTTATCTTCTCTACTCTCCCACCCCTCACTTTTCAGCTCCCTTTTATGTTTTCTACCCCCATTAAAATGTAAGCTTTTTGAGGGAAGGGGCTGTCTTTCTTTTTGCTTATATTTGTATCTTTAGCATTTAGCACAGTGCCTGGCACTTAGTAAGTACAAAAGATTGGGAAATGAATGAGAAGTAGAAGCAAAGTGTGGAGGTGGCTTTTTCTTGGAGTTTAGTTGGAAATGGGAGGAGAGATATAAGAAGATAAGTTGAGAAGGTAGGGCCCAGAGGCTTTATGAAAGGACGTAGTTGCACAGAAGGGCTGCAATCTACATGGTTGAAGGGAATACTCATGAAGACAAGATAGCTGATCCACTGAAGTACTAAGATACAAAGCCCTGAGTTGGGTGTCAGAGGACCAGAGTTTGAGCTGAGTTTGCTACTTATAACCTATATGGTCTTCAGCTTTAATTATACTTCTCTAGGCCTCAGTTTCCTCATCTTTAAAATGAGAGGATGGGACTAGGTGATTTCTAAGGTCTTTTTGCACTCTATATAAAGCTATGTGTAGACCCATGAGGATATGAACTCTCTAGAGCTAGTAAACGAATTGTTGTATATGTGAGAGGGAGTAGTAGGGACACAGTTGTAAAAGTAGGCCAGAGGCAGATTGTAGAGGGGTTTGAATGCCAGAATAAGGGGTCTGTACTCTTGTAGGCAAAGGAGAGAGCCTTTGAAATTGTTTGAGCAGGAATGTGACATGATGTACCTCTGGAGCATATCACCCAAGAGGTAGAGAGCTGCTTGGGTGGAAAATGAAGGAAAGGAGAGAGGCAGAGGAGAGCAAAGGACAGCCAGCGGTTCCAGGGGGGCTCTAAATCTCCTCCCCCCATAACTGCCCAACTGCATTAATCTAATCCCCATCTGTTCAATTTTAATTAAAACAGAAACAAACCTCAAAGATTAAGCTCTGAGCCGCTGGAGCTGAGCGCAGTCCTCCCAAGCCCTGATGCCACTTCAGCCCCCTAATGACCAGCTTAGCTGCTCTCTCTGCCACTACCCATGGAGCTGGGGCCCAGCCCTACCCCCAACACACACCTTTCATCCTGCCAGGCCCTGGATTCTGCCCCGGATTGCACAATCCTTGGGGGATTTCAGACTGTAGGATGTATGTTGTACATGATAGCCTTGTTTCTCTGCTCTACTTACTCTCTTGAATTTGTCTCAGACATAGGCTCCTACTAGACTCTCCAGGTCAACTTCTTTTGTAAGTGAGTGAAGAGAGGAGGAAAGTTCCCTTGCTTTTCTCCAGTCTCCATCCTTAGTACCTCATTAGGATCAGAACCTCAAAGAGATCAAAGATCCTTGCCCAGCCACCTTCCTGAGCTCCCACCACTGGCCATGTCACCTCTGAAGATAAGCTGGCTTTTTCTGTCACACTGCAGGGCAGAGGCCAGGATAAATCCTGTGTTGGGGTTCCTATCCGGGCTGTAAGGGTTAGGAGGCCTAGTTGGGCTGGTATCCTCAGCTTCTTTGTGCTCCTTGGTTGTCCACAGCTTCATGCTTCCGCTGTCTGGTGGATGTGGTGCCCATAAAGAACGAAGAAGGAGCTGTCATCATGTACATTCTCAACTTTGAAGACTTGGCGCAGCTCCTGGCCAAGAGCAGTAGCCGAAGTCTGACCCAACATCTATTGTCCCAGTGCTTCCTAAACTCTGGTGAGATAGCCAAGGGGATGGGGTAAGGGGAAAGATGAATGTCCGAGGCAGAGGTATCACTACACAGCAGGGAAGGGGAAATCTTCACGTTGTCATCTTGTTCTGCTCATGTTGTACCTGGTATCCCCACTTCCCTACTCTACGCACGCCCTTGAATTCAGAGAGCCCCCTAACAAAATTCCCAAGCAAACTTCTTTTATGGGGTGGGGAATGGGGTGGAGAATCTCAGCCTCCTTGCCGTGCCCTTCAGGCCATGAAACTTCCTGTTCTAATGGAGACAATACTTTCAGAGTGCTCCCGGGGCAAGTTAAGTAGACGAAGCTCTGCATCTGATACGGACCAGCTCAAGTATCGCACGATCAGCCAAATTCCTCAGTTCACACTCAACTTTGTGGAGTTTAACCTGGAGACGCATCCACCCAGCTCTACCACTGACATCGAGATCATTGCCCCACACAAAGTGGTGGAACGCACCCAGAACGTCACAGAGAAGGTCACTCAGGTAATGGAGGCAGCCTGGGCAGCCAGAGAAGATGGTGGGGAAGAGGGAAAATATGATAGAACCCATAGCAACTCATGCTCTGGCCAAGGGGAGGTGAGAAAGGGCTGGCATACCAATGGTTACCCAGGAGCTAGGTCTTTCTGTTTTATTAAAATTTTTGTCCACATCGTTGTCATGTCCCAATGTCATCCATCCCAGACCTACCATGCTAATATAACCCTCCCATGTAACAAATTAAGCAAAACAAACCAATATGTTGGTCCTGTGTGACAATTTATAGTCCACTACACTCTATGGTGTATCAAGGGTAACCTGGGAGTTCATGATTCTGCAGGCTGCTCAGTAATTCTGTCAGACAGTTTCAAGCATCTCAAAGGCTATATTGCACCATGCTGGTAGGCCCACAAGAGACCAATCTTGACAGATGAGCCAATATCCCCGTGACAGTTCTCAGTTCTATGTTCAACTCTGGCCTCAAGGAAACAGCATCATCTTGTGTAGGATAAGTCTATGGTACGTATGAAGGAAGGTAGGGAAGATTAGGAGAAGAGCTTGGTTTCAGAGAAAAAACATTCCTTATCGAGTCTGAAAATCATCTGGGCTTTTGTTCCTGAAAACACTCTGCAGGACTAACCCCGCTTGGGAAAGATACAACTTCAGCTAAAGCCTCCTCGTTTTAGTTTCTGCCTCTCTTCCAGGATATGGCTACTACCACTACCCTGATCTCTGGGTTTTGGAGGTAGCGGGAAGAACAAGAAGAAGGTAAGGATAGTAGCAAATAGATTATCAAATGCGAGGGAACATCTGGCTGTTGGAAGGTAGCGGAAGGTTGTGACTGCCAGATATGGGCACTGCCAGGAAGGAGCTATTCTCAGGAGCAGAGAAAAAGATGAATCATATAGGGGACCAGGGGACATCTCCAGTGGAAATGAATGAGGGTGAAGTGAGAAGATGGAACAGGGAAAGTAAGAAGGTAAGAGAAATGGGGAATAGGGTGAGGAGGTAACTGCCTCCTCTTTTCCCCCTGGGTTTCAAACTTGGATCCATCCTCCTCGTCTTTGGGAAATAATAGGATCATAGATTTAGAGCTGGAGGAGACTGTAGAGGCTGCCAAAACCAATTCCAAATGAATGTTGAGAAGATAATAATTAATAATCATAATAAATCATCATAATATTTGTATAGCATATACTATATGCCAGCCACTGTACTAAATATTTTATAATTATTATCTCATTTGATAATAGGAGGTAGGTGCTATTATTATCCCCATTTTACAGATGAGGAAACTGAGACAGAGGTTAAGTGACTTGCCCAGGGTCACACATCCAGTAAGTGTCTGAGGTCGGATTTGAACTCAGGGCTTCCTGACTCCAGGCCCTACTGCTAATAATTTAACTGCTCATTTAGATGGTCCTTTAAGGTCATGAGATCATAGATTTGGAGTGGAGAGATAGTTGAAGGCAACCTTCTCACTTTTTAGATGAAGAAACTGAGGCTCAGAGATGAGAAGAGGCTTGCCCAAGTTCACACAAACAATAAAAGGCAGAACCAGATGTGAGCCCAGGTCTTCCAGCTCCAAATCCCACATGCACTGCTCTATACTTTCTTCACAGCAACCCTAGGGGATAGGTCATGCAAGTGTGATTGTCCAAATTTTACCGATCAGTCAACAAGCATTTATTATGCACTTGCTGTGTACCAGGAACTGTGCTAGGTAGTGAGGATACAAAGACAATGAAATCATCTTTTCCATCAAGAAGTTTAGATGAGGAAACTGAGGCTCAGGGATATTTCACAGCTTATCATGGTTAAGCAGCTCATGAGTTCTGGAATCAGGATCTGAAGCCAAGTTTCTTATCGGTAAGTCTCACATTCTTTCCCCAGTATCATGGTGCCCTAGGATAGGAAATGTCTGACTTCAGAATTGGAAGTCAGCTAGGGCAGAGGGGTGTAAGATGAAGCATGTACTATCCAGCTACTTTTCAGGAGAGCTTGACATTTTCTACTAAACTGAATTTATGTTGGAATGCCTTCCACTCCTCACCCTTGGAAATTGCCCTAATCCTGCTCCTTAGCTATCTGGTCAGGTTAGATAGACTTGTGTTCTAGTACTCTGACCCAGGCAAGTAATTTCCTCTCTCCAAACCTCAAGTCTCCCCTACTGCAATCAGCAGTTGGGACACCTCACTCCTTTCCTAACTCCCAGAAAGAAGAAACCTGGGTAGGCGAGAGTGAGGCTGATGACCTGGCACAGTTCTGCTTCACTTAAATCCAATTCACTTGCAAGTCAAGACATCACCCTCCTGATGTCATTGGTCCTCTTTGAGAACGAAAAATGAACAACTCCCTGAACCAGGCTGAGCACCCCCAGTTGCTAGGCAACAGGGCTACTTCTCTCATTGGTGCTGTTGGCCGCTGCCACATCTCTGTGGATGAAGGGTCATTGGTCAGTGAGAGAAATGACAGGGGTGACTAGATAAATGTTGACAAGCTCTTGCTCTGGGCATGAGGACTTCCTGTTCCTTCCCTGTCCTGAGATTCCTCTCATCTAGCCCTGGAGGCCACCATATCAGGCAGTGGAAAAATCAGTTCCTTCTTTGTATCCATCCATCCAGAGCCTAGTTGCAAGCCTATATCATGATGTTCTCTTCTAGTCCCACATCTCTTCAGCCCTACTCTCCTCACACCCAGCAAATCCCTCTCTTTCTTTTACTCTCCACTGCCCCCATCCCATGCTGGGGTGGGGTGGGGTGGGGGGAGGAGCACTCAGAGGTGATGCTTAAAGAAGTGCTAGAAGGATGCCCAGGTAGAGTAAACAGAGCACATACCTAGCCCAGTGGGTTGGGGAGAGGCTGGGGGTGGGAACTGGGGGGAGGGAAATATTTCTCTTTTAAGCAAAATTCCAGGTTGTCAGCTCTACAGACAATCAAGGAAGATCTGAGCAGAAGGCAGACATAAGCATGCTAATGGCTTCAGGGAACGGGGGTGACAAGCATTTATTAGCTGCCTACTATGTGATAAATGCTGGGAATATAAGAAAGGCACAAAACAAGAGAGTTCCTGCTCTAAAGGAGCCCACACCATCACGGGGAGGCAACATGCAAACAACTATGTACAAACAAGATACATCCTGGAGAAACTGGAGATAAGCAAAAGAGGGAAGGTATTAGCATTAAGCTAGACAGGGAAGAACACTTCTTGCATAAGGTAAAATTTTAGCAGGGATTTGAAAGTAGTCAGGGTAGGCAGGAGACAAAGATAAGGAGGGAGAGCATTCCAGGCCTGCGGCACAGCCCAGGAAAATGCAGGGAGGAGAGAGATAGAGTGTCTTGCATAAGGAACATGAAGGAGGCTAATTTCATTAGATCCATGGAGGAGAGGGAGGTGTAAGAAGACTGGAAAAGTAAGAAGAGGCCAGGTTATAAAGGGCTTTAAAAGTCAAATAAGGGGCAGCTAGGTGTCGCAGTGGATAGAGCTCCAGCCTTGGAGTCAGGAGGGCCTGAGTTCAAATGTGACCTCAGACACATAACACTCACTAGCTATGCGACTCTGGGCAAGTCACTTTACCCCAATTGCCTCACCAAAAAAAAAAAAAAGAAAGAAAGAAAAAGAAGTTTGGGTGTAGTGAAAGGACCACCCTCACACTAAAGCCTCACTGACCCTATTCCCACCTACTTAACCCCTCATTGACTTATCCCCACATAGACCTCATTCCTCATAGACACCATCCCTTCAAATTCACTCCTTTTAATATCTATCCTCTGACAGAGATTCCTTCACTCAGCTCTTATAGACCCTGTCCAGCGGCTAGAGCACTAGACCTGGAGTTAGTAAAATATGAGTTCAAATCTGGACTCAGATATTTACTAGTTATTTGATCCTGGTCAAGTCATTTCAACACTGCCTGCCTCAGTTTCCTCATCTGTAAAATGAGGCTAATAATAACCCCTACCTTCCAGGGTTGTTGCAAAGATAAAATGAAATAATATTTGTAAAGCACTTTGCAAAATTTAAAGCACCACATAAATGCTATTATTATTATTATTATTATTATTATTATTATTATTATCCCTTCACACTCACCCCTCACAGACCCCATCCTTCACATTCATTCCTCACTAATACTCACTCCTCTTAGACTCCAACTTCTCACAGATTTTATCCCCTCACACTTACCCACCACAGACTCTCCTTCACATACTTTTTCTCCTCATGCTCACCCTTCATAGATTCCCTTTCAGCCACAGAGACCATTCTTGTATCCTTTGTTCCTCCCACATAGGTCTTGTCCCTGGGTGCAGATGTACTTCCTGAGTACAAGCTGCAGGCGCCCCGAATTCACCGATGGACCATCCTGCATTATAGTCCCTTCAAGGCTGTGTGGGACTGGCTGATCCTGCTTTTGGTTATCTACACAGCCGTCTTCACCCCCTATTCAGCTGCCTTCCTACTCAATGATCAAGAGGGGTCTAGACACTGGAACTGTGGCTACTCCTGTAATCCCCTCACAGTGGTAGAGCTCATCGTAGATATTATGTTCGTCGTGGACATTGTCATCAACTTCCGAACCACTTACGTCAATTCCAATGATGAAGTGGTCAGCCACCCAGGCAAGATCGCTGTGCACTATTTCAAGGGCTGGTTTCTCATCGACATGGTGGCTGCAATTCCCTTTGACCTTCTCATCTTTCACACTGGTTCTGATGAGGTGAGAGATACCCGCCCCAGGAAAGATACTAGGTTATCAACTTCCCTTAGGTATCATGAGATACATCTATTATGTTCCTATGATTTCCTCCATAGGGTTTCCTCCATTGTTGGCTCATAAAATATTAAATTTATAAAGGATCTTAAAGATCATAAAATATCCTCATTTTATAAACAGCAAAACTGAGGTCCAGAAAAATGAATTCATAAAGTAAGTAAATGGCGTAGTTTCTGTGCTGGTCTTCTGATTTCTCATCTAATATTCTCTCTACTATAATATGGTGCCTTCTTTCAAACACTCTAGACATCTCTAAAGTCCTTTTTTGTCACCTACATGTTTTTTTTTGTTTGTTTGTTTTGTGAGGCAGTTGGGGTTAAACGACTTGCCCAGGGTCACACAGCTACTAAGTGTTCTATGTCTGAGGTCGGATTTGAATGCAGGTCCTCCTGACTCCAGGACTGGTGCTGTATCCACTGTGACACCTAGCTGACCCTACCCACATGTTACTTAGTGTTGTTAATCCGTATTTGGCAATACCTTTTCCAAAGCCAATTAGACGTAGCTTTCAGATTTTAGGCTAGTGGACGAAGTACTTAAGGACTTAGGCCAGAACTTCGCATTTATCCCAATTAAATTTCATCTTATTCATACTATCATAGATTTAATTCTAGAAGGGACCTCAGAAGCTACCTAGTCCAGTCCCTTAACTTCTCAGAAAAGGAAACTGAGGCCAAAGGATGTGAAATGAATTTTACACAGCCAGTAAGTGGCAAAGGTGGGATTTGAGCAAAGGTATCCAGACTTCCAATCAAGCACAGCTTTCCTTATACTTTGCCACCTTCCAAATTTTCTTTGGCTCAGCATTCTACCTTGTCAAAATCTTTTTTGAACATAGAATCTGTCAAACAATCAATAAGCATTTATTAAGCACCTACTATGTGCCAGGCACTGTCATCCAGATAGTATGTCAGCTTTCCCTCTAAACTTTGTGTCATTCACAAATTTGACAGGCATAAACGTACTCATCCAAGTTATGGCTGAGTACAGGTCAAGGGCAGATCCCTGACACAGTCTGCTAAGACCTTCCTCTAAGTTTATATATGGTCATTGTTGTGCATACGGGTCCAGTTATTCAACCAGCTTCAAAAAGAAACCACTTACCTGCTATCATCTCTTTCCATCCTATCCACAAACACAGCCTGAGAAATTTTTTAAAAATGCTTATTGTCGTTAAGTCATTTCAGTTGTGTTTGACTCTTTGTGACCTCTTCTTGGTGTTTTCTTGGGCAAAGACACAGGAGTGGTTTGCTATTTCCTTCTCCAGTGGATTAAGTGACTTGCTTAGGATCACACAGCTAGTAAGTGTCTGAAGTCATTCTTGAACTCAGGTCTTCCTGACTCCAGGCCTGGTACTCTATCCACGGTACCACCTAGTTGCCCAGAAAACCTTAGGTACAATTTATTTAGTGACCCTATTTCTATTTGAGTTTGATATCACTGCTTATTGTTGTTAAATCATTTAGTCATTTCTGACTCTTCATGGACAAAGTCTGTGGAGTTTTCTTGGCAAAGATACCAGAGTGGTTTGCCATTTCCTTCTTCAGTATGTCCCCATTTTACAGATGAGGAACTAAGGCAAATAGGGAGTAAGTGACTTGCCCAGAGTCACACAGCTAGTAAGTTTCTGAGGTCATGTTTGAACTCAAGTCTTCCTAACTCCAGGCTGCTGCTCTATCCACTGTGTTACCTAGCTGCCCCTAAGTACTCCCATGTTCCCATACTCCCATATTCCCTTAATAATATATTCTAGAACATGAGTACTTAACCTTTTTTTGTGTCCTGGACTCTTTTGGCACTCTGGTGAAGCCTATGGACCCCTTCTCAGAATAATATTTTTAAATGCATAAAATAAAATGCGAAGAATTACAAAAGACACCAATTATATTATCAAAATATTTTAAAATCAAGTACAGATCTTGGGTTAAGAATACTCCAGGTTAATTTTGCTAGGAATAGAAGTCACCATCTTTGATCTATAATTTGCAACATACAACCTCTTCCTTCTTCTGAAAATTGGAAAATTTGCCTTTCTCCAGTCTTGCAGAAACTCTCCCATACCCCAAACTGTTTCAAAGTTCATCAGTCACATCTATGAGTTGCCTTAGGTCTCAAAACTTTTTTGACTTTGATCTATTAGTAAAAAAAATTTTGAACCTGCATCTCAAATCGGTGCTTTTCAATCATCTCCTTATTTCTCTTAAGTTTCCACTCCCACTAAACATTTTTAGTCTATCCTTTCCCAGTTCTAAAATCATTGTCCCTAGAAGACAACACAGAAACAAGATAGGAGCTGACTAGTCATTCTCACTGTCATCTCTTAACATCATCTCATCTGTCAGCAATCCTAGAGCAAGATCCTCCACTTGCCCCTAACATACATAGTCCATTTTTTAAAGTTTTATTTTTAATTGTTATTCTCAGTTCCAAGTTCTCTCCCTCCCATTACTCCTCACCCCCACCCATTGAGAAGGCAAGAAATACTATACTCATTATATGAAACTTATGCACATTAGCCATAGCATCCATAATTTAAACAATATTCTTTTTAGTTTTCCTTAGGAGCTATTGCAGACAGCTTCAGTACTATTGGCACAATTTTTATAAGATTATGCTCCTTCTTCTTGGGGTAGGGTAAACAGCAGGCTTCAAGCAGGTGCAGGGGACCAGAATTCTATCCTACTCTCCCCCACCCCTTCCCCAAGCTCCTATTTCCAGGACATAGAAGTGCAAGGCCCTTAGTCTTCCACCATCCCAGCTCTCAGCCTCTTAAACCACACTCCCTCTATGACCTAGGAAGGAAAACCACAAGTTTAGAACTCACCTCCTCTGAAAAGTGTTCCCAAACTACCTCACTCTGATTAAACCTCTAATCTATGCCCCTTAAGCCCTAACAATTGTATATAAGCTGTTCAGATCACAATGTAGCTGTAACTTGATCGATAAGTGACTTGCCTATGGGGCAGTGTCCAAGACAGGATTTGAATACAGGACTTCAAGTCCAACCCTCTAATTTACTATGTCTTGCTACATCCCAGCACTAACATAAATTATTAGTTACAACCTCATCTGTGGCACTATAACTCTTCTTACAGTTTCTATCTGGAGAAGGAAATGGCAAAGCACTCTAGTACCTTTGCCAAGAAAACCCCATATAGGGTCACAAAGACTCAGTTATGACTGAAAAGACTGATGAAGAGAGAAAGTTTCTATCATTTCTATTTCATCTCCCCAACTAAATTATAATTTCCTCAGTGGTAGATGTAGCAGCTGAGACAGCTAGGTGGCTCAGTGGGTAGAGCTCTGAGCCTGGAGTCAAGAAGACCTGAGTTCAAGGGGCAGCTAGATAGTGCAGTGGATAGAATACCAGCTCTGGAGTCAGGAGGACCTGAGTTCTAATCTGGCCTCAGACACTTGAAGTTTACTAGCTTTGTGACCTGGGTAAGTCACTAAACCCCATTGCCTAGCCAAAAAAAAAAGGAAGAAGAAGAAGACCCAAGTTTAAATCTGGCTTCAGAAACTCACTAGCTGTGTGATCCTGGGCAATTTATTTAATCTTTGTTTAACTTAATCCACTTGCCAAGAAAACCCTGTATAGGGTAACAAAGGGTCAGATATGACTAAATGACTGAACAATAACAAAATATAGCAGCTAGGTGGTACTGGGCCTGGACCTAGGAAGATCTGAGATCAAATCTGGCCTCGGATGAGCTTATGAGCTGTGTGTCCCTGGACAAGTTACTTAATCTCTGCCTGCCTCAGTTTCCTTAACTATAAAATGGGAAAAATAATAAGCACCTGCCTCCCAGGGTTGTCATGAGAGTCAAATGAAATAATATTTATAAAGCACTTCGTACAATGACTAGCACATAGTAGGCATTTAATAAATGCTTGTTTTCTTCCCTTTCCCTTTCCCCCTTCTACTTCTTTCATGTCCTCCCATGTGCTTAATACAGAGTTGAGTATATAAAATATGCCACTTGAATTCTTGTTTACTAAGTCAGTGGCTGGCAGCTATTGAACAAATGAATAAATAAGTGAGTGAATGAATGAATGAATCAGCAAATGAATTAATGAATGAATGAGTACTTATCAACTAAAGTTTAAACTCTTTATCCAGTCATTCAGGTGTTTCACAGTCTGGCTCCAACCTACCTGTCCAGTCTTATCTCACATCACTCTCCTTCACATCGCCTACATTCTAGCCATACTGAAATGTTCTCCATCCCTGAGTCTCATCGTGCTCCTTTGTTTAAGAAGGTCCCTTTGTCTAGAATAAACAATTCCATCTGCTGAACACCACCTGTCTTGCTTTAAGGCCTAACTTATCTCTCACCTCTTCCATCAGCCCCTCTGTGGTCCTCTCCACTCCCTCCCCAGGTGAAGGTCATCTCTCCCTTTGCCTCCTCACGTTTCTCTTGGCACTTTTCCTAGCTTTGCTTATCCCCTATCATATTCTACCCAGTATCCTATTTATTTGTGCAGATATGTTATTATCTCTAGTAGATTGTAAGTCACTTGAGCACAAGGACTGTGTCAGTTTTCATCTCTGGATCGCCAATGCCCTAAACAGTGCTCTGCAAATAGCAGGTGTTTGAACAACGTATTGTTGAAATTAAGTGAGTGAATGAGGGAATAAGTGAGTGCATGTATTGTTACCCTGAGCTGCTTGCCCAACACCTTTAGCAGGGCCCTTTATCCTTCACTTTTACCTTTATCCCAGACTACCACACTGATTGGGCTTCTAAAGACAGCAAGGCTGCTGCGATTGGTGCGAGTGGCCCGGAAGCTAGACCGCTACTCAGAGTATGGCGCCGCTGTGCTCTTTCTCCTCATGTGCACCTTTGCCCTCATTGCCCACTGGTTGGCCTGCATCTGGTATGCTATTGGCAATGTGGAGCGCCCCTACCTGGAACACAAGATTGGATGGCTCGACAACCTGGGAGACCAGATTGGCAAGCGCTACAATGACAGTGATCTCGGTTCAGGCCCCTCCATCAAAGACAAGTATGTCACTGCTCTCTACTTCACCTTCAGCAGTCTCACCAGTGTGGGCTTCGGCAACGTATCGCCCAACACCAACCCGGAGAAGATCTTCTCCATCTGCGTCATGCTCATTGGCTGTGAGTGAGGGCTCGCAATGGGGCAGACTTCTTCCCTCCTGTTTCGTCCTGTCCTGTGCTCATCCTCTACCCATTTACTCCCTTGGGGATGGTTAGGCAATGTTGGTTAAGCAGATCCTTGAAACTAGTCCCTGGTAGTGACTATGTCTGTAGTATGTAATGTCCATATCTTTGTTTCTGAGATGGAGTTCTCACTGGTATCTCATAAAAAAAAAAAAAAAAAGCTTCAGGCTGATTTAGGCAAGTTCTACTTTTGTGGTTATTTGCATTTGAAATGATAGTCCTGGGTATTCTGTGAGATCTTTTTCTCTAACCAAAGTGACCTGAGAATAGAAAAAATTTCCTTGGCAGTGGTACGATGGGAGTTAAGATGGGGTAGGAGGCTTCAAAGTGATCTGTGAGATATTACCAAGTACCACTCAAGGTGTGCTATTGTCTGGAATAGAGATGTAAGCATTTCCCAAATTAAGGGGGAAAAACAAATATGGGAGGGAAATTGAAAGTTTTATGTACACCATTTATGTGGGGGGGGGAATTGAAGTATATGGATTTTTGTGGTCTGTACCTCTGATATGATGCATGTGGAAATTACTTCCACCAATATAGATCAGAAACTCATCTTTAACTTAAAGTCTTAGAGAATTGATTGGCACACCAAGAAGTACGGGACTTGTCAGTAATCAAACAGGTAATGGATATCTGACATATGGCCTGAACCTAGGTCTTCCCAGCACAAAGACTAGCCCTCTGTCCACTGTATCATGTTATCTCTCAATACTTTTTGTTTGTGCCCTTTAAATATTTAAAAATAATTTTGTTTGTTGGTTCCTCCACCACCACCATCACCATTTCTAATCCTGGATTGTAAACATAGCACCTGTAACTTATTGTGTTTAATTTGGTTTATTTACACTATCATGTTTGGCAGAGTTGAAGATAAAATTTCAGGAAAAGAGATTTTGAAAAGAGTAAGAACAAAATGTACACAGTTGGAAGAAAATATTTTCCCTCTTTTGTTTTCCTTTTTCCTTGAATCAAAGTATGTCTAGGCCAGGAGGTCCCAGGAGAGAGGACAGGAGAGGGAAGAGGAAATACTGATTAATCATAGTGATTTTCTGCCAAAAACTTTCCAAGTGCCTTTGGAAAGTTACTGTGCTTTGGGGAAGGTGGGGTTTTTTTTTATTTGTTTATTTTTGTTGTTGTTTTTGGAGGGCTAAGAAGTGGCAAGTGGAAGTGGGTAGGTTAGGGAATCCATAAGGTCCTTTGTTTCACCGAAGTGTTTGATGGTCCTTGACTTTTTATTCCTTAGTCTTCATGGGAACCTGGGGAGAATGGGGCCCTTAGAGTACCTGGCTCCAAGGAAACTCTTTGGGAACCTAAAAAAAATAGCTTCAGAAAACCTGGACAACATGACTATTATAAGGGCTTTAGGCACTTGTCTCAGATGCCCAAAGATGAGGGACATACAAAATCAAGGAAAAAAAAATCAATCAATCAGATAACATTTATTAAGTGCCTACCATGTACCAGGCACTATACTAAGTACTGGGGATACAAAAAGAGGCAAAAGACAATTCCTGCCTTTACAATCTAATTGGGAGGGAGAAACAAAGCAAGCTATCTATAGGACAAATGTGAAATAACTAACAAAGGGAAGGCACTAAAATAAAGAAGGGTTGGGAACGGCTTCCCAATAGAAAGTCTATAACTTTCCCAAGCTAGACATGCCTTTAGGTCATGGAGGCAAAATGTTGGCAAAATTATATTCTTTGCCTTGGGTGCAAAATTAACTAGTTATGGTGCTGCCATGAAGGAGTTGTTTGAAGTTGCAGAGGGCCTGAAGGAAGAGTGTTTCAGTGGGTCTAGGAGCTCATCTTCAACCCTCCACAACCCAGGATATTGAGACTGCTGAGTATTGGGGGCTCACCCTCTGCTTTTCCCCTCAGCTCTCATGTATGCCAGTATCTTTGGCAACGTGTCCGCTATCATCCAGAGGCTCTACTCCAGCACTGCTCGCTATCACACCCAGATGCTTCGGGTCAAGGAGTTTATCCGATTCCACCAGATACCCAACCCACTACGGCAACGCCTGGAAGAGTATTTTCAGCATGCTTGGTCCTACACAAATGGTATTGATATGAATGCGGTAAGTTGGAAGCTGGACATGGTGAGGTACAGTAGGAAGGTAGGAAAGTGAAAGTATTCAGGTAGGGTGTAGGGCAAGGCATACTGACTGTATATAATATGACGGTGATAGCTAAAAATCAATGATGTCTAAACTAAGGAAAGAACAATTAGTAAGCACATATGGAATATTTTTTTCCTTGAGCCATCTGTTCAAATGGGTTTTTGTTTGTTTCAATAAGCGCTCTTTGACTATACTACTGCTAAGACATAATGGTTCATTTGCTCAACCAGGATTTTTGGTGTGAAAATACCAGCACACATAAAAGCTATTACCATCAGGAAAAAAAGGCAAAACACAAGTACACCACATGGATTTGCTAATTGTTCTTCTTCACCTTGACTATTATTTGAAAGTTGGGTTTTAGTTGTGATATGGTCATAGTGAGAGACATGTAGTAGAGAGCTGACCTTAGGAAAACCTGGGTTCTAGTACTGCCTCTGACACATTAGCTATGTGACCTTGGCAATTCACCTCTCAGTACAACAACTCTCTGAGGCTGTAAGTTACATTACTTATCTATATTGGTAGAAAGGAGTTTCCCTATCAGGTGCTCTCTATACCGATGAAATTACAGTTGCACACTAAATCCACATATTGACCCTGCTATGCTTATGGCCCCAAACCCTCAGCCCAGCCATAACTTACCAAAGGGAACTGAAGAAGTATCAACTTGGGCTTGCTTGGAGAGCTTAGTGGGTACAAAAATAACAGCACCATGGCAAAAGCCACAGCCCAGGAGCCAGGACTCTAGATTTTGCTTACAGCATTTTTAGGGATGATCTGGTAACTAGAGATGTATCCCATAGCTCTGTGAGCTTCTTCCCTCCTTTAGACAGAATGGAATCTTTGGACTCTCCTTTCTAGGTAGTTTGAAAATATAGTCTCTTTGCTTCCCATACCCAGGCAGGTACCCAGCAAGGAAGAGAAGAGTTATCATAATTACCATCATCATCAGAGTCCTCTGTCTTAGATACCTGATGGATCTGGATTCAAAGGACTTGAGTTCAAATACCACCTCTGCTATTAATTACCTCTATGACCTCAAGCTAATTATTTCACCAATGGCCATTTTCTTTGCTGCCCAAATTTCCAGATTAGGAGTTGAGAGAAGGTGCTATCAGGCTAGCACTGATGATGGTAGGTTTTAGTTAAAAGAAAAGGAGGGATCCTTTTAGAGTCACATGCCCTGAAATACCATAATAGACTTGCTAGTAGGTCTGAAATGTTTTGATTCCATCTAATTAAGGGCCAAAAAGGCAGCCACTTAGCTCTTCAAGGTAGGCAATATGTTTTCTTCCCTTGAATGAGTAAATGAATGAGAGTGAGGAGAAGGTAGATGAGTAGTGTGTTAAGATCTTAACTTTATATCTCTCCCTCATCCCTGGTGCCTTGTACAGTGCTCTGCACACATAGTAGATGCATAATGAATGAATGAACATGATAGAAGAGAAAACAAGTGAGTAACTGGTAGCTAAGGTGTGAGGGAGAGAACTATTCCTATTTCTTCTGTGCTCCTACTTATAAGATACTCCACAGTTTGGGGGCAGCTAGGTGGTGCAGTGGATAGAGTGCTAGCCTTGAAGCTGGGAAGACTCATCTTCCTGAGTTCAAATCTGGCCTCAGACATTTACTAGCTGTGTGGCCCTGGGAAAGTCACTGTTTGACTCAATTTCTTCAACTACAAGGTGAGCTGGAGAAGGAAATGGCAAACCACTCTAGTATCTTTGTGAAAGAAACCCCAAATGGGGTCGTAAAGAGTCTAGCATAACTGAAATGATTGAACAATGACAAGGTCCCTTCCAGCAACAACAAAAATCCTATTCTGTGTCCATTCCTAATATTTTTGCCTTGTTTTTCCAATGGTGGAGGTAGAGGGCAGTAGGTGGCTATAAAGCTCAGCATTTGACCAAGGAATCCATGTGGATTTCTGCTATCCTTCCCTTCCCTCTTTTTTTCTAATTCCTTTCCCTCTCTTCCCTTTGTTGAGGGGTCTGCTTTAGTCTTTTCCCCAAAATACTCCAAAATCCAGAACTGAGCTAATGAAGTCTTTATTTCAGGACCATTCTGGCACCTGATGTAGCGTTCCTTGGGGTTCCCTCAAGACTAACGACTTTCTCTGATCAGCAGTGACCCCAAATGGGAACCTTTCCCTAAAGACCAAGCTCTTCCTTTCTAACCCATGTCACCCTTTTTTCTGTCACCCTTGATTCTGTTCCCCTGCCCCTTTACATCCCACCCTATTCCACAGGTGCTGAAGGGTTTTCCTGAGTGCTTGCAGGCCGACATATGCTTGCATCTGAACCGCTCTCTGCTGCAACACTGCCAGGCTTTCCAGGGTGCCAGCAAGGGCTGCCTTCGCGCCTTGGCCGTAAGGTTCAAGACCACACATGCACCTCCAGGGGACACGCTGGTGCATTATGGGGATGTGCTGACCACACTCTACTTCATTTCCAGAGGCTCCATTGAGATTCTGCGTGAGGACATTGTTGTGGCCATTCTAGGTGGGTGGGCTAGGCAGACCAAGATAGGGAACTCAGTGAACCAAGAGAAAGAGGGGCTGACATATATCAGAGATGTTGGGGCCTCCTCTGGGAAGAGACAGGTCATATTGGGTGGTTTCCCCCATAGTAGTTGAAATCCTTCTTGAAATGATATCATATAAGGATCAATAGGAGGAACTGAGAGTGTTTAGCCTGAAGAAGAAAAGAGTGGAGAGAGGAGGGAAGTATGAATATGAAAACCACCTTCAAGTATTTGAAGATCTGTCGTATGAAAGAGAAACTGGATTTGTTTAGCTTGGCCTGAGAGGCCAGAACTAGAAACAATGGATGGGAATTGCAGATTTGATGTAAGGGAAAAATTCCCAAAATCAGAGCCAACCCTAAAATGGAACAGAAGTTAGGGGGTCCTCCCACTTCACACAAAGGGTGGATGTCCACTTGTTACAGATGTTGCAAAAGGGGTTCCTATACAGAGACCGCTCATGCTTGATGGCTTCTCTATCCATTACACCATGCTGCCTCTCTCTATATCAATCGAACATAAAAACAACACACAAATAACCCGTGACTTTGTCGACATTGGGAACTCCCCTAGGACTTACCTCTTAAGTCACAGATGCTACCATTTTGGTACTTTACCAAATGACTGCATTTGTGACTTAACAGGTAAGTCCTACGACAGTTATCTCGGACTCAGAAAGCTTAAGTCACTTGTCCAAGGTCACTCAAGAAGCTCGCCCCCAAAGCAAGTATATGTTGCAGATGGGATTTGAACCCAGTATATAGTATATGTCCAAGATGGGATTTGAATCCAGGTCTTTTTTACCTCAAATGGAATACTGTATTGGTCTGCCAGGCTGCCCATATAATCGCAGGTCCTGTTTATATAGTGCTTTAAGGTATTATATTATCATTCCTTTATTTTCCCAGTAAGAGATCATCACCAGAAGTTTAGTTGCCCAGATATAGGGATTTTTGGTCGCAGCCACTCACAGAGATCATCTGCTGAGGTATAGAAGGATTGTGATCTGTACTGAGGGAGGAAGGGATCATACCGATGCAATCACAGATCCCTGAAGGTTTCAAGGTTTCTGTTTTTGTTTTTTTAACAGTTGAGGAAACTGAGGTTCAAGAGGTGAAGCGCCTTAAGCAGTCCCACAATCCTTCTTGTCTGAGAGCCAAGATTAGAACCAAAATTCCTGACTCCTTGTCTGTCCGGCGCTCTTTCCACCGGACTGGAAATGGGAGGGGAGGAAGGGAAGCGGGGAGATAAAGATGTAAGATGGTAAGACCCCGGAGAAACAGCAGGAAGGGTCTTCAGAGGCCGTATTGCAAATGAGGAAATTAAGGCTGAGGGAAACAAAGGGCCTTTCCCAAGGTCACATGGATAAACAGCACAGGCAGCATTGGAACCCAATCAGTGCCTTTTCCCTTGCACCACATTTGTCATACATATGCATGTATGTATATGTGTGTGCGTATGCCTAACTATATGTACGTACGCATTACGTAGGTATGTGTGCCTGACTATATGTGTGTATGTATGATCGTATGTATGTATGCATGTGTGTATGTCTGACTGTATTATGTATTCATGACTGTATTGTATATACATGTATGTATGCATGCATGACTGTATTATGTATGTCTGTATGCATCTATGTATCCTGTATGCCTGACTGTATTGTGTATGCATAACTATATGTATGTGTGACTATTTGTATATATGCATGACTGTTTTATATATGCATGGTTGTATGTATATGTGCCTGACTATATATATGCGTGATTATATATGTACATAGGCTTGACTATATTATGTTTGCATGGCTGTATGTATATATTTATGATTGTATTATGTGCATACATATATATATATACATATATTATACATATCATAGTTCTTTGCTCCAGGAAAACATACAAACCAGGTAGATGGAAAGACTACTCATACACACACACACACACACACACACACACACACATATGTAATATATATGTTATATATGTAACATATGTGTGTGTTATGTGTGTGTGTAATATATATGTGTATATATAGGGCAGCTAGGTGGCTCAGTGGATAGAGCACTGGGCTGGAGTCAGGAAGACCTGAGTTCAAATCCAACCTCAGATACTCACTAGCTGTGTGACCCTGAACAAATCACTTTTATACCTCTTAGCCTCAATTTCCCCATTTGTGAAATAATGATAGTACCTACCACCCAACATTGTTGGGAAAATCAAATAAGATAATATAGGTAAAGTGCTTTGCAAACCTTAAAGTGTTATATACATGCTGGCTATGATGTGTCCAAACATGAAATATGGAACAATTTAAACCAAAGCATTTATTTTAATATCCTAAAATAATAACTTAAAATAAATCACTTAGGATCTTCCAAGTTAAAAGGGATTTTAGGTAGCATTTGTTACAGCCCCAGCTCAATGCAGGAATCCCCTCAAAGATCCCTGGAGGTGTGGGGAAGAGGGAGCATTAATGAAGTCAGAAACTTGTCCCTAAAGGGCTCACCCCAAGGATGAGTCTAGAACCCCTACCTTTTTTCAAGAGGAATAAATGCACAGACATTTAAATTAAAAAGAAGGCCCTTTACTACCATTGCTTTTTCCAATGAAGTACCACCAGTTCTGGCCTGGAACCAGCTGATTGTTCCAGACACTTCAATGGGAGAAAGAGGGAGGTGAACAGGATGCAGCAAACTGGGGCTTGGGGTGGGAAAGGCACAGGGGGCTGAGGGGTAGGGCACTGTTTGAATGTCCACACATTCTGACTTGGTAAACAATAATCCATAGAGGATTTTTAGCAAGTTGCTTCTCCCTTTGGGGCTTCTGTTTCCTCTTCTAGGTTGAACTAGATGACCTCCTGGGCTCCTTTTAACACTATATCTATCATTCTATAATTCTGTTTTGAAACTAAGAGCAAATTTGGTATGATATAAGAAGTGTTCTTAATTACCAGGCCTATGCAAGCAGAGAACAGTTGGGAGATTCTTAAGGCCTCCCTCTCTCCTCCAATATTTCCTCCATTGGCCTGCCCCAGGACCTGGAATTTTGACCACTAATCACCCTCTCCTTAAAGGTTAAGGGTCTATTACAACTCCTTTTCCCAGAGAGCAGATCCCTGAGAACACAGAAGAGTAGGTCTTGATAGGACTGAAGGGTTGGAATTTGAATTGTTGGGTATTGTCCAAGAGGCTTCAATGAGGTACTATGGGTAGCTAGGGGACAACATGAGGATGCTTGGCACTGGGTCAGTATGAATAAAAATGGGTAATGTGGTGAGAAAAAGAAGAAATACAGGCTCTGTCCCTAAGTGTTCAGGATTCTATGATCCCTGAGGGCCTAGAAGTATCTTCCAGCCAGTCACCCAGCCTTTTCCTCAGAATTCACTCCAAAAGAGCTATACTGGGACTGGACCAAGTCCCCCAGTCTATCAATAATCTGGCAGAAGGTGGGTCAGAAGTTGGAGAGTCTGGGAAAAAGCACTTGTAACCTGGAGGGACATCTATCTCTGGGGTGACATCTTGGAGTGGAAGGACTATGCCAGGTCCCTGCCCACAAGCACTTGTTTTCACCTTGGGCCAGCAGGAAAGAATGACATCTTTGGGGAGCCCATCAGCCTCTACACCCGGCCAGGCAAGTCTAATGCAGATGTGCGGGCATTGACCTACTGTGACTTGCACAAGATCCAAAGGGACGACCTGCTGGAGGTGCTAGAAATGTACCCTGCCTTCTCTGAGAGCTTTTGGAGCAAACTGGAGATCACCTTCAACCTGCATGATGTGAGTCAGAGGGACTGCCCAGGAGGCAAGGACATTAAGAGAGGGGGTCAACATAGCAGCCCATCAGAGCAATCCCCTAACAATTCGGTCACCCAGGGCAAGCACTACAAAAAAGTATCCGGGGACAAGAAGGAAGAAACACACATTCAAGCCAACTTTTTAAGACAATCCAGTTGAGTGTGGCATGGGGAAAGACCTCAGACTTTAGGACCCAGCTATACGCAGCGAATAGAAACCCTTGAAACCTTGCATCAGTGGGGTGGGGAGGAGTGGGGGTGCAGGGGAAGAAACACAGGGACCCTGGGATAACACAAGGTCATTTCAAAGGAAACCCCTACCAAAGGAGGAAGTAGGGCAGGGGTACCCTCTGGTAGCCTTCTATGTTAACCTGTTGAAGGAAAACAAATGTCAGTAACCCCTAAATTAACGCTGTGCCAAAACTCTAGTATTCCCACCCTAATTATGGGTACCTCATCAGGCTGGCTGTTTACCCCTCCCATATCCCATCTATCACCTTTGAAATGGGCCTGGAGCACTCATCTCTGAAGATCTTTGTTGAGGACCATCTATCCTGCCAAGCAGGGGTTTAAAAGAGGGAGATAATGTCAGAGAGCCTGAGTTTCTCCAACTGGTTTGGTTTGGGGCTACCAAGTGTTTGAGATGGTGTAGTTCACACGGCCACTAATGCTGTTATTGCACACTAAAAACTCCCAATCTAAGGCTTCAGAAAAGTGAGTGACACCCCATTACCACTACCCTGGGGGTCCAAGAGGACAAGAAAATTCAGCCCAGTGTGAAAACCATGAAATATAGTGGAAAGAACACTGAATTTGACCTGGATTCAAATCTCAGCCCTGTTACTTCTTATGTGACCTGAGATTAATCAATTTTTATGGTCATCCATCTTGACCTGAAAGGGACCTGAGAGGTCTTCTAAACTTTTTCCATTTGTTACCCCTTCAGTGTTTCTTAAACTATGGGTCACAACCCCCTATGGGGTCACAACCTATAGTTTAAGAAGCGTGAATTCCAGCATACCCCATGCATCTTAGAGATAAGGAAACTGAAACCCATGGATTTGAAGACTTGCTAAGGAGTTAGCAATGAATCTGAATGCTCACGCATTCTGAATTGGCCAAGAAGAAATTCACGTGGGTTTTATGTTGAAGATGAGGGCAAATTTAATATAGGGTAAGGAGGATCCCTACATACCAGGTCTATGCATAAGCCAAGAAGTGAACCACTGTCCTCTAACTCCTAGTTCAAAGTACTATGTATGCTATGCTGCCTCCCTTCCTGGGCCTTCACTTTCTTATCTGTAAAATGAGGGAGCAGGACTAGATCAGAGGTTCTGAACCTGGGGTCCACAAACTTGTTTTTAAAAAGATATACTTTGATAATTGTATTTCAATATAACCAGCTTCCTTTGTAATCATATGTATCTTATTTCATGCATTTAAAAACTTATTCTGAGGGCAGCTAGGTGGCCTAATGGATAGAGCAGCAGTCAGGATGACCTGAGTTCAAATCTGCCCCAGACATTTACTAGCTGTGTGTCCCTAGGCAAGGACTGCCTCAAAAACAAACCAAAAAAACCCTTATTCTGAAAAGGTTGCCCAAGGGATCCAGGACATAAAAAGGTTAAGGACCCTGGAGCAAGATGATCTCTAAAGTCACTACCATAAAGTCCTATTGGTAAAGCTAGGGGGAAATCTCCACTGGCTGTTTGGCAGACTGGCAAAGTAGTGGTGGCGCCAGGACTCCTGAGTTCAGTTTCTAGTTCTGTCTCTGGCTGTGTGATTGAGGGATAATAACACTGCTTCTAAAACATTCAGTTCCCTCCTGTTCTCTCTGCTGCCCACCCCTCTCCCCTAAACACACACTCCCAAATCTTTTCGAACCAGTTGGGAGAATTTGGCCCTAATACCTCTGGACTGGCTACCTGCCAGTGCTAATCAGATAGGGCCTTCTTTACAAGTTTGCATCCTGGAGGGCTTGACCATTCTCCACCATGCCACCAATTCCCCATCCCCCATGTTGAAATTCTTGGCTTGCTTCTTCCAAAACCAGTGACATCAGACCCAGACCCATCACCAGCCCTATAATCACAAAAGCTGGATAGACAGACAGACAGACAGATAGATAGATACAAATATAAACATATGTGTATATATACATATATGTATACATACATATATATACACACTAGACACTTGGTAAAAATCATACTTCTGGATCCAGCTGCCAGAGAGAGTGGTCTGCCCTGGAGTAGTGAGCACCCTAAGACACATGCCAGGATGGAATGTTGATTCTAGGGCCTCTTCAGCCCGCTGGCTTGACCAAGGATGACCAGTCCTGAGTGACATTGTCCTTGGTATGGAAATTAGGCTTCCTTATCCATTGCTATTGGAACTAGTGCCCCACCAGCCACCATCCTCGAAATTTCATATACCACTAGGTCTGTTCTCCCAGTGAGAGTCAGAGAAGAGACAGAGGCTGGAACTAGGGTTCCTCTCTAATACCCTTAAAAGCCCTGAGCAGAGTTTCCTCTCTCTGGAAGAGGTTCTCTATAAAGCACTGAATCTCTCAGTAAATCCTCAGAAAGACTATTAGAGATGAGAGACCCAGGATCCCATGAAACATATCACAGAGGTCTCCAGTGGAGACTTGCTAGCCACGCTACCCTTACAAGTCACTTAATTTCTATTTGCCTCAATTTCCTCAACTATAAAATGGGGATAAAAATAGCACCTACCATGCAAGGTTGCCGTGAGGATCAAATGAGATAATATTTGTAAAAGCACTTAGCAAAATACCTGGTACATAGTAGGTGCTATATAAATGTTTCCTTCCCATAGTAATTCTGATTAAATTTAAAAGTGTGCCTGGCATATTCAAAAGTGTGTCACGCCATACACTTTTTAAGGAGAGCTAGTTGTTAACCATTTACTAGGCTACCCCTAATGAGAATACTCAAGGTTCACATGGGTGTATAGAGGGACAGAGTTGGCAGTGTGGTTATGTTGGAGATAAGATCTTTGACTGGCTATTGAGGGGAGGTGGAAGAGAGATCTATCTTCCCACACTCTCACTGGTTTACATGTAGGCCTTTGAGCTCATGCTACGGTCCTCCACTTTGGAAATTACTACTCTTGGCTTCTGAACTCTATCTCCTGCTTAGAATCTGTTTCCTATGGGAATCATGAAAGGATCAGGAAGGGAATGAGCATAATCAAAACATTTATTGAGCACCTACTATGTATAAGGCATTGTAATCAGGGTTGCGTGTACAAAGGCAAAAAGCAGACATCCCTGCCCTCAAGTCCATTGTATTGGAAGTTAGGGGTAGAGAAACAAAACATATACAAAGATAGTGATTGCAAGGAAATTGGAGGACCTCAAGAACCCTAACAAGGCAGTGGGAGTGTGATCAGGGAAGGCGATCTGGCTATCTGTTATACAAAGCTCTTGTTCCCCCAAGGTAGACAGGATTTCCCGATCACCACCCAGCCAGGACCAGGAGGTCCCCTACCACTGGGCCAGGCCTCCTCAATCTGTTCTAAAACGTTGCAAGCTTGGTAAGCAGAGCTGGTCCCTCCCTTCTCCCCAACCCCAGCCTCTGTCAGTATTGTTCCCCAGTCCCTTCCCCTCCCAGGAGTTTTTCAACCTCATCCTCTCTTTTGGGGGAGGGTTAGCTTAGAAGGGATCATCGAGGTCCTCTCTCCCTCAGTGAATAAGAATCTCTGTTCCTTGATGCTCCTGACCCTGAAGGAACCAGCATGAGGAAGGGCCCTCTAAAAGCCTGATCCCTCAACCCCTGATTCTTATTTTCCATTAATGACAAACACCTGGGGTAAAAGTGTGGAAACCTTTTCCCTCTGGGTTGGAAACTCAGAGTAAGTTGGGAGTAAGTGTATTTCTGAACCCTTCAGTTCCTTTGGACTTCCATGGCCCTCTCCCTTAACCCCTTCCTCTCTAGGTATCTCTCCAGGGATGGATGGCACGAAAGCATTGAGGAAGTCACCACTGGCCCACCTGCAGGGGTCCCCTGCCAAGGTCCCGTGGGATGAGTTCTGTAGTAGCTCCTTGACCAGTTCCCTAAGCAGTGAGCCTGAGACCAGACCTCCAAGTCCTTCTAACTCCTCCAGACCCAGAGTCCACCCTCGCTCCCAGGAAGAGTTCTCCTCTGCCAGCCTCAACCCCATCAATCCCAAAATGGATTCCATAGCTCAGGCAGGCAGCAATATCCAGAAGTACTCAGGTGAGTAGCTCTTCTGCCTTCTCCCAGACTAGCTAGCTCCATCATGGCAGGGGAGGGAGGAAAGTGGAAGGAATAGGAAGATGGGTAGGTAGGCAGAAACTGACCTTGACAGGTCAGATCAAGCCAGACCCTGCCTCTTTCCCTCTCCTGGCTTTCTCTTCTCATTTACAGCCAGAGCTAGGCTCCCAGGCACCCAAGATGTGTTTGAATTCTGGGCTGACCATCCTGCAACTCCCCATCGGATGCCTTGCCAGCACATACCCCTGGTGCACAGTCCCCAGGATGGAGGCCAGGATGTCTGGCCAAGAGATCTGGGCTCCAGGTTGGAGTGCCTCAGGACCCAGCTGAGCAGGTGAGATGCTCACTCCAGGACATTTTGAGTAGGGAGGAAGGAGGGAGCAAGAAGTTAAAAGAGAGGCCTTGGAATTGGTGCTGCAAGAGCTCCTCCTATTGGTCAAGCAGGGATACGATGAATCTTGTGCATCGGTGACCACTTTTTATTGACAAACCATAGAATCTTAAATTTGAAAATGGGACGCTAGGGAGCAGCAAGGTGGCTCAGTAGATAGAGCTCCGGCCTTGGAGTCAGGAGGACCTGAGTTCAATTTACTAACTGAGTGACCCTGAGAAAGTCACTTAACCCCAACTGCCTCACAAAAAAAAAAATTGGGACTTTAGAAGGCCATCTAGTCCCTCCCAGTGCAGGAATCTTTTATATGCTATTCCTATTACATTGTCTAGTTGTTAGAACTATACAATTGTGTAGATGTATAGATTGTATAATGGGTTTTAACCTTATTGTGTCTCTAAGGGCAGAGTCCCATTCTCAGGTGGGGAGGGAGTAGAGATAATGGCCTGAATGTATATACCTTTCCTTTGCCTATAACTTTCCCAACCCAAACACCTTAAAATATAATCAGCCATATGATTTCACCCAGTACAGCCCCAAAGAGAGCCAGGGGAATGATCAACCCCACAGTCCTTAATGGGGTAAAAGCAGGTCCAGCTTGCTGGTGCCAGGGTTCTGCTAAAGGCATTGCAGAGTAGTGAGAATAATAAATAATGAGCAGCGATAGTAATAAGTAATGAGCCAATGGTGGCTGGTATGAAGGCCAAGAGGCAAAACTCTATCACGCATAGCCTGCAAGGCAGAGAAGAAAGAGCCATCCTTCCCAATCTGCTTTGCTCCCTGGTGTCTCTATCCCATTCTGACCTCCAGGATCTCTCTGGCAGGCTGGAATCTCAGATGTCTTCAGATCTCAGCATCATTCTGAAGCTCCTGCACCACCATCTGTCCCAAGGGCCCCCTGCCTATGACCCTGTCTCTCCAGACTCAGAGTCCATGGGCTTGTTTCCTCCTCCACCTTCTCCTCTTGCTACTGTTGCTACTGCTGCTGGTGCTGAGGCTCCCGGACCCATGAAGCTGCAGGGTTCTTTGTCTAGAGAAGATCCCACACCCCCTGGACAGGTGAGCAGAGCAGAGCATTTCCCCTCCTTAGTGGCCGTGGCAGGATGGCCACTGCTCTCTCAGGATCAGGATCTATTTACAGTGACACTAACACACATACAGCCCAGAGCAACTCAAGCCCGGACGTTGATTCTTGCTTTGCTCTCTGTCCTAGATTCTATTAATATTATAAGTAGGGCAAGAGCATGGGAGCTCAAGTATTTTTCAGAAGAAGTTGCAAAGAACATTTCTTAACTAGTTCAGGGTCCCAGAGCTTGGATTCTGATTATTGTGGCCAGAGGTACTGCAGAGAGAGTCGGGACTTCTTATTCTTTTCCAATGAGGAATATGAGAACCCCATTGGGAGACGGGGTGGGACTTGCCAGTGAGGAACCAGTTGCATTCCACGGTGGGGGATGGAGGAAGGAATAAATCTCAGATAGATCATCTGAGGCTAGAGAGTCAGAGGACAAGGTAAATACCCTTGAGGTCATAGGTCAAGAAATACCCCCCCCACACACACACACACCCAATGCCTTTAGGAGAGAGGAGTTTATCCTAGGCAGCTGAGACTCCTTTCACAAGGTAACAAACGAGTTAAGGACAGCTCAAATCCTAGTCCAGGTGGAAAGTTACAGATTATTAACAGAAAGATCTATTAGAGCAGTGTCAAATTGTAGGAATTACTGAGTTCAGCAGTCCCTTGGCACTTTGCTCGCCTCAAGATCTATCTTATTAAACATCAGTTACTAATGTAGGCTGTTCGGGAAGCCTGTCAGATAAGTCTTTTGCTATTGATAAGTCCTTATCTTCACTCCTGGTAGACTTGATTGGACTCCTGCCTCTCTCTCCCACTCTAAGGTTAACTTCCCCTTTGTTCCTTTCTCTGCTCCTGCCCCTATAGAACCAGCACCCTATTAGCGTAGAGATAACCTCTTCTAGGTGGCAAAGTGGATGGAGTGCTGGGCCTCAAATCAGGAAGACATGCATTCAAATCCAGCCTCAGATACTTTACTCACTGTGTGACCCTGGGCAAGTCCTTTAACCTTGTTTGCCTCAGTTTCCTCATCTGTAAAATGGGCTGGAGAGGGAAATGGCAAACCAGTCCACTATCTTTGCCAAGAAAACCCCAAATGTGGTCATGAATAGTCAGAAATGACTGAACAACAAACCTCTTCAAGGCAGAGTGTTAAAAAGAGGTCCGGGGAGGTGGTTTGGGGTCTTAACAAAACATGTAGCAGGAGACCAAAAATTCTATAAGTTGAATACTTCTAGGTTTGCTTTAGCAAAAGAGATCCAAACTTAAGTGTCTTCAGGACACAAATCAGCATTTCCCAGTCTTTTACTGGATTCTTTCTTTTCTTTTTTTTTTATTATGAAACTAACAATCATCAACAAACAATATTTCAGTAGTCAGTTAACTACTATTTAGTAAGTGCCTACTATGTGCCTGGCACTATGCTAAATGCTGAGATCACTCTCAAGGAACTCACAGAATTGTATACAGAAGAAAAAAAAAGATTGTATATGAAATGACTAACTTGTTCTGATTATGTTAGTTTCTTTTAAACAAGATGGTAAGAAATTGCCCCATCTGTGTCTGTCTGACCTTTTGTTTGTTTTCTTCTGTATTATAAATATTTTATTGATGCTCTTTTATTTCATTTCTTTCACTACCCACTAATTCATGGGCACACACGTACTCTTCCCTTAGAACAACTAAATGTAGTTAAGCAAAACACATCAGCACGTTGACCATGTCTAAAAATGTTTATCTCATTCGGCACACCTCTATTCCATCTTGTGGGTTTGCTTCTGTAACATATTCTTCCCCATGTAAAAATCCTATTGTTAGAATAGCAAGGATGGAGCAGCTGAAGGGTGGGTGGAAGAAAGCTGCTGAGGAATACCCAGCCTCCCACTCATGCAGAAGCTTCCTTGAGCCAGTATATGTTAATAGGAAAGAGGCAGTGGGCAGCTAGGTGGCACAGTGGATAAAGCACCGGCTCTGGAGTCAGGACGACTCTGAGTTCAAATGTGGCCTCAGACACATAACACTCACTAGCTTGTGTGACTCTGGGCAAGTCACTTAACTCCAATTGCCTAAAAACAAGAAAAAGAGGTAGGACCTCCATGTCTGGATTTTGGAAATCAGCCTTTCTAACACTTCATCAACTGAGCTATTTAATTCTGGGAGATAGAGGGAACAAACAAGATCTCATAGGAAAAGGTCCCAGGTGTCTTCCATTTTGTGTCTATTAATCTATTTCTCTTGTCCTTTGAATTTAGGGTTGGGGCAGGGAGAGGGCACCTCAGGTATCTTGTGTGCCCAGTGACTAGACAGGCATTGCACTGAACAGGAAAAAATGTGGAATAATTTGAGGTTTTGAGGTCAACAAAGACTGAATCCTTGATTTATACATTCATGTATTCCTTCCTACTTCCTAGGGCAGAAAAAGACTTAGAGGTCTGATAAGGTAAAGCAGGGTGTTATACATATTTATTTTTAAATTAAAGTTCATCATAACTCATGGGAGAAGAGGGAATTTTATAATACTCCTTGAGATAATTAGAGAAATCCTGAAATGTTACAAAATTGAAGTTAAGAATTCTTAGTTTAACATTCTGTAGCCTAAAGATGGAGGATTTCACCAATGATGAAATACGTTACCCACCTGTTCAAAGATCTGGGATGGACTTCGAGTGCAGATCAGGAGACTTTTTTTAGATATGTCCAAGGCTAGAATTTGTTTTGCTTTATTAAGTATAATTGTTACAAAGGTTTTGTTTTTCTTTCTTTTTCAATCCATAGAGGAGAGCAGGAGAAAAAAAAAGCTATTTTTGTTTATTGGAAAAAATTTTCATTTTAAAAAGAAATAAATAAAGATAAAGGGTTTTTACCAGAGGATCTCCATTTCTACCAACTCTTGTAATCTGTAATGTCATCTGGATGTGAAGAGGTAGATCTCTGAGAGCCATCTAAGTGGACACATAAGTAGGAGCAGGAGGTCCTTTCAAAAGTGGGGAGACCCAGTCCTATTGTGCCTTGGAATGGCCTGAAGGATATCTATCATTCACACTTTCTTTCTCCCCCTTTCCAGACTCCAAGCTACAGTGACCTGGAAAAATATATTCAGAAATGAAGAGATTCTTCATCCAGTGACATTTATCTTCTGGTAGCATCAAATGATACCCCAACCCTCTTTTATGAGCAGCTATATCCTGACCAACTTCTGTCCCCTCAGTCATCCCCTCTGAGACTGCATTGAGTATAGGGATTCAGACGTTGTCCCCACTTTCCCTCACTTCTTGAATACCTTTGACCCTTTCCCAAACAGCTGGACTTCCAGAAGCACTCCTCAGATTTGGCTCAGCAGCATGGCTGATCTAGGAATCTGACTCACTGATTCCCATACAACTGACACCCTCGCTGATAGGACTGGGTGTCCTATATAGGTATATGTATGTATGTAGGATAGGGGTTTGAAAAGTAGGAAGACATCACCAAGGCTTGGAGTGAGGCTCCGCCAACCTCTCCAGAGCATGGTCTCTAATGACCATTTTCCCTAGAATAATAGCTTCCAAGTACCATCTAAGAAGATCCCAAAGCAACTTTGTCTCATGACAGTAAGGCAGGCACTCAACATCTTTCCCAGATTCTCGGTAGCCATCTTCATAAATCATGCTAACGTGGAAGAGGAGTTCTCCTGCAATGGGGAGAAAGAAAGAACATTACCATGTGATAGAGGAAAGAACCATCTTGTTGTTCAGGGCCAGGCTTTTGAGAATCAGTTGGATGAAAAGCAAAGGTCTCTGGTCCTCACTGACAGATATCCAGAATCCAGAAAGAGAGACAAGATCACCACCTTTCCCCCACAATTAGAACTAATTGTACATGTTCTAAGTGACTTCCACCATGAAAAAAATTGTTTCTGGTTAGAAAACTCAGGCTGCCTTCCATGGTTAACACTTCCCTGGAAAGGCATAGCTTCCAATCCATTCACAATGGCTTTTCCTCAGTCTCCACTCCTCTGATGTTTGTCCCAAAGTGACTTTTCTAAAAGATCTGCAGTGCCACCTGGGTCCCTTTGGGGAAGTTGTGGCATTCAGCCAGCTAATAAATCCATCAAAACTCCTACTGGGTTGTATGTGTGATACGGCTGTGTAATGTCCAGCTTAGTGACTTACTTAGCTCCACAATCATATCAGTTGTGATAATCTTAAAAAACAAAACTAAACTAAAAATGTGGAGGAAAGGACAAGCTTAAATATGTAGTAATAGATTCATATTCTATGTCACATTATAGAGTCCTGGGAACTGGTGTGTACAAATGGCAAAGCTGTGGGGTGGGAGCAACTGGAGCTCTGTCCCTAGGGTACTAAAATTAAGATGATACAAAATAATTTAACTCATATACTCCCAAAGACTAGGAGAGCAGGAAAATGTGAATTTTGTGTAGGAATGAGGATCTTGCAGGATTTTCTCTTTTTGGGACTTCTCTCCCTCCCCAACTCCCTCACCTTCCCCCTCCCTGCCCCAGACTAGTTTTCCTTCAATACTGGCAGAGGAACAGGAAATCAATCAATCAGTAAGCATTCATTAAGTGCCTACTATATGCCAGGCACTGTGCTAGATGCTGGAGATGCAAAAAAGTGGAATAGTCCTTTTTATTAAAGAAGCTTACATTCTAGAAGTGGGGGGGGCAATGTGCAAATTCATAGGTATATTCAAAGCTGGTAAGAGGTAGCCTTGTGAGAGAAGATACTAGGAGTTAGGATGATCAGGAACAGCTTCATGCAGAAGGTGCAGTGTGAAATGGGTCTTGAAGGAAACCAGGAATTTCAATGGGCTGAGATGAGGAAGGAGTGCATTCTAGGTAAAGGCATACAGAAGGGAGATAATATGCCATGTATCCATAAGAAGGACAGTTTGGCTAAGCTGTAGAGTATTGTGGAGAAAGAAATGATAAATTTTGGCAGCTTATTGGATAAGTGGGATGAGTGAGAGCAGTAAAGGAGGACACCAAGGTTAATAAACTGACATACTATAAGAATGGATGATGGTGCCCTTGACAGAAACAGGGAAGCTCAGAAGACAGGTGGGTTTAGGGAGAAAAGAAAATGAGTTTGGTTATGGACATATTGAGTTTGAGATGACCAGAGGACATCTATTTTGAAATGGCCAACAGGCAGTTGGTGAGGCAAGACTGTAGTTCAGGAGAGAGACTAGGATAGAGATGACGATTAAACCTTTGACAGAGTGTATAACATTTCATAATATCAAACTTTTTTGAAATGTTGGTTAGTTTGCTGTGTGACCCTGAGCAAGTCGCTTAACCCCGATTGCCTCACCAAAAAGCAAAAACAAAAACAAAATGTTGGTTAGTTTGTTGGATTTTTTTCTCTTTTTTTCTTCTTTATTATAGGAGATGGCTCTCACCAACCAGATGTTGAGGGTATGAGGAGTGGAGGGACACAGTGAGAAATGTAGATAATATGAAAACAAAAGATATCAATAAAAATTTATCTAAAAACATTAGATCCATGGGAGTAGATGAGGTCACCAAGTAAAAAAGTATAAAGAAAAAGAAATTTACATAAGTTTATTATATTTAAAAGGAATAGCAAGTTGCACATAATAGATTTGCAGTTTCATGTGCAATCTTTTTTTTATTATACTGTTATAAAAACGCTTGTCTTATTCCATAAATTAAATTTTTTTAAAGATTAGAGAAAAAAAAGAAAAGAGGGTCCAGGACAGTTATGTGGGTTATCTCCAGAGTTAGAGGGCATGACATAAATCATGCTCTAGAAGAGGCTATTGAAAAAGCGGGACCCTTTCATGTCAGGTAGGTAAGAGGATAACAAAAAAACAAAAAAAAAAAAATGTCACAGAAACTCGGAGAGGAGAGAATGTCCAGGAAGAAAGGATGGTCCTATAAAGTCAATGCTGTAGAAAAGGGCACAAAGAATAAGGATTGGATTTGGCAATTAAGATCGTTGGTAACTTTGGAGAGAACAATTTCAGTTGAATGATGAAGTAGGAAACTAATCTGCAAAAGTTGACCAGTGATTGAGAGAAGAGAAAATGGAGAGAGTATGCAGACTACTTTTTCAAAGAGTTTGGCTGGGAAGGGAGGAGAGATAAAGGATGATGATTGCTTAAGGGAATGGTAGGGTTTAGTGAGAGTTTTTCAAGAAAGAGGATACCACAGGAATATCAGCAGCAGGGATGTAACCAATTGTTACTGGAAGGGATAAATGAAAGATTAGAGAGGGAGGGGATGATAATGGGGACAATTTGTTGCAGAAGACTGGAAGGGATAGGATCAAGGTTGGCATGGGTGAAAAGAAGAACTGCCTAATTATCAGAGACAAGAATAAAGGAGGAGATAGAGAGGGTATGATGTCAAGGGACAATGCAGAGAAGTAGACCCAAATTTATTCACAAGGTATGAAGCAAGAGCTTCTGCTGAAAGAGCTGTTAGAGGTGACTGACTGCTATCTTTTTAAGAGCTAAGATATTGTAAATAATCATTTTATATTCATGTTATTATTTATCATCCTGTTAATAAATTGTGTACCTAGGAACTTTGATGTAAACCTAAGAGACCAAGGTTTTTGATATATGAAGAGATGAGTGACTTTTTTTTTTTGGTGAGGGCAATTGGGGTTAAGTGACAGCTAATTAAGTGTTATGTGTCTGAGGCCAGATTTGAACTCAGGTCCTCCTGACTCCAGTGCCAGTGCTCCACCCACTGCACCACCTAGCTGCCACCTAGTTGCCCATCCCCCACATGAGTGACTTCTAATGGGAAAAGAGGTGCAGGTAGAACGGAAAAGGTCACACTTTAGATATTTTGCCTATTGTCTTGCTATGCTTTTGCTGAGGTTTAGCAAAGAAACAAACTCAAGTTTTAAAGTAAAATCCTAGTTTGGCTATTATGCTCTTATAGTCAATAATTGAAAAATAATTATAACAGTGTAAAAACAATAATTTTAAAAGACTTAAGAACTCTGATAATGCACGGGCCAATTGTGGTTCCAGAAAATTGACAATGAAGCACATATTCCATTTTTTGGTAGACAGATTATAGACTATATGTGCAAAATGAGACATTTTCAGACAGGACTAATAGCACTCATTTATTTTGGTGGCTATACTCATTTATTACAAAGGATAGCTTTTTTTTTGGAGGGGGGATATTGAAGCAAGAAAGGAGGAAGATAAAAAGGATAGGAAGGAAGGAAGAAAAACTTCAATGAAATATGTAAAAAGTACATGGCACAAAATTCAAAAGAGGACCCATGCAACAAGGGTAGTTGTATGGGGGACCCATACTACCATGCTAAAGTCGATGTATAATTTAAAAATGACAAGCTTTACATGGTAGATTCAGTGGCAAATGCAATCCTTTTTTGTCATTTGTAAATGGAAATGTTCGTGTTTGATGGCTATCAAGTTCATAATGAAAACTTTATTTTAAAAGAAAGGAGGCAAAGTATTTCTGTATCATTGTGTTTCAACTAAAATTAAGAAAGTGCACACAATTCCAGTCTGTCTCATCTTCATACAAAAAAAAAGGGTCGAATCATTGGTATAGGAAGCCTCCCATCAATGGCAATTACAAGCTCTCAATAACTTACAGCCTCAGAGAATTACCTCAGGTTCAAGGAGGGGTAAGTAACTTGCCCATAATCTCACAGGTAATAAGTGCTGTTAAGAACATCCTTTCAGAAGTACCTTGTCTTCTCTTTTAACTCATCTTCTGCTAGCATTGGCTTCTAACACTCTGGGTCAATTCCCATTTTAACCCACCCAAGTCTCTTAGTCAAATAAATAGATTCAGGACAAAGGGTGTCCTCATTTCCAAGGGACTCCAACTATGAATCATTTGGTAAAGCCAAAAGTCATAGGTCACAAGACTTAGAGCTAGAAAGGCCTTTGGAGACAATTCTAGCCCATGGGGTTTTTAATATTTTTTGTGCACCATTGGCAGCCTGGTGAAGACTATAGATTCCTTCTCAGAAAAATGCTTTTAAGCGCATAAAGAGAAAAGATTACAAAGTAAACCAATTATATTTAAATACTTTTATCAAAATCTCAAAAAAAAATGTTCTTGGTCCCAGATTAAGAAACCTTGATCTTAGGGGCAGCTAGCTGGCAAGGTGGGTAGAGCACCAGCCCTGAAGTCAGGAGGACTTGAGTTCAAATCCGGCCTCAGACCAAACACTTGACACTTACTAGCTGTGTGACCCTGTGTCACTTAATGCCAATTTCCTTAAAAAAAAAAAAAAAAGAAACCTTGATCTTGCCCGCCCCCTCCCCTTCCTCTGCCTGGTTGCTCCCTCCCCCTTCCCCCCAAAAAAAGCTAGGTGGCAAAGTGGATTGGGCTGGGAGTCAAGATGGACTGAGTTAGAATGAAGTCCCAAACACTAGCTGTGTGATCCTGAGCAAGTTATCTACCTGTTTGCCTCAGTATCCTCAATTGTAAAATGGGGTAACATACCTTGCAGGGTTGTTGATCGGATCAAATTGATGGGGTGCTTGGGTGTTTGTGCTTGTACTTGGATCCCAATTTCTCCCTAGTCTCAGAAACACTGTCTCTGACAACCACTCCCCAGCCCAAGGACACTGTGCCTAGCAGTTATTCATGCATGGGCCCCAGCAGGACCCTTATCTCCCTCCCTGGTGCAGCTACACAAAGCTGGGTGAGAGAGTGCTGGGCTGCTCAGGCCCCAGCCCTCAGATCATGTCTCTGGAAGCCTCCCAATTCCTTAGTAAGTTCCTGTCTTGTGAGAAAGCTTTCCCTTGTTGCAGAGCATTTTCTCATCAAGACAGAGGGGTGCCTTACCCAGCCCAAGGAGTTTTGTCCTTGGCTGGCCCAAGGACTCTTCCTCCTGCCAGACTCCCAAGATCCATACCTCTGTCATCTCCCTCCCTGGCCGGAATACTCCCTGTACTTTCCCATCCATAGCTCCCAAAGACACCTGCACCTTTAGATTACCTGATCAGTGTCCCTAGCATTTCCTTTCCCATATAAACCCTAGCTCTATCCTCAGTCTCTTGCAGGTTCCTTAAGAATCCTTGCCCGCTGAAAAGCGTAACAATAAATCTTTGCCACCTTGACTTAAAGAATGCTTGAGTCTGTGAATTCATTCCAGACGACCCTGTCCTGTACATCAGTCTTTGAGGAGTCTCAACCTCTCAGACTGCAACAAAATGACCCAATATCTGTAAAGTGCTAAGCACAGTGCCTGGCACATAGTAGGTGCTAAATGGATACTTATTTCTGTCACTGTTCCCTGGCCCCAGTCCCCTCTCCCCTCCATTTTACAGATGAAGAAACTGAGACCTAGAATCTGATACTTGTTAGCTGTATGACCATAGATAGGCAAGTTAGGTGACCTACCTGGGCCTAAGTTCTCTGAAACTGTAAATTACTTATAGCTTGTAATTACCATTTGATGGGCAGAGTTCCCATACCAATTATTTCATCTATCCCTTATTTTTCAGATGATGGACATGGTCTAATAAAGCTTCTCCAACCTTTTCTAGATCAGACAAGGTTGACTTGTCATGCTCACGGAAATAGGATGTCTTCGAGCGTAGGGAAATACTGTGCAAAAAGGGTAACAGATGTGCAGTGGCGGGGGATGGGAGGGGAGGGGACGTGTGCCCTAAAACAGAAGGAGGCAGGGTACGTGAGACAAAAGTAGTGGAGGTGTGGGTTTCACGTAGTATACTGTTAAGTAACTCCATATCAGGACCTGCAGTCCGCTGGTAGAAAGAGACAGAAGAGGTCCATGTAAGTCACTGAGAAAGGCCTCTCTCCCGGGAACAGGTCTCTGAGAAGGTTTGAACCTCGAGATGTAAACGGCACTAGCTCATGCATGTCTCGTGAACGCTAGTCCGTCAACCTCCGACCCCACCCCCCGCTTTAGCCCAGCCTGGAAGGCTCGGGGATCTCTTTGATTGACATCCCGACCAGCCAACGGATTTTCAGGGTTATGAAAATTCTGTTTCCCCTCCTCCAAGGAGGCGGAGAGAGACTCGGTGGAATGACAAAGAGCATAGCCAATGGAAAGAAGGACCTCGGAAACGATGGGACTAACAGCCAATAGAAGGAAAGGGCCGTTCTAAACGACGTGTAAGACCGCCAACGGCTACTGCTGTTACAGGGTCGCGTGGTTTCCGCTCCTTGAGGGCGGAGGAGCGTCCCAAACGGAAGGTGGTTGTTGTCAGTGCCTCAGGTTTGAAACTGGGGGTCGGGCACCAGAGCCGTTGTCTGTCGCTGCGGGGCTCTCCCCCTCCCCCCCGCCACCGGTCCCTGTTGACCCCACCCTCCTCCCTCCCGTCCCACCTCCTGACCCCCATCCCTACCCCGCCCCCCACCCCAGACCTCCCCCTCGAGTCCCTCGGCTGGGTCCGGCCCGGCCTCTGCCCTCCGTTCCGGCTTTTCGGGCCCGGAGGGCGGCCCTGCTGCCGCCGCCATGTCCCTGCACGGAAAGCGGAAGGAGATCTACAAGTACGAGGCACCATGGACGGTCTACGCCATGAACTGGAGCGTGCGGCCCGACAAGCGCTTCCGCCTGGCGCTGGGCAGTTTTGTGGAGGAGTACAACAACAAGGTGGGGGCGGGGCCCGGCGGTGCGAGACCCCCGGGTTGGGGGATGGGAGGGAAGGGAGCAGACTGGCGCTGGCCCCTCCTCTCGAGCCTCGCACCCCTGCTGCGCTGCGCCTGACCCCCTTCCCTCCGCCTGACCCGGGGTCCCCTGGGGTAGGTGGCTGGGAAGTGGGCGGGGGCGTGTTGGGATTTAAAAACCGAAATGGCTGTTCCGTTGTCTTCGAGACCCTCTGCTCCCCGAGTTTTTTTCTCCTTTCTCAGTTTCCCTGTCCTTCCTCAATTTTCCTCCCCCTCCTTCCTCTGTTTCCCGCCTCTTTACTGAGTTTCCCACCTTCCTGAGTTTTCCTCTCTGTAAATCGGGGATAATATCTGTAGTACCAACTTCTCGGTGTTCCAGTGCGGTTCAGACAAGACTACGTAAAATCACTCGATTTGTGTAAAGGCCACTTATTCCCTGTCTGGCTTCTTCCACTCCTGATGTCCCTAGGGGCTCCATCCTCAACTTCTTTGTAGAAGAGGAGCTTCAGGGAAGTGAACGGTTATTGCAACAAACTCTTAATAAGTGCTCTGTGAAGGGGAAGGGGCAGCTTGGCATAGTGAATAGAGAAACACTGGGAAAACGATGTTCCATTCCTGGCATACTGCCGTGTGGTCAAGGGCAAGTCACTTAATCTTTCAGTGCCCCACATAGCTCTGAAAGCCTTTAAATTAGAGCAGCATCTGTGGAGGGAGCTTCATGAGCTCGTGGGCAAGGCTCTTATCATCTCAGTGCCCCAGCAACTCCTAAGGCTGTGTGTAACAGAGTAACATCATTGGAGGGAGTTTCTTTCCACATCAGAGTTCCCTGTACCAATGAAATCACAGGTCAAACAAAAGTGCTGCTGTACACTGATAGGTCCTGGGAAAGAGACAGATATCAGGCACACAAGTGCAAACACTTAAAAGTGCACTAAAACTTTGGAACACACAATACACGTCCACATATATTTAACTTTAATTGTGGAAAGGCTAGGAAGGACCCTCCACATTCCATACCTCAATTTCTTCACCATCCTACTGTAATCTGACTTCTTAATTACCCTAGTGCTCTCTCCAGGGTAACTTTTGATTGACCTTTTCTCGGCCCATGTCCCATCTATATCTTTTGACTTTTGACTCTTTCTCTTGTTGTGGGTACTTTAATAACACTACTTTTTTACTATGTGCCTGTTATTTCTCAGTCTCCTTTGCTGGATCATCATCCAACTCTACTCTTCTTGGCTTAGGTATCCCCCAGGGCCCTGTCCTGTGACATTTTTTCTAAGCTATCTATACTCTCCTTGATGGCCAGGCTCGGTGGCTTCAAGTATCTTCTCGATTCAGAAATTCCCAGAACTATGCAGTCCTAACTTTTCTTCTGAACTCTACTGTCCTCCCCCTCTTCAACTTGCTGAGGGAATATTTTCTATATATCCTATAGGCATATCAAGCTCAATTGGTCAAAGTGAGGTATAATAAAAAGAGTTTTTAGGAGAAACCTGAGACTAAATATTCTGCCTGTGATGCTTGGTAGTTGTGTGATCATGAGGTCATTTACTCCCATCAATTTTTTTGGTCCATTTCTGTGATTTATGGTCCATTATGGAAACTCTTTCCATAGATGCAGATCAGCAAGTCATCTGTAATTTATAACCTGAGAGTTCCCTGGGGCATGACAAGCTAAATGACTTGCCCATGGTCACACAGCTAGTTAGCATGTCAGAGACAGTACTGGAACCCAGGTCTTCCTGGTTTCAAAACTAGCCCTCTATATCCTATACCATTTAACAGATGGGGAAATTGGCTCATGGGAGTTGATAATACCTGTACTATTTATCTCACAAAGTAAGATAATATGAATTCAGTGCTTTGTAAACTTTTTTAAGCTTTGAAAGTGTTATATAAATGTCAGGTAGTATTATTTTGTTCAAAAGAAAACTTACCAACCCACTTTTTCTCCAGGCTTCCTTTTTTCTCTAGAGGGCACCACCATGACATTAGTCCCACCATGTTTATAACTTAAAACCTCTGAGATATACTGGATTTCTTCCATTCAAACCCCCTTTGTGGATTTCATCTCCACATCATCACTTGCATGTATCTCTTTTCCACTCATAAGGCCACCAGCCTAGTTCAGACCCTGATGACCTCTTGCCTGGGCTAGTGTAATAGTGTCCTGATTGGTCTCCCTGCTTCCAGTCTTTCCTCCAATTCATCATCCAAACAACTGCCAACATCATCTTCCCAAAGCACTGCCCTTGTTAAAACCATCAGTGGCCCCTTCCATCATTGTGTCTCTGGTAGAAGAGGCCTTCCTCAGACTGGCATTCAAAGTTCTTCACAGTATGGCTCTAGCCAGAGGTTGTTTCCAGCCTTATTTCAGGCTCCTTCCCTTCATGAGTTTTGATCAGTGTACATGTTGAATCCCTTCAATAGAAGGTAAGCTTCATGAGCAGGGATTGTTTTGTCTTGGACTTTGTGTTTTTTGTGCCTGTCTGACTTTTAGTGTTTATGTAATGGAAATCACAGATCACACAGTCAATGTGATATTAGCAGCAATTGGTAGATATTCACCTCATACTCCTGTTGATTCCATTGGTTTCTTTCTGTTCTAAGGTATTGCACAGTAATCTTTTTCACTTTAGTGCTACTTGACTAATAGCCTTCCAGTTCAACTGGCAGGAGCAAAGTTCAGTATTTCTATTCTGTGAAGCCATTCAAGACACTTCACTTGTGAAACTTGTAGCTAATTAACTACAACCCCTTTTTTGGAGGGGGTTAAAATGATTGAATTATTGAATATTAGCCTAAGAAAGGACTTTAGATAATTTAATATAATCCCTTGTTTTACAGATGGAGAAACTGAGGCCTTGTGGTAGAGTCAGGAACTTCAGCCAGAAACTAGCTATTGTTTGCGATTAAAGTTACTCTTTCTTTTGCCTTAGGCTTTATACCTTGGCAGTCTATGATACCTGTTTTGAAAAAGAGGTTCATTGTTGGTAGAATCCATGTTTACTATGAAAAGATTTTCATTTGCAGTTGTAGTGTAAATTAGGCTGTTTTTATGGGGAAAAGAGAAAGCTTCATATATCTGTAGGAAAAAGAAGTACCTTTAAGGCAACCTTCAGATCCTTTATCCTGTGAAAAGTTCTGATTGAGCATGACTGAGCTGGTTAACTAACACTTTTTGTTGTCTTGTTACAGAAAGACATTGGCCTGGCTTTCTAACATGGGTGTGGAAAACAAGATGTAAAAAATAAGTTACCTAAAAGTGGCAGCATGAAGTAGTAGACTGTAAACCTTGTTCAGCTGCTTAGCTATGTGGATGTATGCAAGTCACTTAGCCTCTGGGGAATCAATCAAACAACTGACTTTACTGGACACTGTCCTAGGAAGGAGACTTTTATGCCTTTGTGCAAACTGTTTTGGGCTTCAGTTTGCTTTATAAAAGATTTTGCAGACTGTTTCTTTAAAAGTTGAGTTCCAACCACTTGATATTACTTGATTTACCAGAAAAAAATTAGTTTACATACAACTTGTCAGAAACATTAATTGCATTAGAGAGGTAGTACTTTTCTGCTGCGTGCCACTTTATTTCTTATGGGGGGACAATATTGAATCATTGATTTTGGGAAAAGAACTAATTTGATAACTCCCTTACTGATCCTAAAGTAGACCAATAACTTTAATGCTGAAACTAGATCCATTGTAGGAATGAATGTAAGAAAAATATTGACAAAGGATTTTGAGCTTTGAGATTTTCAGATCTTTACAAATCTCTTTAAAGGGAAGTATTGTCTCAAGGAAACTGAGACCAGCATGAGGTCAAGCATAATATAGAGAGACATGATCAGTGATACACTTGAATGTAGGACTCAGATTGCTGAGTCACCAATTCATAGTTCTTTTCATTTAGAAAATGTTATCTCTTTAATCACATGCAAAAAATGAAAATAAAAAAACGAGTTTAAGAAATTACTCTCTTGATCACAAAGGAGATATGATAGATGACAGGGCAAGGGGAACCTTTTAACTTAATTGCTTCCTGAAGAGGGTCTTGTCTAGGCAGGGCAGAGTGAAAATTCATTCTATACTTGGTGTTAGCCTAAATTTATACAGGATGTCCCAGAAGTCTTAGTACAGTGTTAAGCTGTAATCGTTTATTAGATTAAGCTCTTAATTGAGCTATTAAAGCTTCAGATAGTGTTTAGAACTTAAGGCTGCACTAAGACTTTTGGGACGTGCTGTAAATATCTCTGTCTGATGTCTGTTTAGTGCAACAGCAGTAATAGAGATTAAATTAGTCAACATATATTTATTAAGTTCCAAGCAATGACAACAACCAGTCCAAAGACACAGAGGAACAGCAAATAGACCAGTATGGTTAGATCATAGAGTGCATGAAGAGGAATAAAATATAAGGAGATTAGAGCAAAGGACTTTATATTTGATCCTAGAGGTAACAGGGAACCACTGGAGTTGGGGGTGGGGGTTTGGGTTCGAAATGGTCCAGACCTATGCTTTAGGAAAGTGGAGAATGGGACAGGAGTGGGGAGAGATTTCTTGCTGAGAGAATAATTAGAAGGTTATTGCATCTGTACAGGCAAGAGCTGATGAGGGCCTAAACTAAGGTGGTGAAAAAGGGATTGAATTTTGTTTTGGATATGTTATATTTGAGATGTCCAAGAGGCAGTTGGAGATAATGTGATTGTAGCTCTGCCTAGAGGCAGGAATCATCTACATAGATAAAATAATTGAACTCATGGAAGTTGAGATCACAGGAGAGGGAGTATGGAGTGAAAAGAGAAAAAGGATTTACTACAAGTCCTTGGGAGACACCTGCAGTTAGTGGGCATAATGTGAAAATCCAGAAAAAGAGACTTAAAAGTACCAGTCATATAGGTAGGAGAAAAACCTAGAGAGAAAAGAGTATCCAGGAGAACAGTTGTCAGTAACGTCAAATGCTACAAAAAGGTGAAGAAGATCAGTATCTAGAAGATGAAATTGTATTTGGAAATGAAGCAGTAATTGGTATTTTGAAAACAGCAGTTTCAATTAAATAATGAGGTTGGAAGTCAGGTTGTAGAGAGTTCAGAAGTGAGAGGAGAGGAAGTGGAGGCACCATTTGTACACAGTTTTTTTCAAGAAGTTTAGCTGGGAAGAAGGAGAGATAAAGGATGGTAGCTGATTAGGCATGGTAGGATCTAGTGAGGGTTGTTGGTTTTTTGTTTGTTTTGTTTTTAAGGATGGGGGAGTGACTTGTCCATGTTTGTAGGCAGCAGGGAAGGAGCCAGTTCCAGTTGATAGGGAGATATTGAGATTAGAGAGTGGGGGTGATAGTGGAGGTATTCTGCTGGAGAAGAAGATGAGAGGGGATGGCATGCATCCACATGTAGAGGAGTTGGCCTTGGCAAGCATAAGGGCCATCTCATCAGAGATTGGACTGAAGGGGAGGAGATAGTCAGGATACATTTGAGTTCATTGTTAGAAGAGAAGAGGGTTTTTTGTTTTGTTTTTTGTCTTTAGTGATTTATGAGGTGAGATCCTCAGCAGAGAGGGTGGGGAGAGGGAATGGCTTCTAAAGAGAAGAAAAGATTTAGAGCAGTTGCTTTGGTGAATGTGATAGGGAATTAATTAGGAAAGAGTAGTAGGATTGCTTTGTTGTAGTGAGGGCCTAGCTGAAACTAGCTAGCATAAATTTATAGTGGACTGAGTACATAGTTTTCATAATTTCCTCCAGTTCCTTTCAGCAGTAAGTAAATTTAGAAGTGAAGAAAGTAGAGTAATTCAGGGTTGGGTTTTGGCAAGGTTTGCTTGTGATGGGACAAGGGAGCAAGGGATTCAAGAGTAGAGGATAGTGTAGAGTTGGACTGATTCCACAGTGAGCCTGGAAGATTTTTGAGGGATTGGAGGTCATTTGGAGGATGAAGAATAAGTTTTGGAATGCAATATAGGGAAAAATGGAAAGATAAAAGATTATGATCAGACGAAGGAAGGTCACAGTTCCTAAACATGAAGCAGTGCACTTGGGGTTAATGGTAGGATCAAGGATATATGATTATCTCTGAATAGCAGAGTTAGAATAGAGGAGTAAGGTCATGGGAGTTGAGAGTAGATTAAGGAATTGGAGGGAACATCAACATAGGTTGAAGTCTCCTAGAATGGGGGAAAATTAGGGTAGAGAGGAATATTATGAACTAGGCACTAAACTCATTGAGAAAGGAGGGAAAATGTGCTGCTAAGAAGAGAAGTTGCTAGTAATGGTAGTAAAGGGAGACTAGAAGTGACAGTGGGAAACAAAGCATTCCAATTCCACCACCATAAATGTTAACTGCTAGAGGTGAGATTCAGACCATAAATAACTGAGGATGAAATTCTGTTGTTTTGACAAGTCTGATTTTCTGGTTCCTTTTTTATTTTCTTCTTCAGAAAAGAATCAGAATCTTAGGGCAGGTAAGGACCTCAAGAAGTCACCAAGTCAGTTTTAGTTCCTTTGTTGTCTTCAGTCGATTTTTTGTTGTGGTTGTGTCCAACTCTTCCTGACCCCCATTGGGGTTTTCTTGGCAAAGATACTGTAGTAATTTACCATTTTCTTCTGCAGCTCATTTTACAAATGAGATAACTGAGGCAAACAGCATTAAGTGACTTGCTCAGGGTCACACAGCTGTTGTCTGAGGCCAGAGTTGAACTCAGGAAGATGAGTCTTCCTGACTCCAGACCAGGCACTTCACCACCTAACTGCCACCTAGTTGTAGATCCTTTATACACACTTTACCATTCCAGGCAATCTATGCTGTTAAAGACCTAGAGGAAGTAAATTCCTTGACCTCCCTTAAATCCCTTTTTGGAGTCTAGAATCTCTTTTAGCTATGCTATGTTTTAAACCCATTTTCTTCTCTTTTTCCTGTCGTAGATGCATTAATAACATTGCCTCAGAGTGTACCAGTAGCTAAGGTGCTTAGTTAAATTTCTGGGTTAGCTTCACACACTTATGTATGTGTGGGGAGGGGGCAGTAGTAGGTCTCTGACCCTCAGGTTAATATAATCACAGAAAGCTCAGGGCAGTCAACAGATAATGAGGTAAAGTATTAATACCTTATTTTTGCTTTGTGAAGTTTGAAATGATTTTTTTTTGGATGGAATTAAAGGAGTATCAAACTGCCTGTCTAACCTATCCTCTTTTTATGGAGTTTAATGAAGTTTTTCCCGATTGAACTGAAAAGTCCTTAGTGGTCCTTAAAAAGGCTGAGTTCATGTGATCTGGAGTCATTATAGACAGAACCAGCAATTGAGCAAGAATCTAGACCTTAAAAGGAGTTGCCTGGGGATGCGGGGATGGGAGGGGGATTGGGAAAGGCAGGTTTTTTCCTCTCTCCTCCCTATTGGCAATGATATTTTGAAACAGAGATACTTTACCTAGTAGAAAACACCAAATCCAGCAGGGAACAGAGACAAGCAATCTCCAGGCATACACAGAAAGGCACCAAGAAAACAGCTTGAAGGAACTGCCCCTCTGGCAGCATAGAAAAGAGACTACGGTGGAGAAGAGCCGATTCTGGGAATTCAGCCAAGTTACCTGACCAACAGAGATACTATTAGAACCAAGGTTGAAAGTATCCTAAGGACTCCATAAGGAGAAAAAGGAAATCAAGGCCCTGCAGTACCAGAGGAGTGAGTTGCCTTGGCCACGTGTGTTTTCTACTTGTGTGCTTCACTACCATTATACTCTAAGTTTGTGCCTATTCTTCCCACAGACGCTGTATTTATGGGATAGTATTTCCCAGGTTTATAGGCGGCTGCTGTTCTTACTGGATCATCTTAGTAAATACCTTTGATTTATTCTAACTGTGTCTGCTCTTAAGGGGAATCTCACTGATGGGGGCTTTTGAACTATAATTTTAAGAGTACTAACCCACTAAGAGTACTAACAACCTAGAAACTTAGAATAGTCACCCTCCTGGAGATCCAAACTACAAATCTGTGAGTGCCAAGTTGGGAAGATAGCTCGATGTATGTGGGGAATTTTTCCAGGATTTGAATCCCTTATACATTTACAGGAATCCACTGGAGAAATTTTCTACTAGTTGCTCTCCTTGTGTTAACCTTAGTGTTAGAGGAATTCAATGAAAAAAAATCTTTTTTTTCCCTTTTGTTTTAACATATAATTGAACAGTTTGCTAGTGTTTTATACTAGACTGTACAAGTTAGACTAGTTTTTTTAACTAGCTTCTGGTTAAAGTTAGACTAGTTTTTTTTAATCAGCTTCTGAATAGCTGAATGCTAATGTACTGCTATCTCTTTTATTACTGTGCCCATTACAACCATGAATTTGAAGATGAGTATAATCATTAGTAGTGAAGGTAGATCTCTTCCATCCTAGAGGGATGTTAATTTCCAAATTACTTGAGAACTGTGTTATGTGGACTTGGCTAAAACTTTTATGTACAAGGCACTAGGGAAAAAATTCAAAAGGCCTTCAGCCCTCAAATGACTTGGAAAAAATTTCAGATTTGGGACTTTGGGCAGATATGCCGAAGGTATCCAAGTACAAACCAAAAGGCAAATAAGAGGTAAAAAGGTATTAAAATATTAATGAAGTACAAAAACACATTAACACCCTATAAACCCTTTATAAAAGTTCTTTTCTTGATTGGACTAGAGAAACACCTATACCTATACCCTGTCATCTCTTTCCCAAGTATGGAAAAGTTGTCCTTAGTTGAATTGCAAAAGTCATTGCCATTGGTAGGATGAACATTGGCCTTTGATGACTTCTTAAAAAGCTGCACAGACCAACCCTGGAAGTTAGTTCAGGCAGGAACAAGTAGTCCAGGAAAAACCTGACTTTTGAGAGAATTGCTCTGGGGTGAGAATTTCTCCTTACCACCCCTCCATCAGCAATCCCACTTTGTAACAGTGCTATTGCCTAGTAGGAGACGCTGCATCTAGCAGAGAGAATGTCATGTGCTCTACAGATAGACAGAGACACAGAAAAGTAACCACCAGAGACAGCGAATAGAGGTACCCACTCTCCATACAAATAAAGGCAACAAGAAAACAGCTCAGGAAGCAGAGAAGATAGCCAACCATGGATTTGAGGGAGAAAAATAGGCCTGGCAATTGAGTCAAGCTACTGAGAAAATCAAATCCGTGGGGTGCAGAGCCGGGACACAAAGTAGCTTCAGGCCATGTAGTACCTTAGGAGTGATTTGCCTTAGCCATCTAACTACCATATGTCCTGAATTTGTGCCCATACTTCCCCAAAATACTGTATTTGTAGGGAAGATTATCTTAGGTTTACTAGGGGAGTAACTATTTTGTAGCTGTAGTGCCATCTTAGTAAACGCCTTCAATCTAATTGTGTCTACTGACCGACTGTGTAGGGGCTCATGAGCTCTAGTTTTTAAGGAGTAATGAACTCACATAGTACTCTGAACTTAGGAGTTGTTACCATCCTCCAGACTGGTATGCCAGAAAGGATGCTACATACTTATATTTTAAGGCATTTTTAATAAGGTAATTAAGTTCTATTTTCTCTCAGTGTAGAAAAATATCTATTTTCCATGAACCTCAAGGTTTAGGGTTTTTAGAGGTTTTTGAAATGCTGAAGTGATTTGGATTTTATGACTTCATGTATGATTTTATTTTTGCTTGATTTTTAAATAGTTATTAATTTTATGGTTAAAATTTTGAGAGAAAAGTTGAGGTCAGAGGTGTTATAGTTGGTGAACCAATGCTTTTATGACAAAAAATATGACAGTGAATCTAGTTAAGCCTTTGCCTTGTATTGTGTAAATAGTTACCTGTTGCTAATTCCTCTGAGGATTTTAATAGAAGAATATTGTACAGATGCAGCACATAGTTTTGTTGTTGTTTACTCTACTTTATGACATTTTATTTCCTAAAATTTGTGGCAGCATTTCATCATGATCTTTATAGTGTTCCCTGCAGTTAAACACTTGCTGAGAAATTGGTAAGCAAGTGCATGTATATTTGTGTTTTTAAAATTTCCCTGGTGAAAGACATTTAGTACATGTGTGCTTTTTTCAGGTGTTTGAGACTTTACTATGACACCCTCAGAAAGATCTCCCTGGAAAGTCAATGGGAAATGGAGCTAAAATTTAGATTACAAACATGTTGATTCTTATAACAATTCCTCCTGTGGCTGACTGAGGAGAGAGGTGTATGCCCTGGGGGCCTCTGGGAAAACTACTAATTTCTTTGATGTTTTCCCAGTTTACTTCTGTTCCTGTGGACATACATAACTCTGATTTGAGCAAGAAATGAATCTTTAACACTGTCTGGCATGCCATGAGGTAACACTACCAGACCTCTGAGCCAAGGAAACAGAGGTGTGATATGCTGAAATTTATTCTTAAGTAGAATCACCCAAAGTGCTTTGGAGAGGTGCTTTTTGTCATCGTGATAGCTGATACATCTCTAGGTAGTCTGGTCAATTCCACAGTAAGTCAGTAAGATTTTGAAGCTGGTAATAAAGTCTCATAATTTTGTAGTTGAGGTTTTGAATTAGAGGTCATTGACAGTGATGAAAATTAAAGTGATATTCTCTGTTAAAAGAGAGAAAAGAACTTGTTAGAAGTTTTTTAAAGATGTCTTAAATGTAATAGTTATATTCTGAAATCCCCACTTAACACTGAATTTAGGTTATGTCCATTTTAATTTCTTTGGAGTGTATTTATAATTTATATATTTAAGAACCTACGTGTTAGCATTGATTATGATCACACTGAATCCAGTTGACAGGATAGATAGATACACTCTTTTTATAATTTGCAAGAAAACAGTTGAGATCCTTACGTTTGACTTCACATAGCACTTTGTACCTTTTTTATGTCCTTATCATATGCTGTTTGATATTATGGTCATTTGTGTATATATGCACACACGTGTGTGCATGTGTATGTATACATACACACATACATACAGACACACATACCTTGTACCTCCTTTACCATTTAGCATGATGCTGTGCTCATAGTAGGCTATTAAGAAATGTATGTTTGTTGAATTGAACTGAATGTCTTAATTTGCAAGGTCAATTTAGGAAAGCCATAAAAATGAAACTTTGAAAAATTTACCACATCCAGACTTCACATTTTTAAGTCAAATTTTGATCATTAGATAAACATTAAATATTCCTTAAATTAATATCTAATATGTGTACATATTTTTAAATGAATAAAATTATTTTTACAGAAACTTTTTGTTTTGGAAGCTTTTTTCCCCCACTCTTCTAGAATATCAAGTAAGTAACTGTGGAACAAAGTTTATAGAGAACTTGAATCTGGAGATGGATCAAAGGATGTATAATGTTATACTGAACAAAAATCAGATTGCAGAAGGAGCAAAGAGAAAGGCAAGAAGAACAACAGCATAAAGACAGAAGCAGAGATGATAAAATTTATTAAAATCTTGTTATCATCTTCTGTATACTGCCCCTAGCATTGTCCTGATTTCACCTCTAGTCGGTACTTCACAGCTCTTGTCCAGAATGTCTACTTAGAATTTTGTGGATGAAGATATAATTACTTCCAAATGGATTTAACATAGTACAGTTCTATTGGCATAAATTTGGCCTTAGGATTCCATAGATCAAAAACATAGCTTGGGTGGTCCCAAGGTGCCTCAGATTTCATGTGCTTATGAAAATAAAATTTTTCTTTTGAGAGTGTTTTATTGGTTTAAAAATTGAGGAGCAGTGAGCACTAAGTGGAATACTTAGGCATCCTTGTTTCAATATTTAAACTTACTACAATGCATTCTGCTAAGGAGGAAATACATCTTTGTATAGACAAGAAATATTTGAAAAGTGAGACTACATTGCAGAATTGTGAGCCTTGGAGTTTATTTAGCTGAGGCAAGAGTACTAAAATAAGTAGTTATTTCTAGAGAAAGTAGATTTGATTTAGTGGAAGAGGTGTCTTTGTGTCAATATCATGTGCCCTTTTTTGTAGGGGGTTTTTTTTGTTTGTTTAGGCTTTGATTGTAGTTTTGGTTTGGTTTTTTAACCTCTAATACCTGAATACTGTGCTAATACCAGGTTATTTTGGTTTAAAAATAATTATTCTATACTAAGTAATAGCTTGGCAAACTCTGAATTTCTTTAGTGCTTTTTAAAAATTTAATTACAAATAATGTAATTTAATAAAAAGGATTAGATGTTTCCAAGGAGCTCCTTTCTTTGAAGACACAGAAGGAAATTGTTAATTTAATGTGAGCCTTCAAATAGATAAGCTATGTATTTGCTTAACTGACTAGAAAAAGGGAACACGAGGAAATTGGGACATTTGGAAGCTGGAGATGGAGGAAAAGAAAAGCCTTATATCTCTGGAACTACTGTGGACTTCTTTCCTCATCACTTGCAAATATGGAGCTTAGAATGTCGATGGCATCCATTTTATAGTAAAATTTTGAGTCAGATGCAAGAGTCCTTTCATTCATCAAGCTAATCATTCTGTAGACATCTCAAATTTAACATGTACAAAGCAGAACCCTTTACCTCTCCTGTCCCCTAGCCCCACAACCCATTCCTATAAGCTTCTCTATTTTTGTCATGCTGTTATCGTTGTAACCCAAGTTCAAAACCCTAGTGTTAGTCTCTCTCTCTTTTTTTTTTTTTAAAGGCAATTGGGGTTAATTGACTTGCCCAGGGTCTCACAGCTAGTTAAGTGTCAAGTGTTTGGTCTGAGGCTGCATTTGAACTCGGGTCCTCCTGATTTCATGGCTGGTGCTCTATCCAATGCTCCACCTAGCTGCCCCTCTAGTGTTAGTCTTGACTACTCACTCTCACTCCACATATCAAGTTCGTTATCAAATCTTGTAATTTCTTCACAACATCCCTTGCTTTCTCTGTTCTCTCCTTTCCATTCAGCCATCACCATTGTTTAGGCCCTTTTCATCACTCACCTAGATTATTTCAGTAGTCTCCTAATTGGTCTTCCTAACAGTCTCTCCATTCCACACCGTCCTTCACTCAGCAGCCAGAGTGGTTCTCCTAAAGCACAAATATAACCAGGTCACCTTCCTACTCAATAAACTCAGGTGATTCCCTCATGCCTCTGGAATAAGAAAAACCTACTCTATTATATATTTAAAGCTTTTTACAACTTTACTCCATCTTAACTTTCCATCCCTATTATATATGCTTTTCTCCCCTTCACCCACACTGTGGTCAAGCCATACTAGTGATCTTACTTTTCTCTTACATGACACTCCATTTGGCTCATATCTGGAATTCACTCAGGAAATCAGAAAATTACAAAATTAAAAGGCATCCTCAGAGGTCAGGTCTGGTATGTGTAAAAGTTCTTAGCCTGGCACATAGTAGGCCCTTAATGAATCCCTTCTGCAATATACCTGACTAGTAGGTACACAGTCTTTTCCTGGAGATTTCCAGTAGAAGTAAAGCTGCTTGATGGAAGGTACTGTTTTCTTTTGGCTTCAAAGTCCCAACATTGACCCCCCAGGCCTGGAACACAGGAGGCACTTAATAAATATTGGATAAATTGAATTGAACCTAACCCTTCTTTAGGCAACTCTAATTATACGGAAGTTTTTCCTGACATCAAGCCTAAGTCTGCCTTTTTGCAACTTGCTTCCATTAGTCTTCAGTCTGCCCCCTGGGGTCAAATAGCTCAAGTGTAATTCCTTCTCCCATGACTCAGATATTTATAAGGATCTGTGATCTCCTTGATGGAAGGATTCTTTCCATTGCTATCAGTTGTGATCAATTAATACCCAATAAACCTGTGCAGCTGTAGTTCATGTCCTCTCATAAGGTGACCCCAGGAGTCCACCCAGTATCCCAGTCCCCTTATTTCCTGGCTAAATCTTCAAGGGGCTGGGATTGTTTCAGTTTTGTCTTTGCCCTCAGCACCTAGCACATAATAGGTGCTATTTAATAAATACTGATTGATCATCACGAAAACAAAAGCAAAGTTTAAAGTGTGTTGTATTAGGAAGATTTGCCAAAAGGGAGCAGAATTTATAATAAATATTTTGTAAGGCAGAATGTATAATATATATGTAGATACTTATTTCCAGTCTCTGTCTTAAGAAGTTTGCAAAGGATTCTAATGGATTTACTAATCGGTTTCGCTCTGCTTTAATTTGTTGGCATGTGAAAAATGTCAGATTTCTGACATTTATCCTTAGACTCTAAAATCATTTGAAGTTTCAGCAGGAGAAAGGGAGAATATATCCAAAGACCTGACCCTGTGCGGGTGGGTAACTGTTTGTCATCAAACCTTCTATATCTGTTTCCTTATTCTAGCTTAAGAGAATGTGAAGCTTTAGTAAATTTTTAAGAAGCATCCACAATTCAGGAGGTACCTACGAAGTTAGAATTCTCAGAAAACACAGGTGGTATAGTTGAGTGCTGGATTTGGAGTCAATAAGACCTGAGTTCAAATCCTGCCTTAGACCTAACCTAGCTGAATGGGCAAATAATATGTGTGCCATATAATCACATGTCATAAATGCTAGCTATCATTATCATTATTATTACTAATAATAAAAGAGATGAAAGTTTACCTGGAGTCTTTGTTGAAAAGGGTAGGTGCATTCAAAACCCTTCCTTCAGGCCTCTTATATTAAGTTCCTCTTTTATATGGGAAAATAGTGGGATCTGACTTGAACATTTCTGGAAAAGACCTTAATTTTCTTTAATGTCAAATCAAGTCAACAAGCATTATTTAAGCACCTATTTTGTGTCAGATACTGTTCTAAGTGCTGGGAATACAAAGTAAGGCAAAAAATACCCTACACTCAGGGAGTTCACGATCTTATGGGAGAGACAACATACAACAATTATGTACAGAAACAACATATACAGAATAAATTGGAGATAATCATAGAGGGAAGGCACTAACATTAAGGAGAACTGGGAAAGGCTTCTTACAAAAGCTGAGACTTTAGGTGGGACTTGAAAGAAGGCAGAGATGAGGAGGGAAAGAGTTCCAAACATGGGATGTTGGAAAATGGAGTGAGAACAAGTATACCAGTGTTACTGGGCCATAGAGTAGATGGTAGAAAATAGTTTTTAAAAGACTGGAAAGGTCTAAGAAGGGATCGGATTATGAAGGGCTTTAAAAACCAAACATGATTTTTATATTTGATCTAAGAAGTAATAGGGAGCTGCTAGAGTTTATCGAATAGGAAAGTGACATAGACCTGTGCTTTAGGAAGATCAACTTGTCAGATGATCAGAGGCAGATGGACTGGAGTAGAGAGACAGTTGAGGGAGGGAGGCCAACCAGAAGGTTATTACAATAGTCCAGGTATGAGATGATGGGGACTTGCATCAGGATGGTGCCACTGTCAGAGCAGAGAAAGAAGCACATAAAAGAAATGTTAAAAAGGTAAAAATTGACAGTGCTTGGCAATTGATCAGATATGGGAAGTGAGAGTGAGGCATAGAGGATGACACCCAGTTTGCCAGCCCTGGGTGACTGGAACATGGTGGTACTCTTAACAGTAATAGGGAAGTTAGAAAGAGAGGAGGGTTTGAGGGAAAGATGAATTAAGTTTTAGACCTGTTGAGTTTAAGATGTCCATGAGATGTCCAATAGGCAGTTGGATGTGCAAGACTGGAGGTCAGGAAAGAGGTTAGATCCAAGGATCATTTGCATAAGGATGGTAATTGACTCCATGGGACCTAATTTCGGAATATGTTCTATAGAGGTGCAATCTTTGGTTTGGTTATTTAACTTTTTAATCCTTTTTGTTTTTCTTGTCTGTGGTATCTTCACATTTAGTTATCCTAATAAACTCCTCAAAGTTAACATTATTTCAGTCTTCTTTGTAAGACCTGCTATTCTACTTTTGGATGCTTTAGGGTACTGGGAATGAGAACAAAATCTCCAGGGTTATGTGCATACTCCTAGAGTTTGGATACTCCTAGAGTATTGGGGGGGGCAGAGATGTAGCTGTCTGAGAAGATTCCTGCTTACAAGGAAGTGTGGATCACAGGGAGTTCACTAGACTGGGTTTAATTTGGATAGAGCTGAATGAATATGCTGTAACTCCTACTGGTCTCTTGTGAATCTGTTTGTAGTTAGTCTGCAGTTGAATTGCCAGCTTTTCCCAAGCTTCCAACTGACACACACTTTTCTCTTGCAGCAAAAGTCTAGGGGCTAAACCTAGGGCAAAAGTTAATGTGTTTCAGATTTCCTTGAGAATTTTCTCTGTCTTTTTCAAAGTCAAGACTTTGAAAATCAAGGCTTAAGGGTCATTCTCTTGTGGGAAACTAGCTGTTATTCTGTTAATTTTTGCAAACATTCTGTTCAGTAATTATTTGTTTAAAGTAAACTGATGTTTATTTGAATTTGTTTTGTTGAGGGCAACCTCAGCTCTCTTCTGTGTGCTGTGGATTGGCTGCTCTTCTGACAAAAGGAGAAAAAGTCTGTTAGGTGGACATGTTGAGTTGATAAGGATAAGGGACTGTACTAGAGATTTATTAGTAGAGTGAATTCCCCTGTGAGGAAGTCCTCTGCCTTTAAAGATGTGAACCTTCTCTGCCTGGAGCACCGAGAGATCACGTGACTGGCCCAGGGTTGCTCAGCCAGGTTGCGGCAAAGGCTAGACTTGAACCTAGGTTTGCCTGGCTCTTACTCAACGTTTATAAAACACTATAGGACAGACACTTTATTACTAATTATTTGCCAAATAATCCAGGTACAAAGTGATGGGGATACAAAGGTAAAAGCAAACAGTCCCTAACTGCAAGGAACTTACAATCTAATGAAGGAGACAATCTGGACATATATAGGTATATACAATTACATACAAACCAAGTATATGGTAACCTTGGGGCAGAGGGAGCCTGGCATTTGGAGTGAGCAGGAAAGGCCTTATGTAGAAGGTGCCTGAGAATTTAGAGGAAAACTGGGGGATTCTAAAAAGCAAAGGGGAGGAGAGAGTACATTCCAGCCATGAGGAGCACCTAGTTAAAAACAAAGTGTCAGGGAAACAATACAGTTCCCAGTTCATCATTTATGACATTCTCTTGTACTGTCATCTTTTTCCCCAATTTTAGAATGTTGTAGGTATTCATCTTCCATGTTGAATGAGCTGCTTCCTGTGTGGGACAGCGACGACCCTTACCCAATTTAATTCAGAGGCTTCTCCAGGTAGAAAGTAGAAAGGATTTTATTCCAATCTCGCAAGAAAGGGTGACTGGCACCAAAAGGTATTTTGATGGAAGACCAAGGGTGGTGTCAGCCAAGCAAGCATTTTTATAGGTTCTAACCGCAACCCCTCCCTAGCCTCTACCTCTTATCCCGTTGGCTGGGCTTCAGAGGGCACAATCTAAACAGGGCAAAACTACCCCAGCAACAGCAGTGGAAATTACAGAACCGTTACATTGTTTTCACCTGCCTTCCCCTCCTTCAGGTATCATCTTGGTACATCCTGTTTGTTCATTTCAGTTCCTGGAACAATTTGCAGTTATACTTGTCTTTGCAACAGTTTGAACATATTTATCTGCTCTATTTACAAGCTTCCTGACCTGCCTACACATATATTATTAGGAGTCTTTATCTTATTTTACTCATTTAAGTTTAGATTTTATGAGAGGTCTTCACCAATCTCACTCATTCCCAAATATCTTAGGAACTGCCATGTGGCTCTCGTTGCCTTGTCTCAACATGTCCTTTTTTGGGGGGCAGCTAGGTGGCGCAGTGGATAGAGTGCCGACCCTGGAGTCAGGAGGACCTGAGTTCAGATTTGGCCTCGAACACATAACACTCACTAGCAGTGTGACCCTGGGCAAGTCACTTAACCCCATTGCCCAGCAAAAACAAACAAACAAAAAAGATGTCCTTTTTTTTTTTTTTTTAAACCATTCCTTACTGTGTAGGTACCAAATAAAAAACTGGCTACCTGACAAATGAATAGGAGGAACTAAAAGTGTAAACCAGTCAATCTTAGGCCACTTTAAGTCAACATTTGTAAAGAAAATTTCGATAAAGGCAGTAAATCCAGGTGGAATATTTAAGCTCTACATGGTGATATTACCACTTGAAACTCTAATTTCCTCAGTCTTTTACAACTTGAAGGATGTCTTAGTTCTTAAATTATCTAGTAAGTGAAGCAATTAATTCTCTTCAACTGAAGCAGCTTAAATGCCTAGAGAACTTTTCCAAATATAAAATAACAGATATTTACAGGGTACTTGCTAGGTGCAAAACAAAACAAAACCAAAAGAAAATGTTTTCATTCCTCTCAAGGAGAGTATAATAAAGTTAGGAAGACAGGTCACAAATGTAGGAGGAAAATGACCATAAGAGACTTCACAAAGTAGTATATAATTAATTACCAAATGATTGGTATATTTCAGTATTATGGATTCAGTAGGGAGAGTTATTTGCTGTCATATTCTTGGAATATTTAAATAGAAAAGGTTACACTTGAGCTGGATGAGTACAGCTGCTTAGACTTAAGGGATGAGTAGAATTTAGGTAGGTTCAGGCACTATAATCGTGAAAATATGGTGAGATGGTGAAAGGGAGAACCCTCTTGGGGGTCGCTTAAAGGATCAATTTGACTGAAGCAGAAGTGGGAGATAAGTCCGAGATTATTTGTGGAAAACCTTGAATGCCAGACTAAGGAATTTGAAATGAGGGAGCTATTGACAAATGGGGAGCTAAGATCTCTGTGATATTAGCAGCTAAGAAACTAGTCCTTGTTGAAATTGATTTTTAAAAAAATATTTGCTGGAATAGAGCATTTGCTTTATTAACCCCCCCCCCCAATTCTTCTCTTTGTACTGGTGCCAACTTGTAACTTAGTGCTAGAAGCTTGTGTGTCCGTTAAATGTGTGTCTGAGGACCAGCTGAGTCCTTTTGCTCCTGCTGTGCCTGAGCCCTTGCTTCCCACTTCTCCCGTTTCATCTTTAGTTTTCCCTGTATTAGGTATGAATTTCTTCCTGTTATATTGCAAAGGGTACCAATTTGGTTTATCAGATCATGTCAATTTTTCTTTTTCATTATCTCTTTATTTTCGTGCCTTATTTCTGAACTGTTAAAATAGTCTAAATGCTTTGTTATTCTTCATTGTTTCCCTCTCCAGTTCATTCTGCCACTGCAGAATAATATCCCCAAAACCTCTCTTTAGTCATAACACTTGGAGGTTAAAATAATCTTCAGTGGTTTCATAGTGCTTGGCACATAGTGGGCACTTAATATAAATGCTTGTTGATTTAACTTGACTCTAGGTAAAGTCCAGACTCCTTAGCCTGGCATTCAAGGCCCTCTACAATCTCACTACAGCCTGCCTATCCAGCTGTATATCTTACATGAAACTTCTCCCAGACAGGTTTATTCACCTTCAGTACGCCTTGCATTTTCTCATATCTACTTTTGTATATGTTGTTCACCTACTTTCCAAACCTTTTTTTATGTCTCCCTATCCAAATCATACTTCCTTCAGGGCAGCATAGTATAATAGAGAGAACAGTTAATTTTGGCATTAGGAATTGAGTTTAAACCCAAGCTATGTTACATTACTCCCTGCTTAATCTTAGCCAAATCACTTTTCCTCTCTGAGCCTCAATTTCTTCATCTTTAAATGGGGGGAGGAGCAGGGGTATTGAGCTAAATGACCTGTGAAGTCTTTCTACAATCTAAAGAATCAAGAAATAATTACACTCTTCTTGATCACCCACTCTAAAGTGACTACCTCTGTCTCCTTGAAACTCACTGCTATAGCATTTATCATTTGTACAGTTCATTTGACAGTCAAGCCTATATTGTTCCATGTGACAACTCTTCTTTTTTATTGAACTGTGCTCTAAATGCTTTATCATTATTTAATTTAACTCTGTTATTTCTTTTCAATTATATTATAAACTCTTTGAGGGCAGGAACTGGTTCTTAGACATCTTTGTATCCCCATTCCTATTCCCTCTCACTGTAAGAACTCAATAATAGCCTGGGCTTATCAAATGAATACAAAATTAGAAATGGGGAGAAAGAGCAATGCTTTTCTGGCTTAAGTCTCATAAGAGAAGTAGAGGGAAGAAAGGAAAGTTAGTTTATAAAAATCTTATATTTGCAGAGTAAGGACTTACAGTCTCATAATAGCTGCTTACTAAGAATTACCACCATTCCATTGGACGGGGTCTTGGCAGTTTCTTGGCAGTTCAAAGTAGCAGAATCCTCTTAGCCAGTTTAGTAATTGATAGCAAAGCATGTAAATGGGTGGTGACCAAAATCCATTCCAAGGAAAAGTGTGGAGCCAAAACCAGAGGGAAGTTTCTCCTTTGTTATCCTCACTGTCCATTTTCAACTTTAAATGGAATGAATGTTTATCTTTGCATCAAATGTTGTATAAAAAGCTCCATTTTTAAAGAAACCTCCATTTTTAAAGAAAACTATATAGATAACTGTATAACCAAGATAACTTTCTCTGCAAGTCTCAGTAGTAAGGTTATCAGGACCTTTGTTATATCAGTACTCTACCATCATCTGGCTGGTTAGTTCATGGGGAAAAAAATCCCAACATTATTTTGTTACTCAAATACATTATCATATTACTCAAATTTTGTGTATTCCAGGTCCAGCTTGTAGGTTTAGATGAGGAGAGTTCCGAATTTATTTGCAGAAATACTTTTGACCATCCTTACCCTACTACAAAGCTGATGTGGATTCCTGACACAAAGGGAGTCTACCCAGATCTGTTGGCAACCAGTGGTGACTATCTCCGTGTGTGGAGGGTGAGTATAGTATTGATTAACAGCTAGCCTCCTGGACATTATAGCAACATGGTTTCCCAGAGACATGAGACTGGGAGGGAAGTTAGTTTTCTTTGTCAGAATAACCTAGAATAAATGGATAACTTAGTTTCTCTAGCCCAGGAAGTTTCAAAATTCAACTTAAAGGTTTATTTTATGTTTATTTTACTCATGTATTTCTAGTACTATCTAAGTCTTTATGTAGCTTTCCTAGTGTTCGTGTGAACAGAGATAAAGACTCTCCGTTCACGTAATATGACTTAGGGTAAAAATAACCAAGGCATGGAGATTTAAGCAACTCAGACTCCATTCTCAGAAGTGTTGGTTTTCTGCAGCTGTGAAAATACAAGTTTAGGTAACCTTATATAAAAATGACAGTTACTGAGTTAAAATCTTCAATATATGTATGTGTGTCTAGAGCCCTTTATTCTCTTTACAACCAAATTGTTTTTTTAGTAAGTTAAACAAAATACTATGTCTGTATATACACAGCATAGAAGAGCTTGTGCCATCAGAATAGCAGAGAGGGCAACTAAGTAGTCAAGATGGAAGCAGAATTTTTTGGCTTTGAGATTATGGGAAGATCTTTTCACCTCTTACTCTAGAGAAGATTGGGGACAGGATTTTAAAAGATTAAGTAGTCATTAGAGAAATTGAGAAAGAGGAACTTTTTTGGAAAGAGACTTGGGAGCTTTGGGTTTTATTGCCACCTTCTTTGACGTAATTATTTTTTCCATATTGTTTATTAGTGAGATATAAGGTTTATAGAACTCTGTGAATAACAAAAATATTGTAAAGACAAATAGCTTTGACAGAGTTAGCAACTCTGATTAACACCATGCGACCCACCATGATTCCAGAGGACTTGGGAAATCATGTTTCCCCATTTCCTGATACAGAAGTGGTAGGCTCACAGTGCAGATTGAGACATTTTTTCTCTTTCTTTGTTTTTGACATGACCAAAGTAGAAATTTGTTTTGTTTGACTATGTATGACTTGTAACAGGGTTTTTGTTTTTCTTGCTGTCTTAGTGGGGGTGGGGAAACAAAAGTGGGAAGGAGAGGTAAATTTTCATTTGAAAAAAATTTAATTTAAAAAATGAACACATCTGTTAAGTGACGCTGTGAATGGTTATTATTAGCAATTTTTATTGTTGCCTGCAGGTTGGTGAAACAGAGACCAGACTAGAGTGTTTGCTAAACAATAACAAGAACTCTGACTTCTGTGCTCCCTTGACCTCCTTTGACTGGAATGAGGTAGATCCTTATCTCTTAGGTAAGAGAAGTAAGATGTTACAGCACGTGTGACCGGAAAAGGAAGAATTTGTGTTCTGAATTGTAAAAACCAAGCCTCTTTCTTCATTTCTTTTTTTTTTTAAATGATGATGATGACAACAACGATGACAATGACAATGATTATTTCTATCCCCATTAAATCCAAAGTTCTCAGCCTGGCTTTCAAGGCCATCTATAATCTGTCCCACCACCTTAGCCAGCAGCTAACTTCCATGAACTCTCTGCTCTAGGCCAACCTGTGTCATTACTGTCCCCTACATTTGTCGTCGGCCTGCCCTTCGACCTCCCCATGTTTGATCCAGTCTTTAAGGTCCAGCTCAAGCCACGACTCCTCCATAAAGATATCCCCTGATCTCTCCAAGTCATACTGTTCACTTCCCCTGAGAGAGGGTGAGTGTGTTGGGGGTGGAGGGCTGGAATCAGGAAGACTCATTTCCCTGAGTTCAAATGTGGCCTCAGACGCTTCCTAGCTGTGTGACCCTGGGCAAGTCATTTAACCCTATTGGCCTCAGTTTCTTCATCTGTAAAATGAGCTGGAGAAGAAAATGGCAGGCCTCTGCAGTATCTCTTCCAAGAACATCTCAAATGGGGTCCCACAGAGTTGGACACAACTGAAATGACTCAACAACAAAAATCTGTGATCCTTGAGAGGCAGATATTATTATTGAGTAGAGAAGTTGAACACCTTGTCTAAGGACATAAGCTAGTTAGTAGCACAGGCAAGATGCCATCTCTGGTCACTCCTGGCTCCAAGGCCCATTTTCTTTCCATTACTATATAGGCATTCCAAAACTAGTATGCAATAGTAGAAAAAGAACAGCACTCAGCATCAGAAGTCCTGAATTTGGGCTGTGGTTCTGTCACTTATTAGTCATGTGACTTTGGTCACACACTTAACTTTTCTGAGCCTCAATTTCCTCATCTACAAAATGGGGATATTGATACCTGAGAGACAGCTGTGACATGATAAACTGTATTTGGAGTATAAAGATCTGAGTTTGAATTCCAGTCCTGGTACTGATTATAGTAACCTAGGAAAATTGTTTTCTTCTCTTTGACTCAGTTTCCTAAAAAAGGAAACTACACTTAGATGATTCTTAAATTCCTTTTCAGCTTAATAGTTTATGAAAACCCTTGGAATAAAGATGGGAAGATGAGAATGGGTCAAGAAAATTAAGGGCATTTTCATCCTGAAAAATGATCAATACTATGAATATTTTTCTTCAAAAAATTCATACTCAACATTTCAGAGGCAAAATTATTGCCAGCCTCAGTATGTCCTCAGGGAACCCTGAAATGCAAGGCATAGAACATATGGCTTCAGTGGAACACAGTTGGGCGATGACTGGACTAGTTGTCACCTAACTCCACATATTTCCCACTTTCTATTAGTTCAAGAAAATCAAGATTCACTTGTATTCCCAAACCAACTGTCATTTGCTACAAATGGCTCCTTCAGGAATCTTAAGTGCAATGGTGTAAACAGCATACTGTATCTAGGTACCACTATTTTTTTCTCATCCTTCAATATTTGAAAAAATAAATTTATACCATGTTTCTTGCTTCACTCAAGTTCAGTGGGAAGTTCAAATAGCAAAAAAGAACTGAGGACATGGAGTTGATGGTAAGTGGCCACTTACTAGCTATGTGACCTTGGGTAAGTCACTTTGCCTGTATGAGCCTCAGTTTCCTTTTTTTTTATGATTAGTATCATTTATTTTAACAATTAATATACTAGAATCCTTACAAAATTACTTCTCTTAAGTTAGGTGTACATTGTTCTGATACATACAGTACTATCCATATTATTAATCCACTTCACTTTTTTCCCATAGATAATCCAAAGGGAACAGTAGATCAGATCAATTGGAAAAGCAAATTCCAGTGAATATCTTCCAATAAGTGGCATTTGCTTTCTATACTATTTTGAATTTTTTTTTTTAAAAAAAATTAATTTATTTTGATTTATCAACAATCACTGCCATAAGCTTTTGAGTTTTAAATTTTTCTCCCCCTCCCTCCCCCAAACCTCTTTCTAACTGTGGGCCTGAGATGCATCTCAGTAGCAGGGAGGGAAAGCACCTATAACCACCTGTGTGCCAGGCACCCTGCTAAGTGCTTTACAATATAGCTATGTGAGGATGAGCAGCTAAGATACAGGATTATATTGTTTGACCCCTTATTGTTTTTCAGGTGTTTACGTTTTGTCTCATCTTTTTGACTAGGTTCTAAAGTCATTGAATACAGGGACTACATGCTAATCATTTTACTTCATCAATTAATTTAACCATTTTGTGCTTTAGTTTCCTTCTCTATAAAAGTAGTTGGAGTAGGGAGGAAAAGAACATTAAATGTCTCCTGTGTGTTAGACACTGTGCTGTATTTTCTTATTTGATCATCACAACAACCTTTTGAAGTAGGTGACATTATTAACTGTATTTTAGAGTTGAGGACACTGAGGCAGGAAGAAGTTAAGTGACTTGCGCAGGATCACACAGCTAGTAACTTTATGAGGTGACATTTGAACTCAGGTCTTCCTGACTTTAGGTCCAACACTCTGTTTATTATACCACCCACCTAGCTGCTAGGGATAATGTAGCAGTTTTATCTATATCGTTAGAGGGTTTCTTTTCACTGGAAGTTCCTTATGCCAATGAATTCACAGGTCTGGTCCAAAAATACTTGCAATATTTTATAGGGTGGTTGTGAGGAAAGTGTTTCGCAAACTTTTAAAGTGCTATATAAATAATGAGTTAATATTTTTATCATGTACTGTATTATACTTTATCCCTCTTGGTGCCTAGCATAGTAATTTATACTGAGGAGGAGCTCAAGAAATATTTGAAAGAGTGCTGTTACAAGGTTAATCAGATAAAGAAAAGAAAACTCAGAATGAAATAGTCTCACTTGTAGTAGCTGATTTATATTGGTTGTTTCAGGTACCTCAAGCATTGATACAACCTGCACTATCTGGGGTCTGGAGACTGGTCAGGTTCTAGGGAGAGTGAATCTAGTATCTGGCCATGTGAAGACTCAGCTGATAGCACATGATAAAGAGGTGATAACTGTCTTTCTTTTTCTTTTTTCTCTATAGCTTTGTATTTGCTTTGTTGTACATGTCAGACTTCTTCCATTATCTGTTTTATAGCTTGTGGGAATTATAATTAATTTGATTACATTGATTAAATTGAAAATAACACACCATTTTTAAAAAGATTCAATGTTTTGTTGCTTTTGATCAGGGCCTTCCCTTTTTTGTATAACCTGAGAGCTAAGAATGGTTTTTACATTTTAAAATATAATAAAACTTTATTTAAAAATGGGGCAGCTAGGTGGCACAGTGGCTAGAGCACCGGTCCTGGAGTCAGGAGGACCTGAGTTCAAATCCAGCCTCAGACACTTCACACTTATTAGTTGTGTGACCCTGGGCAAGTCACTTAACCCCAGTTGCCTAAAAAAAAAAAATGTAAAAACCATTCTTCGCTCACGGGCCATAGGAAAGCTGATGCAGGGACTGGGCATACTTTATCAATTTTTGACCTTGATGGTGAATCAAAATATATTTTGAAAAAGTATTTGAAAAAAATTTAATGAAAAATATAAATATGTATACCAACCAAAAACTCATGTAATTTAAACTGGAGAAACACTTTATTGAATATGGTGAGCATATCCCTTTTCTCTTTCCTCTCCCCATTACTGCATAGAGTAACATCTTATCCCCAGCATTATTCCTTCACTTTGACCTCTTTTGTAGTAAATTACAAGAAAGTGCTCATTTGTGCTCCCCTAGCCTCCATTTTTGTAGTCCTAGGTTGAGGGGACTTGGCACTATGTCCCACAGATATATTTCTTGAACATATTAACCAAAAAAACTACAACTTTTGAAGTAGTTGCTTTAAGCAAGAAGTTGTAACATTTTTGAGACAGGCTTTTTTTTTTTGTGTGTGTGTGTGTGCTATGTTAAAGTCTGATTAGGACCTCTTGTAACTAAAACATTATTACCTTATTGTAAGCATCATTCTTCAGTAACTTTGGTATAGAAATAATCAACTTAATGAAGCCTGGCATTTGGACAAAAAATAATTTTTTGGCAGACCAGCCTTAACCATTGCTTTTTTTCCCCTTCTAGATAAGTTTTTATAGATCTTTTGTTTGCTTAATAGCTATTGTTATTCCTGTTCAGACTAATCCATTTTGACATTTCTGTATCAGTATGAGTAGAGACAGGGATAACTCTTTTTGACAGAAGTAATTGTAGAAATCCAAGCATTTTTCTGGGTTAGTTTGGAGGCTTATCTTAAATGTTTACTCTTGTGACTGCTTACTTGCCTACTCTGATTTCCTTGTACAGCAATTGCTCTTCTTTCTCACTTTATCTTAAGCTGCCAGAAGATGGTATTAAATGTCTCTTCTAAAGAGCTAAGCTTTAAATCTCAGAGCAGAGACTTTAGGTTGTTGGCTACTAGGCTACTAATAAAAATCCAGCCTTTCATATTTCTCCAGTTAGTCTAAAGAGTTGGAAGGGATCTTAGAGATCAGCAGCTTGTCCCCCTCATTTTATAAATGAGGAAATGAGAGGCTCACAAAGGTGATGTGACTTACCTGAGGCCATGTAAGTGGTTGAGCTGGAAGTCTTTTGATTTCAAAGCCATTGGTCTTTACCCTGCCCATCTCTCTCTCTAATTTCTAATAGTAAGATTTTTGTCATAAGATGACTCAGTTGTCATCAGGTTACCCAGATTTAAACAATGAATGATGTCTGCGTAGCTGAGAAGACTGAAGAGGAGCTTCTGGGCCTCAAGATTTCTTTGTCTTGATCATGTAGCAATAACCTGCAGTGATCTCTGCAGACATTTGCTGACCTAGAAGAAGCTAAACTAGAGAATAGCTGCTCTGAGGAAATTGATCTGAGCCTCCTGGTAACTTTGGGTTATTATTTTTCCCCCATGTTAAAATCAGGGAAACTTTGGTCTCTTCCTGTCTTGTTTTAGGTCTTTTTTGCCAATTAGATTTTTGTCAAAGTGCTTCCCAGCTAAAGTCATAAAGATTGATGGAAACCCTGTACTAGAATATCTTCTCTTGTGACTGTGGTGAAACGCAGCCTTGAAGTAACTTACAGCCGACGAAGCTTCTCTTCCCCTTGGCCTTAGGCTAACACTTGGGAGGAACACGGTCAAGTGTCAAGATCTAGAGCTTCTGAGTTTGTGTTCTCCTGGTAGTTAATGTATTTTATCCAGATAGGGAGCTGTTAGCATTAACAAACATTTCAGTTATTGTGCAGTTCTCATAATTGATGTCTGATTTTATTATTTCCTGAGCTATTACTCTTCCCCTAACATTATAGAATATGACTGTCTGTTTCTTCTTCTATTGTGTGATGTAGTTGTACTCAGTGTTGCATTTTTGATCTCCTCCCTCCTCTGCTTTTTGTTCCATGCTCTTTCCTAGACTTCCCTTCTAGTTCTTTGTTCTGTTAACATCTTGACTTCTCTAGCTTTCCACAGACTCTGAAACTGCTTTGCTTCCTTCACATCTACTTCAAACTTTTAGTGGTGCACTGAATCCCATGACCTCAGTCCTGACTAAATTGTTGTAAAATCAATGTTTTCCTTTTTATGGAGCTGAGACAAAAGTTTTTTCAGAAGTATTAAACTAGGAAGTGAAGGCAAAGCAAACAAAAAAAAACCACATATATACAAAAACAGAGACATGAACTAATTTATAGAATGCACATTTATGATCCCTAACTTTTAACATCTGAAACAAATGTGAGAAAGTGAATAGTGGGCTCCTCAGAGTTCAGGAGACCCAGGTTCAAGTCCTATCTCTGTCACTGACTGTGATTCTGGGCAAGTCACTTAACTTCTCAGTGCCCTTGGCAATTTTCTAAGATAGAGAAGTTGCCAACCTGCATTTGTTGAGGGAATTTCCTCACGTAGAACGCCTCCATATCAATGAATTACAAGTCCAATCCTTATCCCTAGTCCTATCTTTAACAGCTAGCCCAGGAGTTCTTAACCTGGAGCCCATAAGCTGATTTTTAAAATATGTTGATAACTGTATTTCAGTAAAAGTGATTTCCTTTGTACTGTATATTTTACTTTATGCATGTAATAACATTATGCTGAAGAGTCCATGGGTTCACCAGACTAACAGAATGGTCCATAGCAACTAGGTGGTGTAGTGGATAGAGCACAGGATGTGGAGTCAGGAAAATCTGAGTTCAAATCCAGCCTCAGACATTTACTAGCTGTGTGACCCTGGGCAAAGCACTTAATGTCTTGTTCACTCTAGTTTTCTCATCTGTATGATGGGGATAATAATAGCACCTACTTCAGAGTTGTTGGAAGGATAAAATGAGACAATATTGGTAAAACACTTGGAAATCTTAAAGTATTATATAAATGCTAGCTGTTATGACACCAGAAAAGGTTAAGAACATGTGATCTAGCTAAAGATCTGTGTGATTAATGCAGTGTCAAAGATCTGATTCCTTATTTCTGTCTGGTTGGAATGAAAGGATCTGAAAACTTTTAGTCAGAGATAATTTAGGTTAGCACCAACTGAAATTTCAGATCAGGTGGTATCCTCATTTCATCCCAGAGCCTATTTGCAGATATGGTAGCATCCTCAGTTCCTCTCAGTATCTGTTTCCTAATTTTAACTTAAAGATGTGAGCTCCCCACATTGTGGCTTCAGGCTGTACTGTAACTCCTCATCTTCCGTGGCTTTGCTTATTCTCCTCTTGACTTCCTTAATTATGACACTGCCTAATATGTTCCCAAAGATTACTGTCCTGAACTTTAGGCCATCCTTTACTAACTTTGGATGTACATTCACGCTTTTCTGGGGTTATCCATGACTTAGGGTGCCTGAATTTTTTAACCTTTGTTTTATGCTTGTCTTACTTTCTTTTTTGGTTTGTCTGAATCACATTCATTATCTACTTATTCAGGTCAGTTTTGCTCTTTGGCAAAGCTAAACTTCTTCATACATTGTTCTAAGTTAGCATCTTGGCTTTTTTCCCTCAAGTGGCTGTGTGGCCTCTGTGGTGAGTCGCAACCTTTTACCGTTGGTCTATGTGCATCACATCAGCTCTACTAAATAGCCATAAGAAGACTCTTTGTTTCTTCTTATTTCAAATTCCTTATTCGCTCTCTTTTGGGCCACCCACTAATTTCCTAATTCCTGGTCTTAGAGACCACTCCCATCTCTCAGCTCACATACATGGCAGAGATGACTATTAAGTGTTGAGCCAAAGACTGATAAAGCTTTTCCTGGCTCAGTTTACCAATGCTTCTGACTTCCTGATGTTTTCTAAGGATATCATTCAAGTGCTCCCCATCCCCTCCACCTTCAGGGAAGTGGAATAAGCATACAATAAGAATAATGGACATAATATAAAATAAAGGATTCTGTGTCATAGGAGAATTTGAAACTCTTAAACGCATTTACAAGTATAATGACGATTTAAATGTGCTTCTTTCACCTCCATATTAATGATTCTTTATTAGAGATTTCACAACAGAATTTGGATAGTTATTAGTCTTCATTACTCTTTTTTTTTTTTTTTTTTTTTTTCAGTTTTTCTGCTGTTAAGCTGATGAGACTACTACATCTCCGTCTCATTCTGTGATCCTTAATATTAATATTGTTACTCATATTTTAGTCATGGATTCCCTGGGACTATTTTTCTGAACCCAAACAAGTGAAACCCATTAAGGGATTATAGTACTCAGGTAGTATAAGCTTGTTAATCTAATAGCAAGGCAGAATCTGGTTATATGCCTTGGATTCCACTATGTTCCAAGTATGAAGAATAACGCTTAAAATATTTATGCTACATAAATTAGTTGGGGGGTGAGGTAGGGAGGAAAGTGCTGGTGGAGTGGTCTGTGACCTGTAGACTGTCATTAGTCTTAGGCTTTGTGTCTCATACAGCAGGAGAGCTTATTTCACACTCTACATTTACATAGTATTTACCTCTGTTGTGCCACAAGTCTAGCAGAGTTGGTCCACTGGTACTTGGATGACCTGGAGATTATAGATTTCCCTGCTGGAAGAAAAAGAGAGCTAGTCTTGATTCTGACAGTTTTTTCTTATCTCTGAGCAGGTCTATGACATTGCATTTAGTCGGGCCGGGGGCGGCAGGGACATGTTTGCTTCAGTGGGTGCAGATGGTTCTGTGCGGATGTTTGATCTCCGCCACCTGGAACACAGTACTATCATTTATGAAGATCCACAGCATCACCCCCTGCTACGTCTCTGCTGGAACAAGCAAGACCCTAACTATCTAGCCACAATGGCCATGGATGGAATGGAGGTGAGTTCTTCCTTGTGAGAACTTATTTAGTCTGTTAAGTTGGCAGAAATTCTGCCTCACTAATTCAGTTTATCTTCTACTCAGAATAACTCATTGCACCTTGTTTTGTGGACTGGAAATTACAGCCAGAAAAACCCTTTTTCTTGTCCTCCTATAATTCTGATAAGGATGCTTGTGGTCATTTGGGAAAGATTTTTCTTTCTTTCTTTCTTTCTTTTTTTTTTTTTTTAATCCAGGGACCTTCTTCTCTGTTTACCCAGCTGAAATAGACATGACCCTTCCTTTCTGCATCCTATCCTTTGAAAAAGAAATGAGTTACAGGTAGAGATGAGATAAAGCAGTAACAACTGTGTATAGCATAATGTTAATGTCACCACAGAAAGGATTTCCGTTTTCTTCCATATTGTCTAAATGCAAGTGAAAATTTTGACTCCTTTTCTTGACTCCTTTGGCAAAAACCAACGCTTTGGTATCTTAAGCTCTTAAGTATGCACATAATTCCTATTATAGGCAACTAAATGGGGTGTGTAACAGCAAATTCCCTGCACTTGTACATTTAGAAGTGGACTGTTCTGCAGACCCCTACATAAAACGATTTTTATGTAATATGAATTTGCCCGTGTATGTAGAGGGTGAAGGGGGGTCTCATGCCCATGGAGAGAGGGAGGGGGCTGGTACACAGTTCATGGACATGTTGGGGGCCAGGAACAGAGAAGCAAGAGCAGGAGACAAGGGCTGGGGCCAGCCACATGGGAACCTTTCTGGAACTGAGAAGAATACACGGGGGGCAGATACATGGGAACCAAAAATGGACACAGACAGGAAAGATGGGCAACATGCAGAGGCCAGGAGTGGACACATGGTACCAAGCATATACTGACACACAGAGGCCAGACACTTGGGCAGGTGAGCGCAGTGGAGCAAAGGTCTCCTCTCTCTCTACTGAAGGTCTCAAACCAAGGTCCCAATTAGTGTCAGTCTCTCCATGCGTTTGTTCTGCTTTCACTTGGAAGTTTGTTTTTTTTGCTTTGTTTTGTTTCTTTGGTGGGGTGGTGGGAGGCCATGGAGCACTCAGCTGAGGGGCAGGAACAGAGAGAGAGAGCACAGCACTGTAAGGTGAAGATAATGTAGTTTTTTTTTTTGAATGAGAGTTTCTTTCTGAATTCTTTACATAAAGTTGAATTTGCAAAATGTGAATTTACATGAAATGAGAACTGTCTGTATGGTGCTTGTTGCCCTTGCTCAGTGCTTCTTCACTTGTTCCAGCCAGGAATGCTTTGTGGAAGCCTTTTTAAGTGGTTAGAAGCCCATAAACACCTAGTATCTTTTAAATATATATGGAAAAATATGAGGGCCAGCTAGATAGTGCAGTGGATAGATCTCCGGCCTTAGAGTCCGGAGGACCTGAGTTCAAATGCAGCCTCAGACGCTTGACACTTAGTAGCTGTGTGATCCTGGGCAAGTCACTTAACCCTAATTGCCCCCCCCAAATGTAGAAAAGATGTTTTAAAAAGAAATGTTTCCTTTTGTATTCTGTATCATTTCTTCCTCACACTGAAGTTAATGCTATCATTTATTTACCCTTTTCTACAGGTGGTAATTTTGGATGTACGAGTTCCATGCACTCCTGTTGCCAGGTTAAACAACCACCGAGCATGTGTCAATGGCATTGCCTGGGCCCCACATTCATCTTGCCACATCTGTACTGCAGGTAAGCGTGTGGAGAGAAAGCAAGATGGGGGGAGGGAGAGTTTCTGTCTTTCTTTCCCTTGGAACTGTAATTTATCTGAATAAAACAGTGAGTTTCAGTTACTTAAGTTATATAAAGTAACTTAACCAGGACTTTCCTCACACTTGTAAAATGGGACTAAGCCTTCTTTTCAGTCTTAGAATTAGAGTGGATCATTTCAGCATATAAGAACATAGATTTAGAATTGATAGAGACTTCAGGGGCATCTAGTCTAGCACTCTTATTTGGTAGTTTAGGAAACTGAGGCACAGAAAGGTTTGGTCACTTGCCCAACTCCACACAAGTAGCAAGTAGTTTGTCCTGGGCATTTATATCTGTCCGAGTAGGACAGAGGTTCCTTTGGGGCTATGTAAGAACTAACTTGGGACCCTACCAAACTAACGTATTTCTGTTAGGTTTGACCCATTGTGGAGCTCTGAATATTAATTGTGGCCCAGAATAGACTTAGATGGGTAGTAGAATGTAGTTTCTACTTCTTACTTTGGTATTTACCAAGCCAGAAGGATTACCCCTTTAAAAATGCTAACTTGTTAACTTACCTTTGGGGGAAATATTGGCTCCAGAATTCAAGAGTTTCAACTTCAGAATTTTGTTTGTCCGTCGTTTTCCTTTCTGGCATAGTTTCTCCTCATCAGTAGTAGTGAGCTCATCACTTCAATTACCAAGTAAAAGATGTCACTGTGATGTTCTATGTGGAATTTTCAACAATGTGAAAGTTCATTAAGCTTTGTCCCCCTCTATTACATTGCTTCTAAGAGAATAATAGTTCATATTTATGTGAGCCATACAGGACATAGCAGCAATTGAAATGTATTGCTGCCATTTGTTTTTATATCATTCATTTCCAGAAATACTCCCTCTGCCAGATTGAACCCAAAGAAAACAAGTAAGCAAAAATACCTGATATAGTGACTGTTTCTGACAATGTAGAAAACAGACTGCCCTAGTGGACTCTTGCCTTCATATTGAGGGAAGGAAAATATTTTTCTTTATCTGTTCTCCAGAACTGTTACTGGGTTTTTCATTTTCTTAGAATTTGACTGCCTTTCAGTCATCTTTTCATTTACATCCTTAGGAGCAATTTATTTGCTGCCTCTATAGGATTTGTGTTTTAACTTTTGATTTCAAAGTTAGGTAGCAAATGTTTCAAGTTGCCTTCAGTAATTCTATCTTTTTTTAAAAATTGGAATGAGGTAGGGAGGTAGAGAGTACTCTTGGAGAATAAAAGGTCCCAAGGAATGTCTCTTCTTTACTGGGACTGGGAAGGGTGCTTTTCTCTGGAAAATCTTTGGGCCTTTTCCCCTTTGAGCAATTTGTCAGACAGTGTGGTCCTTCAGTGAAATGAGAATATTAGACAGTTTGCTTGACTTAGGGAAATATTTAGTGCTCTGTCCTGGTATTCTTACTTCAGGGTGCAAAAAATCCAACTTTATTATTTTTTAGAGCCCTCAGATTTTTCTTACACTCAAAGTCAAGAGGTAGATCTGTCATACTTGCTGCCTCAGTACAAAGTTCAGTATTACCCACAGTTTAGCACTTTATTTAAAGTTTTAGTTAGAGTTTTCTTAGGTCACCCTTGGGTCTAAAAAGGGTTTCCCAATCTGGTATGCTCTGGTGAAACTTAGGAGGCCAGTAGTTCTGAAGTCCACAGGTGTTTTCTGAGAAGGAGCTTGATACTAATGTCTTTGCCTTGAGTTCCTGAAATTGGTCTGGGAGGAGCCCATTCTAATTCCTTGGGAAACGATGGCTGTAATATCTTTGTGTCTTGCCTGAGTTTTGACCCAATTTATTGTTTTTACTTGTCTTAGCGGATGACCATCAGGCTCTCATCTGGGATATCCAGCAAATGCCCCGAGCCATTGAGGACCCTATCTTAGCCTACACGGCAGAAGGTGAAATCAACAATGTACAGTGGGCATCAACTCAGCCTGACTGGATAGCCATCTGCTACAACAACTGTCTGGAGATACTGAGAGTTTAATGCTGTTGGGAGTCCATGCCGAAGAGGCAGGGGCTATGTTTTCTGCCCCATCCCTATCCCCAAAGTAAGAACAAGTTTCCAGTGGCCAGTATGTCTTTTGTTGCTTTGCATCCACTGTTCCCAGAAGCTGCTCTAGGAGTTTCTTGCCAGTCTCCCCGTTGCCTGTGCTGGACTCAGAACACAGTGATGTGTGGAGCCTCCTTGGCCTCTGAGGTTGGGTTTCTTCTTCTCCCCTATTCTCCCTTGTTTTCTCAATTAAAAATTTCTGTATATTTGTTTGTCAGCTGTTGTGTTAATGAGCATTATAAGCACTAGCTGTGTTTGTGTTAATCTACTGCATATATCTGTATCTGTCAGCTGCCTGAGGCAGCAAATCCAGTTCACTTGTTAGCTCTTAAATGGAAAGAAAATATCAAATTTTGAAGGAGTCTCTCCTTTTGTCATTTGCTGTCTTTAATACATTTCAAGTTTGTATTTTTTTTAATCTGTTGACTGAGTTTTTATGAAATGAATTTTCTCTTCCTAATTCTTCCTTTGTTATTGAGTCCCTTCTGTTTCTCCTCTGCCCTGTGCCTTCCAGGGTCCCCAACTGGGCCTGGTCTGCTTTGAGCTCATTGGGCAGCTTCCATGCTTTGTTGGGTCATTTCCTGAGCTATATGAATCTGGCCTGAACGAACTTGTTTATCTCAGTTGTCACAACTTTTGTCTTAACTTGGCTCTGTCTAAGCCAGGGATCCCTGCTTCCAAAGAAGATTATGTGAGGTTTTATGTTGCAAATTGAAGTACTGCTTTCATGATCTCTTACCTGGTACTTAAAGAAATGGTACTAGGGCTTAGGCAAATTGATTGTCTGGCCGGAGCCCATCCTGTAAAGCTGTGGTGTCAAACTTAAATAGAAATGAAGACCACTAATCTCTGCATAAGGATCCCTGAGGGCAGCATATGGACTTAGTTTTAAAATGTGATGTTATCTGTGTTTTATTGTATTTTTATTTGTTTGGTTAAATATTTCCCAATTACATTTTAATCTAGTTTGGGGCATCTAGGCCGCAGGCTGTGTGTTTCACACCTCTGCTCTCAGGGGAATGTCAGTAAAGCAACAACAACAACAAAGGAAAACTAAGTTCGGGGTAGATTTCCAGTTTGGAAAATTTCACTGAATTCCAATAGTGTCATAATGTTGTTTCCTGCCAGGACACATACCCCAAAGCTTTCCATTTTCTGTCCTGATTGGCAAAAATAATCTCTAAATCAGACTTAATTGTTTCTTTTTGTTTGATTTAATGTGGCATATAATATGGTGTGTTGGCAGCTTTGGAGATTGAATCCTACAGGAGATGAAGTTCCTTCATGAGAATAACCATGGTCCTGCACTTCAATCCATGAATAAGGTCCCCTATAAGAGATAACCTAATTAGTCCACTGCACACTTAAAATCCCAATTCACTAAGAAAGTGACAATTTTTTTAATTAACTAATTTATTTTTCGTTTTCAACAATCACTTCCATAAGCTTTTGAGTTTTAAATTTTCTCCCCCTCTCTCCCCAAGACGGCATGCAGTCTGATATAGGCTCTACATATACATTCCTATTAAACATATCGAAAGTGACTATTTAAAAGAGTCTTATCCATAAATATCCTCCCCAACCCTGATGAACATCTGGGAAGTATTATGGTTTGTAAGCTGCAAGTATTGGTTTGTAGTCATTATTTGTACCCCAGAATGAGGATTATATGGGACTCTACTGTTGGATGATTCCTGGGGATAGATTTGTTTATAGGGTTTTTGGAGAGCTTCAGATAAGAGTTAGAGGAGTTAACCTACAGATCGCTATCTGGAAATAGCAGTCAATATTTGAACTTTTGAGTTGTCATCCACTCCTGCTATTCTGTCATCATTTGCTGCTGAGAAATTAAACAGCTTACTTTCCTCTATAGGACACTTAGAGAGTCTTGATAGAACCTTCTTATTTAGAGGGAGTTATATATGTGATGTGAAGAGCATAGTTAGTTTTCTTTATTACAGATAGACTTGTTAAAAGGAAGATTCCTTTGAGTTCTGGGTATTGTACAGTACTACTCTTCCTAAAGTCATATTTAATTTCTGACTTTGTGGTTCTTTGTACATAAAATTCTTTTCCACATTTATTCCTAGGTTTGTGTTCAGATCATCTGTGAGTTTGGGGTAAACAATTCTTTCCAAAATCCTCCTTACACATAAATTGTAATTTTTTAATGATGATGAAGAAGTCAGGTTTTACTTAAGACCTTGAATCCTGACTGATGTTGGTTGCTTTGTGTTGTCCAGTCTTGGAGGTAGTCACTACCTTCCAATGGGAATGTGACTAAAATGGAACCCAATATTGTAGGTGTCTGTTGCATGATTGTGCTAAAAACAAGGGAAAAAGGTACCTGGCTTTAGCTGAGCTCTGGATTAAGATTCCTTATCCTACCTCAACTTATACCTAGAATTACTGATGAAAACTTTGGTGGTAACTAGAAGCTAAAAGAAACATAGGTTAAAAATTAATAACAAGGAATATATTTGAACAAAGGTAGTTAAACTTTTTAAATCAAGAATTTTTTTTATTGATATTTTGTCCTCCACACTCATTCTTGCTCTAACCTAGAATATTCATCATTCAATTTTTGCTGTCCTTCCAGTCTTCCTACCATGTGGCCCACTTTTTCTACACCTCCCAGAGTTCCTTCTTGCTCCAGTATATCACCATTTGGCTGTTATTGGGAGTCTCTCGTAGCCTTACAAACAGGCCTCTCTCAGGTCTGACTTCCTTCCCTCCTGTTTGAAAGAACACTTTTCTTCTCCCTTTTTCTATCCTTTCTCTCCTATTCCCAAAACATATGGTATCGCAAAAGACTTAGTTAATTTAAAAAGCTTTAGTAGCTTAAAAACGCATGAAGACTTTTGGAACACCCTGTATGTAATGAAAACATCTTATTTTTTCCAAATAAGCAGAATCTAAATGTCTATAGACTTTTTGCCAGGGAGGGTAGACCTTAAAGCACTATTTTTGTTTCATTTATTTTTGGCGGTGTGGAAAGCCACTGTTTACCTAAAAGCTGTATATCCCTAGTGTAGATTAATTTCAGTTATTAGAACCTGGTACAGACTAAAAAGTTTCATCACACTACCTGTGCATCATCTCAGTCCCTTTATTAGATTCTATGAAGCAGTTATCAGCCAGTAAGTCAACCAAACTTTCCTGTAACAGTAGTGATGCAATTTTTGCTAGAGTCTAAGCAACCTTTTCCATACAGCCTATTAATTGTGTTTTTATAATGTCTTCTATCAGACTTCCCAAAGAACTCTTAACAGCAGCCAATATTAAACTACCTGGGAAAGATATAAATAACAGATACTGTAACTAGGCAGATGGCTTTGCTCTTTCTGGCCTCCAGAAATTTGCTTTGACTTTGCAGTTAGAATTTAAAACTTTTCATCTGAGGCTGCACCCCACCCCAAAATCATTGGCTCCTAGTGGTCTTTTTAGTTGGACATCTTCCATCTATGTGTATTCAGTGACACCCTCAATTATATCTTATCCTCTCTTTTCCTCCTAACTCAATAAAGTTGGACCTTTCCTTCAACGGCTGATTTTTTTCCCCACCCCTTTATGTATCTGTATAACGGAAACCACAGAATTTATTTTATAACAGCTCCGTGGCTTCAAATTAGTTCAACTCAGTAGGTTTGCATTCTTACATGTTCAGTTTTTTACTGTACTTCCACCTAGATTTTATATTCCCCTGTTGTACTCATTGTAGTCTCAAAACATATATATTTGCTCTAAGTTTACCAGATCTGATGCTATTGCTAATAAAACCTAGGATTTTTTTTATAACCTCTGACCTTAGCAGTAGAAATACTATTTCTTATTTTTTAGTTAACATGCTCTTTGAACAGGACTAGGCCAATGTTTTGTTCTTCGGAAGGACAATAAGAAAGATTGGCCTTCTGCAGTATCAAAATAAGCAAATTCATATTGACTTCATTTGGCCACACAATTTGATAGTTTTCAACCAGGAAAAATGAGCTAGTTAGCTTTGGGCCCACCCAATTTTGAAATATGTTGTTAGGTCAACAAAGAAAGCAATCCTTCTGGGGAATGATTTCCAGTTGGAATGCTCCATGCTTCAGGTCACCTGTTAGCTTCTCCCATAAATGACTCTTGTCTGAAGTCTATTTCTTCTGGATTATTATGGTGAGGAATGAAATCAACTCTGGGCTGAGCTTTTTTTATGTTGTTCCTGATCTGTTACTGAGCAAAGTTTTAGATCTGGCCAGAGAAGCAGGTAATGAATAGAAACAAACACAAATCCTTCAAGGCTTTTGAGTGTTTCTACAAGTTTAGAAATTAGGTAGAGAATCTGATCACTTATACTCAAAGTAACTTTCCTTCAAGCATAGGGCTTAAAGGGGTAATATGTGTTGTCTTGGTGGCAGTTTTTTCCATTAAATTCTTAGCTTTCAGAAGGTTTGGGAACAAACCTTGGAAAAGAACAGAGTAGAAGAGTCCCAGAAATTGTGGTGGTGGTTTTAATTATTGTAAGGGGTCTTCAGAGTATTAGAGATTACCAGAATACATGTGTATGTTATATTGCTATGAGGGGAATTTAAGAGAAAAAATAACTAGAATGGACCAATTTTCAGGTTTGTTTTTTTTAAATTCTCTAGATGGAGGTGATGGGTACTCCACTCCTGCTGTTCTAGTCAGTTTTCATTGACCTTTAGCTCTTGAAAGCCTTGCCTTTGAGTAGAATATACTAACTTAGAGATGACATTTAGTGGGTAAACTTCTATGTACCTTTCCCCAAACCATGGATTCCCTCCATCATGGAGAGGAAACATTGTGCACTGCTGCATAATTTATCTCTTACTTCTTTCTTTTTACCCCTTCTCCTGTCAACCCTTCCCTGTACATGTATACAGTTTCCTTCTCTAGGATCTTCTTTATTTTAACTTAAACTTTGAATTTCTGTGTTCTCTTGGTAACTTCTTCCTTGTTGTCTGGGAAGAGATAAATTAATGAGTGGATATTGTAGTGTTAAGCACACACTGGAGGGACCAGTCTAATACCACTACCCCTTTAGTCTTCTGCCCTGTTATTTTGAAAGTATAGCATCTGGCATCTTTTTCGAGGAATGTCTGTTTTGAAGGACCTTTGGAGAAAGTTTTAGAAAGCAGAGCTAATTTTCTCTGCATTGAATGCAGTATTGGCGAGGAGGGGGATGTTAATGGGGTGTGTACTTAAAGTAGACTTCCCTGGGAGAAAGCCTGTTTAGAGCAATAGTCAGTGAAATACAGGAAGCCGTTTGCCTTCCCTTGCCAGGTATCTCCTTGGCTGACTTTGACCAGTCGAAATTGTCTTTCTGCAGTGAAAATAGCACAATGATATCCTGTGCTTGATGAACCTCTCTCTATCCCTATATGTTCCCTTTCCCTTTTCCCCTAGCTGCTATAAAGTTTGATGCTGGGCTTCAGTAGGGTATTGCAGCCACAAAGGTTGGGATTAAGGGCCTTTAGATTGCTTCCTGGGCATGATGTTTAAGTAAGGAACCATACAGGTGCCCTCCGAGAGACAGAGGGAGAGACTTAGACTAATGCAGAACACCAGAATGAGAAGACACTAAAAAACAAAGAGAAAGGCTGTCATAGTGGGCAATATAGAAGTGATGAATAGAATGTCCTTTGGGAAAATCTGGTGAATATGAACTCATGATACATTATTTAAAAGAAATTTTTCTACTTGAGTTCCTTGCATTGTATAGTATATTAATTAAACTTGTTGAGCTGAAGCTCTTGAGTTATTTTAGTCAAGGAGACATTTACTTTGGTTTCCTTGTATTCTTTTCTGCCATATAACCATATAACCCTTTTGTGAGATGACCCTTTCCATTATCCCAGAGTGTGAATTTGTAGCATGACTGTACAAACCTCTACGCAGAAAATGGAGATTTCTTGTTCTCGGAAGTGGGCTTAGCAATAGCAACTGGACTTGTTTCGCTTTTCGTCTAGTGTGTCTGCATATTTTTTTTATGTACTTATTTATATTTTACAGCTTAAACTGTAGCTGTAGTCTTTGTGGCACCCTGTGGTCAGGTAGAAAGGAAGCTTGCTCCATCTCCCCCATAATGTTCACTTATCAAGACATTTTTTTACAGGAATTGATCAGATACAGGATTTTGTGATGACCAATTTTAACACTCCACAATGGAACCACATTACTGAAATTCCATGCATTTTAGTCAGTTTTGAAGGTACCTTACGTTGCAGTGTTACACCTCTTTATACTTTATATAATACTTTATAATTTTCTGTATCTTCAGTAGGTTATCAGATTTCTGACCTTTTTCTTCTGAGTTTCAGCCACTTCTGTAAGAAGTACAGTATTATCTGCCTTTCATACTTTGTGATAAAACTTGAACATTTGTAGATTAATTGTATTTCTTCTTGTGATCAATTCATACCTGCATTCAAGCTCTCTTTCTTTGACACCAAAGCCATTCTTTGGGAGATAACTAACTCATGAAGCCTTAGTCTGAGGGGAAAAGTTGAGATTAGGTCTCAGTCTTCTAGACCTGGCAGTAATCTGCTCTAATAGATTGGATATAGTGATGTAATCAGGAATTACAAATCCAGAAGAGGACCTCCGCTTTCCAAACCACCTTTATCAAGTGCTAGACTTGTCGGGGGTGGGGGTGGGGGTGACCATAACTCCTTATTCCTAGAAACTGTGCCTCTCAATGCAGCACAAGATTAGTTGCCATATCGCACTGTTAATACATACCAAGCTTGTAGTCCACTAAAACCACAAATCTTTTTTTTGTTTGTTTGTTTTGTTTTTTTGTGAGACAATTGGGGTTAAGTGACTTGTCCAGGGTCAGACAGCTAGTAAGTGTCAAGTATTTGGTCTGAGGCCGGATTTGAACTCAGGTCCTCCTGACTTCAGGGCTGGTGCTCTATCCAACTGTGCCATCTAGCTGCCCCTACAGATCTTTGTCTTATATATTTCTACCTAATTATGCCTTACCTATTTTGTACTTGAAGTGATTTTTTTTTTTTTTTTTTTTGGAAACTAGGTCTTCTTGCCTTGCCCCAGCTTGCCCTGAGGGCAGCTCACAACTGATTGGCATGAGTGCTTTTGACCTGCTGTTTTTAACTTGAGCCTTTGCATAGGCAGCCTGGTGGCTCCCTGCTTCTAGGAACTCACTATATAGGTGCTGGACTTAATTCAGATATTCACTTGATTTTTACCCCACCACATCGCAGAACTCCGGAACTCAAGTGATCCACCAGCCTCAGTCTCCTCCAGAAGAAGGGATTTAAAGGTGTGTGCTACCACCCTGGCAAAAGTGAAAATTTAAAACTCAATGTAAGACTTTACATTTATCCCTGTTGAGTTTCATGTTATTAGATCTGGCCCAACATTCTGGTTGGTCGAGGACTTTTTAAATCATGACCCTTGGCATCCAGGGTGTTAACTATACTTACCAGCTTTATTTCATCTGTAAATATGATAAGCCATGCCTTTATTTAAGCCTTTGGTGAAACTGTTAAACAAGATAGAGCCAAACATAGATTCCTGGGAACTCCTCTGGAGACTGCCCTTTCAAGTTAATTTCTCTTTATCCTATTTGATGATGATGTCCCTTGATGGGCCTTCTTTGACTTCTTCCTGTTTTTCTTGAGGTATGCACGTGGTCATCTAAATGTTGCTAGATGGGGCAGGTAGGTGGCGCGGTGGATAAAGTACTGGCCCTGAAGTCAGGAGGACCTGAGTTCAAATCCAGCCTCAGACCAAACACTTCACACTTACTAGCTGTGTGACCTTGGGCAAGTCACTTAACCCCAACTGCCTAAGCAAAAAAATAAATAAATAAATAGAAGATAAATGTTGCTAGACTGTGATTTTAAGGAAGAGTAGGATATTTCTTTTCTGATATGCATAGAATTTTGGCTATTGGCGCTAATACAGTTGAAAACAAAATGTTAACATAGGGGGGAAAAGCCATTTTCTGATCATGGGCAGTCCATCTTACTTTATCTGTGACAATATCTACATCTTTATGCTCACATCTCACTTTCCCTGCCGTGACTACAACTGTCCCAGTACAAATATAAATTAACTTTATGTACCTTAAATAAAAATGCCTCACTCTCTGAAAGATGGAGCTGGAAAGCATTGCTGAATTAGAAGAGGATACCTGAAGCTACTAGGCATAAATGGGGAGCAACTGCTGAATAATGGACTTTTTCTAGAAGGTCTTGTGGGGTAAATGCCATGAATAGGGTTTAAAAAGTAAGGACTTAAAGAGAGGGAACACATTCATAGCCTACTATAGCCAATTAAGTTAGTAGAATGGTCAAACTAAGGGTAAGTTTCCCTAGGACCTTGTTATGGAAACCTCCTTAAATGGAAGTCTCATATATTACTCTGTGAAAGCTCCTTAAATAAAGGTCTCTTGGTCCCCCATGACCTGCTTGGGCTGGCTTTCCCCCGAACTGGGGGAGGTTAGCCATTGTAATAATAGCTTGTATTTATGTATGCTTTCATTTCTTCTAATACAGGAAAGAAACTTTTAGTAGATCAAGAGCCTATCCTGCCTGTGCTCTACACAGATGCCCCAAGTTTAGGCAATAAACAGGATGAACTAAAGGTCCTAAAGCAGGGGGGCTCTCACTGATGCCTAAAGAACCACCTCATTCCATGGCATTCATATGTGAGGGGGCATAATGAGGGCAACTCGCGCCTCCGATACTGAAAAGCTGCCTGGGTCTTCTGTGATGATGATGCTGTTTTTCTGGCAAGTGTTGCTCTCTGTTGTTCCACAATAGGCGTTGCTTTCTATTTCAGCTGGTCATTAACACGACCTATTTTCTGGGTCATCTAGTACCCTCAAATGACTTCCATTAATGCTGTGTTTAGAACTCTTTTCATACATCTCCATCATCCATAGGCCTTGGAATTGGGAATGCTGTGGTTAATAAGTCTCTCCCCTGCTGAGAAGAGGCAGTAGCTCTTTGTCTGCTTTGTCTGCTTGCTCTTTCAGCTTTCTCTTGCCCCTAGACTATAGTCCTTTGTGGACGTACTATCTCAAGAGCCACCTGCAACTCTAATATAGATTTACTGGAGGTGCTGTGGTGAGCAAGCAGGAGGGTTACCATTATCTTCAATTAGCATTCTCAGCCAATATATAAGATTTCTGCAGTCTTCTTATCACACTCCTTTCAACCAATGACTGAGATCAGATTTAGCTGGAGAACTCTTGAATTGCTTCTTTTCTGAATTATTCTGTTAACTGCTAAATGTTAAACTTCTCTCCAAACTTAACTGCTTTGCCTGCAGCTCTCAGTTCAACTGTGATTTAACTTTTGGTTAGAACCTCATTTTAGTTCTTAAGTCTTATTTATAATCCCTGGTTGAGGTAAATCGCCCCAAGGCTCTATTTCCTTAAATGAAAAAAAGATTGAGAGACACTGTGGAAAGGAAACTGTTTGAACTATTCTTTATTTTTTTGTTTTTTGTTTTTGTAAAGTATCAGTGGCTATATTGGCTTTCTCTTTCATTGTTATTACTAAGGTGGTATTATGTGCAAATATCTAGGAATCAGAAAGCATGGTGGAGAGGAAGCAGTATATAACTTGTGGACTTGCCTTAATGATAATTTTGTCCTTCATAAGGTGGAGGAAATAACTAGGCATGATGGTGCTTGTAATCCCTGCTACCAGGGAGACTGAGGCTGGTGGATCACTTGAGCTCGAGAGTTCTGAACTACAGTGGGATATCCACACTAGGTCCAGTATCAGTATGGTGAGTCCCCAGGAGTGGGAGGGTCATCAGGTTGTGTGAGGAGGGGTGAACCAGCCATGGTCAGAAATAGAGCAGGTCAAACATCCTGTGCTGATCAGTAATGGGAGTAGCCCTTGGTATCTCCAGCGTGGGTGAGAGAGGGGAGACCTAGTCTCAAAAAATGTGGAAGGAAGGAAAAGGAATATGGAAGAATCAATCAGGAGAAATTCTGTTCTGAATGTGATTCTTACTAGTAAGGAGAAAGTGGTTGCTGGGCAATGATGAGGACATTGTAGGGGAGGTAAAGTCTGACATGCATCTAGATTCTGGGAGAACAGATTTCAAAGGGTTCTAAAAAGGACTGGGTAGGATCCCATAACTGAAATGCTTATTGATTGATTACAGGGGAAGTCAACCCAGGAGGGATAGGAAACTCAAGAATGAAATTCTGAAGAGACAAAGGAAGCAATTCTGATGAGGTAAAAATGGACCTTGTCTGAAGAGATTGATGTGGGCGCACTGAGAACTCACCAACTTAGACTTGAAAGAAATATGTACAGAAGATGAAGACAAGAAGTTGCAGAGGATGAATACAACAGTGTAACAGCACTATGGCAGTAGTGGCAGGGGAATGAAGGCAATATTGTAGAAGGCAGATGAAGTAAGTGGTAGCAAAGAAAACTGAGCTGCTCAATTTTAATTTTGCTTCTATTTTCTTTTCCAAGGACAGTGATCTTAGGACTGGAAAATTGGCTTATAGGGGCTTGATACCCAGGGTAAGTAAGGATATAGTAAGAGAGTGCCTATTCAAAGTGTGATGAATTCAAATTACTTGGCCCAACTGAACTACATCCTTGAGTACTTAAAGGACTTTTGGATGTGATTTCTAAGCCATTTGTTAGTGTTACTCAAAAGATCATGGAGGTCAGGAAAGATGCTGCAAGAATGGAGATGGGCTAAATGCCCTAATTTTCAAAAGGAAGAGAAAAGAGTCTTTAAACTGTAGATCAGTGAACTTGATTTAGATGTCTAGCAGAATTCTGAACATGTTACTAAAGATATTTCTAAAAAGAACACTTAGAAAAAAGAAGTGGTGATCACAAAGAGACTTCAAGAGCAAACGTAATTTTTTTTTTAAAGGCTTATGTTGGTAGGTCAGGGGAATACCGTAAATATACTTTACCTAGATTATATAGCAAAGCATTTGATAAAGTCATGTTATTTTAATGGAAAAGATGGAGAGATGTGAATTAATAACTTCAGAAGCATAATAGTGCCTCCTCTTGGCAGAGAGATAGTGGACTAGAAATGTGAAATGAGACATTTTCAGCCATGGCCAATTTGTAGATGTTTTATTTGACTATTCTTATGTGTTACAAGGGAAGGTTCTTTTAGAGTCAGTGAGGAGTGGTAGTGATATTAAGTAAAGAATGATAGTGAAATTTTAAAAAGTGACTGGTTGATGATAAATTTAGTTGAATTCAGAATTAGTTGAATGGTGGGATTTAGAGTAGTCATTAATCGTTCAATGGCAGGTCTTCAATAAAGCCTCAGGGATCTGTGCTTGGCCCTATGCTGGTAGACTTTATATCAATGACTTGGATAAACTAGTATAGCAGATGCAGTTTTTCAAATACGAACTTGACACAAAGCTGGAAAGGATAGCTAATATAGATATAAAGATGGAAATCACACATAAGTGATGAAAATGTAAGGCCCCTTAAGAAAAAAAGGTATTTTATCACTAAAAGTAGATAGAAGTAGAAAATTTGGTCCACCTATTTAGTAGAATAGTTAAAATGTCCTAACTGTAGCCAATATCTTTTTCCCTGCGTGCCAGTCACCATGCCTCTAGAGTAGGTCTAGGGTTTTTTGTACAATATTTCACAAATACAGCACAACTTCATCTTGTTAAGCCCACACATGAAATTTTATTGCAGACAAATTTCCAAAATTTATCTTAGTAGACCTTGTGTCTCATTTCCCATCAGGATGCTTCTCTTCTTTCCCCCTTTGTGCTGCATGACTCAAAAGGAAAATGTTATTATACCTTAGGTAGATTTACTGTGAGAAATGGCGATATTAAACATATTATTGAAGCTCCTCCCAAGCAGATGTCTACTGCTTGGGTAAAAGAGCCAGGGGCTACCAGCAACTATAGTGTTAATGTTTGAATTTACCTTTTTACTCTTCCCAAGGAAACCTGTGGGGTAAGTTTAGTCTGAATTCCTTTCCAAGGAGCCAAGGAAGCCTTTGTGAAAAAAGTCATCTGTTCTTCACCCAAGTACTACTCTTATCTGTAGGAAAAAAGATAAAATCACTTCCTGGTGCAAGTGGTGGCCACATTCAACAATTAAGGATGCGATTGACAATCTCTGGTCGATTGACAAGTGACGCTAAAAGCTGAAGCTCGCCTCAGATGTTTGACTTCACATTCTGATGTCCTACAACCCCCAAGGATGTGCTACCAAATATTTCTTAACAACTGACTCTCCAGAAAACAAAATGTATGCATATCACACTTTTAAGGTTAATTTTAATTATTAACATTTTTCTCCATCACTTTCTTAAGTCCAGATGATCAGCGTCAAAAAGAAAAATCAAGCTCTAATTTGTTAGATTTGCTGATTTCTGAAGTGTAAATGCTCACACTGAAAATTTAACTGTTGACTCTTCTGAGTTATTTCAAGCTGCTTCAGCACATCCTTTTGCAAACTCCTACCTTAAGCATGCTAGCTAAGATGCTGCAGCCTAGGTTGTCATAGTCTCTCCTTAGCAATTCATACCCGTGCTTCTGAGGGCCCAGGAAATACAAAGGAAAAATTCTCCATCTGTAGTCTGTAAGCCTCTTCATCCAGTCTGGCTCCAAAACCTGATGGCTATGTGCTGTATTGGCATTTTTTTTGTTAGGTTGGGTTTTTTGTTTTTTTTCCTCCATTTATCTTCTTCTCTCCCATTCTCTCCCTTTTCTGAGTGTGTCTTCTGATTTTCTTTTAAAAAATAACATTTTAAAACATTTTTGTTCAGGATACTTCCTACGCCTGCTCTGATCCATTTGTGGAGTAAATAGTTCACCATAGAAACCAGGGAGATAGGAAGAAAAGTTCTGGCTATCTAATCCAGCATTATATTAATACAGTGGATGACCAAGTCAGGATTTAACAAGATCACGTAACTAGAACTGGATGGAACCTTAGAGGTTCTAGGTAGACCTAACCTCTCCTTTTACAGATGAAGAAACTGAAACTCAAAGAAGTTTAGTGACTTAACCAAAGTCACATAGTAGTAAGTTGCACAACTGTTGTATGCTCTGAATAAATCGTATAAATCATAATAATACAATGAAAAACTAAGTGAAAAGAGTTCTTCAAACTCGGTTCCTGTGAAGTTCCAACCAAGTTCAGTATTGTTTCCATTATATCACACTTTGGGATAATCGCCCAATCTAGTAAATTGAAATTTGATAGGGATAAATTATAAAATAAAATATTACATATTTGGCTTTAAAAATGCACAAATATGATGGCAGCAGTTTCAAAAACATTTGGGTATTTTATTGGGCTGTAACTGTATGAGTTAGCAATATGACAAAGCATCCAAAAAAGTTAATGCCATCTTGGACTGCATTGAGAGGCTTAACTTCCAGGATTGAAAAGTTGATAGTTCCTCTGTACTGTGCCTTAGACCACATGTGGAGTATCATATTCAGTTCTGGATAGCAAAATTTAAGAAGGTTGATCAGCTCATGAACCACGTCAAGGTAGTGAAGGTCCACTCATCATGTGAGGATGCGTTGAAGGAATTACAGATACATAACCCAGAGAAGAGAAGACTCGAGGAAGACATGGTAGCTGTCTAGAATAGTATAATGTAGAAGTGCCCTCAGGTGGAACAGGAATTAGGTTTGTTCTGTTCAGCATCATTGGGTATAACCAGGAAGAATTAGTGAAAGTTGCAATGGAGCAAATTTAAGCTTGATAAAGGGAAAAATTTCCTAACAGAAGTATCTTTAAGTAGAGTGAAATGTCTCAGGACATAGTGGGCTCCCCCATTGGAAGTCTTTCAAGGAAAGTCTAGATCACTATTGAGTATGTTGCAGTGGGGCTTTTTTTAGGTATGGGTTGGACCACTAGATGCAGCTGAAGTCCCAACTCTAAAATTCTGTGATTAATTCCTTTATACTTCTTTGTTTCCACATTGGCTATGAGGTAAGGAAGGCAGATTTTATTATACCACTTTTATTGAGAAAACCACTGTGTCCTTGATACACTTTGTGCTTCTGAAGGTTCTTTTTCTAGCTACACCTAACTAAGGACGTTAGGAGATAAATGACCGACTCTGTGGTAGGAGGTAGCCCCTTTATGCCTCTGTTTCCTCTTCTATACAATGAAAGTTTTTGGAGGAGTGCTAGGAAGATGCTGGAGGATGGTATCTCTAGGAACTGCTCTATCTTTACCCCATCAAATAATATAATACTAAAAAAAGCTCCTCAAATACAGAAAATTCAGTAATGATGGGAAGTGAAAATCTGCCACAGGGTTATTCTGCAGACCAAATCACCAGCCTATTACTTTTGTCTTTCTCCCCATCTAATTTTAGTTACTATCTTTTGAGGTTAACCCCTCAGTAACATAATAGAGGTTCTCACTCTCAGGATGGGGGGTGGAGGACCCATTGCTCTGGGTGCTTCATCCCTCTCCCATAGCCCAAGGCCACTTAGATTAGTCCTTTATAACCAACATGGCTGGGGCAAGTTTTAAGTACCTGACTTTTGGAGTTAAATCAGTGGCAACTACAGTTACAAGGGGAACTCTACTACAAGGAAGAAGTGTGACTTATTAATCAGATCAGCCTCAAAAAAGGGGTGGGAGGTGGGGAGAGAGTTAGCTGTGGAGGAGTATAGAAGCTAGTGCATAAGAAAGTAGAGAAGGGAGGAGACCAAAAATTTAGTTCTGATTATAACTATTTAATACAGCACAGCAGGAAACAACCAAGAGGAGCAAGAGAAAGGTAAAGAGACCCAATTGCAAAGGCTTATCAGAGCACCTCTCAGAAATATCTTCAGGGAATCTCCCCCAGCTTCTTCTAAACCAACCCCCCAGGGCTAGCCTAGGAACTGAAGAAGTCAGTTGCAGAGAGGAAAGTAGAGTCAGAAGAGTGGAGCTACCGAAGAAGAAAAGGCCTTTCTACATTTCCCTTAAACAATAACTGATTGGTCTTAACCCTCTGAGGGAAAGAGGCCTCATCCAACCCTGCTGGTTTGAGAGATGGAGAGCTGTCCATCAGAAAGGAAAAGTTTGGCAGGTTTGAGCAAGGACGCTATAGAAATATCAGCAGTTAATTGATTGAGACTAAGGAGAAAAAGTGAACAAATATCTGAAGAAATGAGCTTTCTCAACGGATGAATGCTTCACAACAAAGGAAATCGGTCAAAAATCAACAAACTTTTATTAAGTACCTGTTAGCACTATATTAAACAATGAAGATGCAATGACAAAAGTGAAATTTTCCTTTCCCCCAAGAAGCCTACATTCTATTGGAGGAGTCAACATGTATGTAGTATGTATACACACACACACGATATATTTTTAAATACAAGGTAATCATTGGACAGAGTGGATGGTGCAGCTAGGTGATTCAATGGATGGAGAGCTAGTCCGGAACTCAGGAAAAATCTCAGACACCCCCTGTGTGACCTTGGACAAATCATTTCACCTCTGTTGGCCTCAGTTTCCTCATCTGTAAAATGGGGATAATAGCACCTACCTCCAGGGGTGGTTGTAAGGATCAAATGAATTAACTGTAAAGCATAGTACCTGGCAACTACAGAAATCTTAGCTATTATTATTATAGGGAACTAGCACAGATATATGGCATAAAGAGCCATTTGCCAAAAATAAGTGAACAAAAGATATAAACAGCTTTCAAAAGAATTACAAACTTCAGATGACCACATCTAATTTTGCACGATATCATTAGTAATTAATGAAATGCAAATTAAAACAAATTTGGCATTTGCCTTTATGTCATGCAAATTGTCAAAAATGACTGAAGATGGAAACTCAGGATTGGAGACAGACGGGCATACTGATGGACACTGTTGGTGGGACTGTGAAATGCTCTAACTGTCCTGGATATCAGTTTGCAACTGCAAATGTAGCACCCCTCTGGGCCAAATTCTCAACCCCCATTCTATTGCCCCATTGGGTCCCCACGTTGGGCAACTTACCCACCTCAAGATTATAGGGGTAACCCTCAGGGATTGAGGTTTCTAATATATCTAGTATGTTCTCAATATTGATTAACCAGTTGATATCAATTAGCTTTTACAGAGGGATAGTTACTGAGGACATATGGCAAGACCAAGTACAGAATCAGCCCCAAATCAGGGTCCATTCTCCCCACATGCACATACCAGGTCCCTGGAGAAAATGGCCCTTAACTTGGAAGCACAAAGGAAGTGAGGCACCCATGTAGAGACCCTACGTGGCCAAGAAGTATCTGTAGGCCCTTGGAGTTCTTTTCTTCCTTTCTGTGGAGTCCTCAGCAACTTCATTTTTGGGTGTGGTATAGCCCAGTATAGATGAGTTACTCCTTTCTCAGCTGCTCTAGCTCCTTATAGGACTTGGGTCAATCCACTGCTAGGCTGGGTCAAGCAAGTCATCCATCCACTGGCTGAGTTGACAGCACTGGATTTGGTTATTGGTGCAACCTTGGCTTTGATGGATCTTCAGGTCTCACTGTTTGACTGAGTACCTACATCTCAGGATATTCCTTCCCATAAGATCAGGAAAGAATGAAAATGCCAAAAATGCACCATGGGATCAGAGATACATGGTGGCCAGGTGGGGAGACACGGCAGCCAAAGTCACCTTGAGGCTCACAACAATTCTCTTCCTGCAAGGAAGGAAAAGCAAAAAGAGCCAAGGAAAGGATATATCAGTTCTTTTGTATGTGAACTCAATTCTGGTTCAGTCACTTGTCCGCATACAGCAACCAATCCCCAGAGTCACTTAAGGCCTGAAATAGTCTTATCAAGCCTCTGCATCTTCAGGCTTGAAACCAGGAAGAAGATAGTGTATATGCTCTGTATAACTGACCAGGAAGGGCAAATATACCTGTGCTTGAAGGACTGGACGCTCATTGGCCAGTGCCTTATACAAGTGACTAAGCTGCCCTTTGATCCCACTATGGGGCATACCCCAAGAAAGTCAAAGAAAGAAATGTGCAGTATATACCAAAATATAGTTGTACTCTGTTAGCAAAAAAACTAGCAACCAATTGGGCCTGTTATTTGGGACGTGGCTAAAAAGCAAACAAACTAACAAAAAAACCCATGGTACATGAATGTAATCAAGTATTATTGTGCAGGAAGATTGGCTTCACTAGGCTGCCAGAGGGGTCCATGACAAAAAAAATTGACCTTTGAACTAAATGATCTCCAAGGCTCGTTTCAGCTATGAGGGTCTATTATTCTAGGACCTTGAACTTTTTCCAATAAAATATGGGGGAGTACAGCTTGGGAGGAAGAATTAGTGATAGACGAACGAACGAATGAATGAATGAAAAAAGCATTTTTTAAGCGCTTAATATGTGTAAAGCACTGCTTAATGCTGGACACAAGCTTATCTTCTGGCTAAGCACAACGCCACCCGAAGTTCAAAGAGGAACTCTCTGAACTAGGAACCAAAGTTTTCAGCACAAAGGAAGTGGACGGACGAGTTTGGGAAAAGGACTCGGGTCAAAGTCGCCGGGGGCGTAGGTCCTTGACGAGTGCCGGTGGGGCGGGGGTCCCTGCAGGGGCAGGCGGGGTGATGGCGGCGGTGGGGCTTTGGGGCGCCGCAGCCCGCCGTTTGAGGCCTCTCGCGGCCATCGGGCCTGCTGGGTGCAGGCAGACGCTGCAGCTCGGGCCCTCGACCCCGCCTTTCCGTCCAGGGCGGGGCCGGGCCCTCCGCTTGTCCGCGGCGACCCCGGCCGGGCACAACAAGTGGTCCAAAGTCAGGCACATTAAGGGCCCCAAGGACACGGCCAGGAGCCAGGTCTTCACGAAGCTCTCGAGGCTCATCCGTTTTGCTGTTAAAGGTGAGCGGGGAGAGGGGAAGGAGGGGGAAGGTGGACTGACCACGAGCTCTGCTGCTCGTCTGGGAAGGCTCTCCGGCCCTGGCCACCCACCTAGCCCAGCGGGCCAAGGTGGCGCGGCGCTAGAATTAAGGGGGCTTGGGAAGGCTTACTGTAGAAAGTGGGATTTTAGCTTTTGTTTTTATATATAGTATCCTCGTTCCCAGATGTATCTCTTCCTCCTTCCCGACCCGCCACCCTTAACCAGCTCCCTTGGAACGAAGAATTAAAAAAGAAAAGGGGGGGTGGTACGGTTCTATAACAATGCATTTAATCAGCTCTAGGACAAAGTTTCTTGGTCAGTATAATTACACAGCACTAAATTTATTTTTTTTCAATTATATTGTTAGTAGTCATTGTGCATATTGTTTTCCTGGTTCTTTCTACTTCATTCAGTGTGAATTCATATGTTTTTCTGTGCTTTTCTGAATGTTTTATATTCCTCATTTCTTACTCTGCAGTCGTTTCATTATATTCATGCACCACAATTTTTAAGCCTTTCTCAAGTTGAAGGACATTTACTTTGTAACCAATCTTTTTCTACTACAAAAAGTGTTGCTGTGATCTATATAGGACCTCTGACCCCTTTGGGATATATGCCAGTGGTTGAGTATCAGGGTCAAAAGGTATGGACAGTCTCTTCCTTACCATAATTCCAGAACAGTTAAAGAAAATCATAGCTCCACCAACATTGTTTTGTTGTGCTTGTTCCAGCATCAACTATATTAATCTTTTGTCATCTTTGCTAATTTGCTGCATGTAAGGTGAAACCCCAGGATTATTTTAATATGCATTTCTGTTAGTGATTTGGAGCAATTGTTCATACAGTTAATAGCTTGCAGTTCATCTTTTGAGAACTGTTCATGTTTTCTTGGCCACATATCCATTGAAGAATGGCTCTTTTTGGTCTTACATATTGGTATTTATTTCCTGTTAATTTTGGGTGCTAAAACCCTTATCAGAGATACTTAATGCAGAAATTTTTTTTTCTGATTGACCATTTCCTTTCTTATGCTAGTTGTATTGATTTTGTTAGTACAAAAGTTTTTTTTTAATTTCTTGTAATCAGAATGATCTATTTTGTCTTTTGTGATTGGCTCAATTCTTTTTTTTTTGTTCTTAAGATCTGTCCACCTAGCCATAGCCATGAAAGGTAGATGATGTAGTACTGTTCTAATTTTTTATGATGTACATTTTATCATCATAACTTCTAACTCATTTCATCCTTTATCTCTGTTTTAAACTAACAAGCATATACTCACCTTCCTGAAACTTAGTTGGGAATAACATCTTTCTCCAGTTTGAAATTCCTCTTCATTTCTTCCCTCTAAAAACAGTAAAATCCTTTTAGCTTAGTTGGTCTCATTTAGTATTGTTCCTCCTTCCATACTTCCTCCCCTTTGGATCATGAACATGCCCATGTACTCTATGCTTTCTAGAGGTGGGGTTTGTTTAAATTCTGTGAACTAACTTTCTTGGTTAAATTAGGGCCTCCTATTGCAGCAGTCAGAATGAGGGCCCCTTGAGTTCAAGGAATTTGAAAATGAGGGATCTTGATCAGTTGCTTCTCCTACCCATTTCAGTTCCTTTATTTTGTGGCAAATGCCTCTAAAATGAATGATTATATGGCAACCCAGTGCCTAGACTATATACAGGAAAAGGAAAGCACACACAAGACTTCAGTGTAAAAAGATAAGTTTCAGTATGTTCTGTATAGCCAACCAAGATCTCAGGAGTGTTGGAGAAGGGAATAGCATGCTGCAGTCCTCCCAATCCACATAATGGGGTTGGGACAGTGAGTTGGCAGCTCCAAATATGTCTTCATTGCTTTTCCCTTTTTGTATAAGAAAAAGTTCCCTCTCTGACATGTGTTAGAGAGACTTCCCCCCCCCCCCCCAAAGTTCCAGGATGGTGATCAGTGGAACAAAGTGTATTCTTCTCTTTCTACTTTCAGATCTATGCTTTGGGATCTTTAAGTGTAATAATTGGTTGAGGGAATAAGATATTAAAATGTCATGTCTCCTTATTTATTCACAATTAACAAGGAGGATATGTAGGGGATTTTAGATATGAAGCCAGGTGCTATGAGACCATTTTGGTCCACATGGACACTAATCAAAGAAATTATTGGGAAAAGAAGAAGAAATCTTTTTAGCCCATTTTAACTATATATGTTTTTTAGATGTGAGGGAAACCAGGAATGAGAGAAACCATAGTCTCACTTATGTCTGTCTTCTTCCACAGAAGGTGGCCCCAACCCCGAGTTAAACAGCAATCTGGCCAACCTCCTGAAATTGTGTCGAAGCAAAAACATGCCAAAGTCAACTATTGAGGCAGCACTGAAAAGTGAGGTACTTACCTTCCATTTACCTTACCTTACCTGTTATCTCTAGCACCACTTAGGTTTGGATGCCTAAAGGAAGCTCCTTATATTGTCTTGGAGAAAGGTTGCCCTTTATGCTAACAGCTTTGAACTGCAATAGTTATTGTACTTAGTTTATATACTACCCAGATCTTCATTGTTCCAACTTCTAACCATTCCTCAAGGTCCTTAACCCTGTTATTCCCCAGAGGGAGCAGGAACAGACTAGTTGGGGAGGTACAGCATACATAGCATGGGAGCCTACAGTATGGTGGGCTAAGGGTAAGGTTGAGAGATGCCAGCATACATTCTTGGTGACCGGTTATGAGTCATTTAGTATGACAGCTGGGCCTGGGACAGGAAGAGAGAGAGTTAGGAGGGAGTACTTACAACTGGAGAGGAAGTATCTGTTCTGGAGGACTCTGGGAAGTCAGTAAACAGTGAGGAAGCTGGGGGATTAAGATTTCAGGGAAATTTCAGATATCTTAAAGCAACTACCAAAAAGCAATACAGTACACCCAGCAGAGGAAGGGAGTCCCTAGGAAATAGGTTTCTTTGGGTAGAATTGAGGGACAATTACTAGGCATGTTATATGCCAGATATATCTACTCTGGGGAATGCAGAGGTCTTTTGTGCATTCTTTCCCAAGCAGCAACAAGGCTCTTGTATGCCAAACCTTAAAGTGGATTTGGTGATATGAAAAACCCTTGGCTGAGAGGTCTTGCCTCCACTGCCCCTGCAGCTCTTAGGTCATTGATAGTCTTAAGGTGGGAAAGACTATGGATTTTTGGTGCTTGGTAATCTCTGAGGCAACACAAAGAACGCAGAAACAAATATCCGGCTTGGGAAAAGGACATGTAACTACCCACTTCAACCATATTTGATCATAGGTGAGATGAAGGGTCTCTAAGGCCTTGTCTATAAATGTTAGAGATAATTTCAAGTTTTGAGAACCCAGGCTCCAGCCCAAGTTAGATATGGTGTGGAGTGGATGAGTTAGAGATGGATAAATCCTAGCTGTTTTGGTATTGTTTGTTGCAGAAGAACAAGGACATCTATCTTCTCTATGAAGGACGAGGCCCCGGTGGCTCTTCTCTACTCATTGAGGTACTTTCTGACAGTGGTGCCAGGTGCCATGCAGCCATCAAGCACATCCTGAACAAACACGGGTGTGTGGTAGGAGGTGGTTGGGGGGGTGGGGGGAGAGGCAGAGTATGGTAGGTGGAGGAGCAAAGAGCTTGATTGCTGATTCTTTCCTCGAAAAGTTGTTTGCTTTCTCTGGCTATGCTAGTTCTAAGTGAACTTATCTCAGTTCAAGTAGTGTCTGTTATTGTTTCAGTTTTGATCCCCCTAAGCCTTCTTGTAGCCTAGGGTCCAACAAGTTTCTGCTTTTGATTTCCTGACTAGATGGCTTCTAAAAGTCTTTTTCATTTAATTTGTCTTGAGTTTTTTTTTTTCCCAATCCCCAATAATAAAGTATCCTGATATTGAAACAAAGCACTTACGGAATAGATTATACAGAATTTCTGGAGAGGTGGTAGAAAGATAGCTATCTTCATCCTACAAACTCTAGTTAGAGATGAAAACAAGCAGAATTAGGATAAGGGGAAAAAATTATTGAAGTGATTTTGAAGAGAAACTCTAGGACTATTATCCTGCCTAGTAGTGGCTTCCTTGTTTTCCTCTGGAAAAGAACCACTTCATGGCTGTTGGGGTGGGGGAGGAGGTCAATGGTAAGGCATTTTGTGGATACTGAGTGACCTAAAGCAGTGACCTTGGTCCCCTTCTTTGTTCTTATACAGGGGGGTGATGACTGATGGGGCCAGGTACTCCTTTGACAAAAAGGGGGTGGTCATCGTTGGCACAGAAGACAAAGAGAAGAGGACTGTGAACTTAGAGCGAGCCCTGGAGTTGGCATTTGAGGCTGGAGCTGAAGATGTACAGGAATCTGAGAATGATGATGAGAAAAACATGCTTAAAGTAAGTTTGAAGGAGAGATGTTAAGTTGCTTCTTTTGAAAAGGCTTCCAGAAAAGATTCGGGAAAATCAGTTCAACATATGCCTTTTTTTTTTTTTTTTTTTTTTTGCATTTTTAGTAAAGCATTTAAAAAATATATTATTAGTATTATATCTGTTATTATTCTTAGATCACTTGCTATGCTGCTGTTATAGGCTTTGATCTAAAGTATTCATGGTCTAGAGGCACTGCTCTTCCCACATTGAATGAGGATCCTAGTATCATATACTTTAAGTTGGAGGGGACCTCAGAGGTTATCCTCCCAGAATAGGAATCCTCTCTACAAAGTCCTTGATAAGTGATCAGTTTCTACTTGAAGACCTCCAGTGCTAGGAAGCTACAAGCTGATGTGGCAGCCTGTTCAGCTTTTGAACAGCTCTAATTGTTAGGGAGTTTGTCCTTATATTGAATGAAAATGCACATTTCTGCAACTTTAACCCAAAATAAAATCAGAACATAGGAGTTCACAAGGGCCTTTGTGCCACCTCCTGATAATTTTTCATTCACTACTATTGTTTAGATTGTATATTATACTTTTTTGAATGCTGTACTAAAAATGTATTTGTTTCTACTTACCTTTTTAACAATCCTCATCCTCATTCTTGCTTCTAGACTGTTATAAAATGATAGGGTGATAAAATGCACCCTATATCTAGTTGCCTGTCTCTTTGAAAGGATCACCTATACCTTTGCCTCAAAATGAGCTCTAGGACCAGTTTCCTAGCAACTATCATTTTTCTTTTTTTATAGAGTAACACAGTCTGCCTGACTCTTCCAAGAGGCTTAAAACACATTTTGTTATTTCCCATTGCCTCTAAATTAACTTGGATGCTACCAGATAAAGTTGGCTTTTGCATCTCTAGCACTCATTTCTGTTTTAAGCAACAATTTAAAAATTTTTATTGGTATTTTTTTATTTTACATCTTCATTTCAGATTATATGCCAGGAAGCCATCTCTTGGAACAAAGAATAAAAGGGGGGAGGAGGAGAAAAAAAAACAGTTCAGCAAAATCAACCAACACACTGACTGAGTCAAACAGTGTATGTTCCTTACCCATAGTTACCTCACCTCTTCAAAGAAAAGATGGAGGCACATTTTCTTATTTCTTCCAGGCAAGCTTGGTCACTGTAATTACACGGCATTCAGTTTAGTGGTTTCTTTCTTTCTTTGCATTTATATTGTTGTAGTCATTGTATATATTGTTTTGTTGGTTTTCTTCCCTCTGTACAAGTTTATGTAAATCCATGCTACTTTGAATTCTTCATATTCCTTCTTACTGTGCAATAATATTACATTTGTGTACCACATTTGCTTAACCATTCCCCAGTCAATGGGTATTTCCTTTGTTTCCAGGTTTTTGCTACTACAAAAAATCCTGCTATAAATATGTTGGTATATATGAGATCTTTCTGCCTTTGACCTCCTTGGTCATATGCCTAGTAGTGGGTTATGTGTACCAAAGAGTACAAACATTTTAATCAGTTTCTTAATCCCAAATTTCTTTCAGGAAGAGTTGGATCAATTTATAGCTCCACCAGCAATGTATTAGTGTGTCTGCCTTTTCACAGCTCCTACAGCATTGACTCTTCCCATTTTTTGTCATCTTTGCTAGTTTTCTGGGTGAAATTTCACAGATGTCTTAATTTAAACTTGTGTTATTACTTGGAGATTTGAAATCTTTTCATATGCTTATCCATAGTTTGTAATTTTAAGAATTTTTTTTTTGAGAACTATTTGTTTATACCCTTTGACCACTTATGAGGAATGACTCTTGTTCATATATTTGTATTAATTACCTATAAATGTTGGAAATTTGACCTTTATCAAAGATATTTGATGCAATTTTTCTCTGGTCTATCATTTCTTTTCTTATCCTAGTTGCATTGATTTTGTTAGTTCAAAAGCTTTTCAATTTCATGTAATCAAAGTTATCTATTTATATCTTTTGTGATGCATTGTTGGTGGAGCTATGAGTTGGAGAATAAAGTGACAAAAATGTCCATACCCTTTGACTCAAATATTCCACTGGTAGGTTTATGTTCTAAGGAGGTCATTGACAAAAAATCCTTATATGCAAAAATATTTTTAATGTCACTTTTCATAATAGCAAATAACTAGAAATAAAATAGATGCGCATTGATTGAGGAGTAGCTAAACAAATTGTGATATATTAATGTAATGTAATATTGCTGTCCTGTAAGAAATGGCAAACATGATGAATACAGAGGAACATGTAAAGATTTATATGAAATAATGCAGAGTGAAGTTGGGAGCAGAGCCAGGAAGACAGTTATAAACATTGATGGCAACAACAGAAATGGAAGAAACAACTGTAAAACCACAGAAATAGAATTTTGCAAAATTATAAACAGTCTTGACTGCAAAGAAGAAATATTAGAAGACGCCTCCTTCTTTCTTGCACCCCCTTTTGCGCAGGTTATGTGTGGAACATTGTATATTACATCAGATTTTTTTTATGGTTTGATCAGTTTTGTTGCATTTTCCCATCTTCCTTCTTTTCCTTTAAAAAAAAATTCCTTATTCTAAAGGAGGTTCTCTGGAAGTAGCAGAGTATAGGTATGAAGGGGGAAATCTAGTCAATATAATAACAGAAGATAGAAATAAAAACCGCTTGCCCTTAGCTATAACTATGAAAGTTACCCGATGTAATTCTCTTCTGGAGTTGTTGGGGGATTTTTGTTGTTGTTGTTCCTATATTTACTTAACATTTTATTTTTTCCCTGATTACATATAAAAATAATTTTTAACACTTATTTTTTTATGAATTTGGAGTTCCAAATTCTCTCCCTTCCTCTCTCCCCTCCCCCCCAATAAGAAGGCAAACAATTTGATGTTATACGTGTACAGTCATGTAAAACATATTTCCACATTAGTCATGTTGTGAAAAAACACAAAAAAAGAAAGTTTAAAAAAGTATGCTTTAATCTGCATTCAGACTCCCATCAGTTCTTTCTCTGGAGATAGATAGCATCTTTCGTCATAAGTGCTGTGTGGCTGAGAATAGCTAAGTCATTCACGGTTGTTCATCTTACAATATTGCTGTTACTGTGTACAGTGTTCCCCTGCTTCTGCTCATTTCACTTTGCATCATGTAAGTTTTTCCAGATTTTTCTGAGAGTATCTTGCTCCTCATTTCTTATAGCATAATAACATTCCATCACAATTATATACCACAACTTGTTCATTCATTCTCCCATTGATGGGCATCCCATCAGTTTCCAGGTCTTTGCCACCACTAAAAGAGCTGCTATAAATACTTTTGTACACATAGGTCCTTTTCTTTCTTGCCTTTTATCTCTTTGGGATATAAACCTAGTAGTGGTATTTCTAGGTCAAAGGGTATGCATGGTTTTATAGCCCTATGAGCATAGTTAGAGTTGTTTTTTAAAGGTATGACCTTTCATATTCTGATCATGTGTCCATTTTGAGCTTCTAATGATTTATGGTGTAAGATATTGATAGGTCTCAAATCTAATTTCTGGCATATTGCTTTTTCCAGTTTATATGTGACATCCCTTCACTGCATGAAGTGAGGACAAAACTGGACTCCTTGGGCTTGTGTTCTGAGTCCTGTGTCCTAGAATTCATCCCTAACATGAAGGTGAAGCTGTCAGATGGGGACATGGAGGCAGCCGCCCATCTAATCCAAGCACTTAATAGCTATGAGGATGTGATTCGAGTCTATGACAACATTGAGTAACAGAGTTGGCCTGGAGAGACACAGCCGGGTGCCTCACTGTTCAGATAGCAATCCATCTCAGTAGTGTGAATTTTCATAAACTACCTTTGGGACCTGAGGAGAACAGGAAGCCTTGACAGGTCATTAGTGTATTAAGCCAAGGTCCGTGGCAGTGGCGAGTCGTCATTGTCTGCCTTGCTGCTCCATGAGGAAGGAAGACCCTTGGAATCTTCATACCAGTGGCATGCAGCACCATGATGAGGAAAGCTGAGATGCTGTCTGATCCCTGCTGACTGACTGAACCTAGATGCCTAATCAAGCTGCTGCCCTCAGCTTAGTTTCTGACCTAAGAAGGTCACCTTTTAGGTGACTTCTGGGTGAATCACTCTGAATGTCTAGAATAGAAACTGCTTCTTGATTAGGAACAAAATGATTTATATTGGTAACTACGTTGTTTGGTGTGTGATTATTAACTCTCTTCAATGGTTTTTTTCCCTTCCATTCTCCCATTTAGGAAGTGTGACTTTATCTGCCTCGGTACATTAATTCTCCCCAGCAGGCCTAAAATCCTCCTTTGAATACTCCCCCATCTCTGTTCTAACCTTTCTTTTGCCCTATAGATATACCTTTAATGCTTTGATCTATCACAACAACAAATGGCCTAAACACACTTATGTGAAACATAACTTGCTGATTATCATCATCCTCAGATTCTGCCTGAGGAGATAGGTAAGGCATATGGGAGAAAGGAGGCCATCTGTGGAGTTCTTGGGGTGGGATCTTGTTTACCCTGGGTGCCCATCAAAGTAAAAGAATGGCTGTGGTTGCATCCCAATTTCTTCCCTCCAATGGGGCTGCCTACACACCTTCTCTGCCACTAGAGGGCAGTAACCCACTGCCCAGTCCACCTTGGAAAAGACTGCAGAAAATTAATTTCCAGACTCCAGGTAACTCTTCCTTGGGTACCTGCATTGGTTAGGGGCCTGAATATCATGTGTATTCAGAAGGGCCCTGATAGCAGATTGTGTGACCCTCAGAAGGGACCTGTTAAATTGGATCTAAATTAAGGTTCTGGGATTGCAGCATGTATAGAAGGAAGTGCCCTGTTTTCAGCAGACCTAGGCTGTAGGACGTGTTCTGCCAATGTTCTTGCTCTTGCTTTTGGACCCGACTGTTGAAGGTACCATCATCCTTCTTACCCAGCTTTGAAATCTAAGTCCTTCCTGACTTTTCTCTCTCCCTCACCCACCCCCACCCATGTCTAGTCAGTTACCAATCTGTGTCAATTCTGCCTGTACAATACAGTATCTCAAATCATTCCCCCTGTCTCCTCATACATCTACCATCCTACTTCAGTCCCTAATCACTTCTTGTTTGAACTCTCATAATAGCCTCCTAATTTTTTTCCTGTCATGTCTCTGCTTTCTCAGTCTATCCTCCACACAGCTGTCAAAGTCACATTCCTAAACCGCAGATCAAACTATATTTGTTCCTTTATGTAATAAAATCTGCTGTCTCCCTAATTACCTCTAGGTTAAAGTACAAACTGGCTTTCAAAACTCTTCTCAATTTGGCTTTAGCCTCCTTTTTGAGGATTATACATTATTCCCCTTGACATTCTCTTGTCTTCTAGCCAAGCTGGTCATTTTACTGTTTCTTGGATTTGACTATCTATATCCCATCTCCATGCCTTTACAAAGACCATCCTGCATGCCTAGAATACACTCCCTCCTCACCTCCACCTCTGAGAATCCTCAGCTTCCTTCAAGACTCATTTCAAGCACCATCTCCCACATAAAGATATTTCTGATTCCTCCCCACCCTCAGCTTCTAGTACCCTTTCCCTTGATGTTTAGTCGTTTCAGTCCGAGTGACACTTTATAACCCCATGTGAGATTTTCTTGGCAAAGATACTGAAGTGTTTGCCATTTCCTTCTCCATCTCCAGCTCATTTTACAAATGAGGAAACTGAGGCAAACAGAGTTAAGTGACTTGCCCAGAGTCACACAGCTAGTGAGTGTCTGCAGCCGAATTTGAACTAAGGAAGATAATGTTAGTAAGTGTCAAGTGTCTGAGGCCGGATTTGAACTCTGGTCCTCCTGACTCCAGGGCTAGTGCTATATCCACTGCACCACCTAGCTGCCCCAGGAAGATGAGTCTTTTTTGACTCTGACACTCTATACACTTTGTCACCTAGCTGCCTCATCCCCTTATATTACTTTGTGTTTATTTTGCACATGTTTTCTACTTACTTAAATGTGTACATGCTGTTTCCCCAGTGAAGTGTTTCAGTTTTTGCCTTTGTATCCCAAGTGCCTAGCACAGAGTAGAAGTGCTTATTGATTGATTGAAGATATCCAATACAGAACTCATCCTCCATCCTTCTGTGTTGCTGATGAAGGTACCACCATCCTTCCAAAGTCATCCTTGACTCTAGCTTCTCTCTGACTCCTCAAATCTCCATTCAATCACCACGTCTTCTCGGTTCTGCCTCTCCTCTTGTTGTTATATCCTTTTTTCTACTCACACGGCCAACACCCTAGTTCAAGGCCTCATTACCTCTTGCCGGCAATAAATAGTCTAATTTGAGTTTCCAGTTTCTCCCATCTCAAAGCCACACTACCCAAGTTTCCAAAACAACCTCCCTATAAAGCACAGTTCTGGAGAAGCAGAACACTGGCTTTGGAGGCTGAGTGTTTGAGTTCAGATCCTGTCTGTCACTTACAACCTGTGTGACCTTGGACGTATCATTTAACCTCTCTCGACCTCAGTTTCCTCATCTGTAAAATGAGGGGAAGAGACTAGATAGACTTAAAGGTCTCTTCTGATTCTAAATCTATGATCCTGTGAACCAAATCTCTCCTTTACTGAAGAACCTTCAATGTCTCCCTGTAGCCTCTAGAATAAAATATGAACAACTTGTCATTTAATTCCCTTCACAATCTGACTCCATGTTTTCAGGAATATTGCAACCTACTCTTCTTTTACTCCACATTCCAGACAAACTGGCTTGTTCGCTGTTAGGAAACAAATACAGAAAAATTAAGTGACTTGCTCAGGGTCATAACAGCCAGTAAGTGCCTGAGGTGAGATTTGAACTCAGGATTCCCTGACTCCAAGTCCCTACTCTATCCACTATGCCATGGTACCTCCTATAGGAACCGTTTCCTTACCCTAAATTCTAGTTCTTCCTCTGATAATTATGATGTATATGCTTACCTGTTTACATGTTGTATTTCTTCCTTTTTCCCCATTAGAATGTAAACTCAAGATCAGGAATTGCTTTTCATTTTGTTTTTTTATCCTTATCACCTAGCATTGCGTCTTGCACAATGTCCTTCATGAATCACTTTTTGACCTTAATAGGTGCTTCTTGGGTTGGACTGGATTTGGATTGTATAGCTAAAAAATCAGTAGTGTTCTTGCTACTACATAATACTGACTTTATTAATTAAAATATTCATAGGGTAGTTTAAAATAGACCATACAATGTAGTGCATTGGAAAGGGTTCAAACTGAAGGCATATTTATTGAATTTGTGAATTTAGAATTTCATTTTTGGAGGGAAAATATCAAAATCTCTGTTTCCTCATTTGTAAAATGAGGGCGTTGCACTAGAAAGTTTTTAGGGCCCTTTTCAATTCTAAATCTGTGATCTTAAGTATTATATGGGTAAACCTTTACGTAATAACTGTGTTCCTGAAAAGTTGAAGGAAAATTGAATTTGATGAAATGTGATCACTTAAAATGTATGAGGGAATCTTAATATGTAAAGGAATTTTGTGGTAAATTCTTATAAAGTGAATAATCATAAATGAATCATAAGATAAACAATGAATCATGCTTTTCGCTGGATAAGCTCATCACCTGAAATCTCATCATTACAGTGACCCATTCCTCTTTAATGCTTTACGCCTCTTTGGCACCCTCAGTTGCCTCTCCCCTCTCACAGAAGGAAAAGCAATGAACTCCTCCCAAGGCCTCCCTTTCCATCTAGGTACTCCGTGCCCCACTCCCCCACACCATCAACTTTTCAGCTTCCTTCTGTATATAGTCTTCCTCCATTAGATTGAAAACAGGGCCTGTCTTTCTTATTTGTATCATCAGTGCTTAGCACAGTGCCTGGCATTTATTGGCTATTGATTATTGACTAATTACCATCAATTTTTTTAAGTTTTATATTTCCATATGTTTTAAGAAAAGACACCTATGTCCTAGACACTGTACTAATGTGAACCCTGAAATATATGGTCATAATACCAGAGTGACTCCTAACCGTGTCCTTCCCTGAAATTAATAGAAGAGACTGTCAAAGTTGAGAATCAGCTCTTCATCCTCTGGGCAAGGTAAAAGCTCCGTTCTTTACCTCCATGAGCTAAAAATAACCTCATTGCCTCCGGGCTACTGAAGCAACAGCTGGAATCTTGGCATGGAGCTGACTTTAAGAGCAAAACAGCTGGATTCTAATTTCGGCTCTGCCACTGGGTGTGATCTTGGTCAAGTGCCTTAACCTTCTTGGGTCTCAGATTTCTCATCCATAAAATGAAGGAGGTTAGACCGCATGATCTCTAAGGCTCTTATTAATTCTAACATTCTTGTATCTTGTATCTGTCACACCCATAATAATAAGAGCTAGCATATATCACTTTAAAAATTGTTTTACAAACATTATCTCATTTTTATCCTCACAATGACTCTGGGAGGTAGATGCTATTATTATCCATATTTTACAGATGAGGAAACTGAGGCAGATAGCGGTTAAGTGACTTGCCCAGGGTCATAGAGCTAGTAAATGTCCAAGGTCAGACCTAAACTCAGGTCTTCCTGACTCTAAGTCCAGTGTAGTATCCCTGTACCACCTAACTGCCTCACCTTTACCTGGTATCCTTGTAGTAATATTTAACTTCCATATATTGTAGGCTTCCGATTTATTCCCTCTGCACTCCTGGGATTATTACTGCCATCTCAAACTGAAGGCATATTCATTGAATTTTTTGAATTTAGAATTTCATTTTTGGAGGGAAAATACCAAATTAAGACTATAACCCAGGAATTCCACCACTCAAATGCCCCAAGCCCTAGTATGCCTTTGGTATAAATACACAGGTGTGTGTATGTGTGTGTGTGTGTATACACATATACATAGATATGCTGCTGAGCCCTTTTCAGTGCTGCTTTCCACCTTTGGTGTCCACCCGATCCACCTAAATCTCACCTGTGGCTCCAAGAAGCTGCAGCATGCTCGGTGGCCACATCCTGGTAAATTATTTTGGCAGACGGGCTAAACCAGGTGGAGGGTAAACAAGGGGTCTCAAACCCCTTGGTGAGTTAGGGGGATGTTTATCCCAAGCATGTGAAGACTTTGCCTGGTGAAATGGGTGGATGAGAACAATTTGTTCCAACAGCCATGAAGGCAGCTGAAGCAGGCGCTGTGGAGCGCTTACTTGCCAAGGTCAATCACTGCATCTTAAGCCATCACCAGTCATCTTGATTCTGTCCTGCCACTGAACTGTGATGACTCTGGAGGAAAGAGTGAGGCCAATTACTTCATGCAATTCTGCCTCACTTAAATCCAATTTACACATGAATCAAAGGACATCGCCCATACCATTTTTACCATTTTACCTGTCTCAAAGTTCTGTGGCAACAAGCAGTGATGAAGCAGCAGGTATGGATACACTCAGAGCTGTAGTTACAATCCTGCACACAGGCGGCCAGGGCCATAGGGTCGTCTTCTCACTGGCAGCAGCAGTGGGATTTGGCAGCCCCCTGGCTGTCTGAGCAGCCTTTAACAGATAGCACTGCTCACCTCCTGGTGTGAGGAAGGGGATAGAAAACGTGTCCTAAAAATTGTCTGATTACCCAACCCTGGCCTGATTACTGCAGCAGGCAGGGAATCCCACTCTGCGGTCAAAACACACACACAAATGTACAAAAAAGTCTGCAAAGATGATTCTACTCACCATCAGCACATGGAACATGCACTTACTTATAGACAACACAAAATCCAGTAGACCTGAAAGACAAACAGCTCTTGCTGCAAGAGAACTCAGCAGGTTTCACATCCAAATAGCAGCTCTGAATGAAACAAGGCTGGCAAATGAAGGCCAGCTTATCCAGTTGGAGCTGGATACACATTTTTTTGGAGTGGCCACAGTGAAGAGGAGCACCATGAAGTTGGTGTAGGTTTTCCAATCAAAACTAATCTAGACAACAAGCTTATATGCCTTCCAAAAGGAGTGAATGACAGGCTCATGATAATGTGATTGCCACTTGGAGGAAAATGCCATGCTACCATCATCAGTGCCTACCCATCATCATGCTCCCACCGTGACAAACCCTGATGAGGTTAGAGAAAAATGTTATGAAGACCTGGAGACCCCTATTATCAATATGCCAAAAGAAGACAAGCTTATAATTCTGGGTGACTTTAATGCTAGAGTAGACTCAGACTACCAGACTTGGCAGGGAGTTCTAGGGAGGAATGGAGTTGGAAACAGCAACAGTCACTGACTACTGAAGACTTGTGCATCTCATGACCTTCTCATCACAACACTGTCTTACATTTACCTAAACACAATAAAACTGTGGATGCACCCTCACATTTCCATTTAATTGGCATTGGCATTTAATGGACTAGGTAAGGAGATTGTAAGGAGAAGAGACAGATAGCATGTGACAGTGACAAAGGCAATGTAAGGCGCAGAGTGCTGGACTGATCATAGACTTATCCTCTCCAAGTTAAACATTCACATTCAACAAAAGCTGCATCCCCGAGGCAAAATGACTACCAGAAGAATGAATGTCAACAGATTAGAGCTCTTCTCTAAGCCAGAACAGTTTGTTGCTAACTTGGAGGGAAAGTTGAGCCAACACACAGTTGGCAACAGTGCAGCAGAAAAGGAGTGGGCAGCTTTTAGAGATTTGGTGTATAGCACTGCATTTGCTCATCTGAGTCAGAACACTCACAAACATCAAGAGCAGTTTGATGAAAACAATGGGGAAATTCAGAAGCTGCTAAATGAAAAACAAGAATGCCACAGGGTTTACCAGCAGGATAGTTCATCCATCTTTAAGAAGGCAGCATTTAATTACACCAAAAGTAAAGTACAAGCAAAGCTTAGAGAGATGCAGGATTCTTGGCTTAGTAAGAAGGCAGATGAAATTCAGTTTTATGCTGATATTAACAATCCAAAGCACTTTTATGATGCTCTGAAGGCCATTTATGGACCAAAGACCTATGGACCATCTCAACTACTCGGTGCTGATGAAACCACATTGATTAGTGATAAGGACATGATCCTAGAAAGATGGGCTGAACACTTCCATAGTGTCCTCAACAGACCATCATCAATCAATGCTGAAGCCACTGACCATTTACCTCAGGTTGAAGTCAATCCCTGTCTAGCTGAAGTTCCAACTGAAGAAGAGGTTTAGAATGCCATTAGGCTCCTTTCGTGTGGCAAAGCACCTGGTGATGATTCTATTCCATCTGAGATTTACAAGGTAGGGGGTCCATTGCTTATACAGAAGCCGACTGAAATTTTCCAGGTTATATGGCAAGAGGAGGTTATCCCCCAGGAGTTCAAGGATGCCTCCATTGTCCATCTCTAAAAAGGTAAAGGGGGGGCCTCTCTCTTAGTCATTGCTGGCAAGATTTTTGCCAGAGTCCTCCTTAATAGGCTCATCTTTCACCTGGAATATGGTCATCTACCTGAGAGCCAATGTGACTTCATAAAGGGCCGAGAAACAGTTGATATGGTGTTTGCTGCCCAACAACTCCAGGAAAAATGCCAAGAGCAGAACAAAAGTCTGTACACAACGTTTGTAGATCTGACCAAGGCCTCTGATACTGTCAATCATGAGGGCTTATGGAAAATTATGTCAAAATTTGGTTGCCCAGAGAAATTCATTAGCATTGTACATCAATTTCATGATGGCATGCCTGTGTGGGTTCTGGATAATGGACAATGCTCTCGTGCTTTTCCAGTCACCAATGGAGTGAAACAAGACTGCGTGCTTGCTCTCATGCTTTTTGGCATACGTTTTCAGTCATGTTGTCAAATGCTTTCAATGAGGATGAACAAGGTCAGCTACCGAGTTGATGGTAAATTCTTCAACTTAAAAAGACTGCAAGCCAAGACCAAAGTGGAGGAAGTGTTGGTGCATGATTTTCTGTTTGCAGATGATTGTACACTCAATGCAGCCTCTGAAGCTGAGATGCAACGAAGTATGGATCGATTCTCTGCTGTTTGAGCTAATACAATTAACAACAAAAAAAACACACGTGATCCATCAGTACACCATCCATACGTGGAACCACTGGTTACAGCAAATGGAGTTTTTAATGCTGTGGATATGTTCACGTACCTTGGCAGTGTACTTTCCATGGAGGTACACATTGATAATGAGGTTGATGCACGCATTGCCAGAGCTAGCTCAGTGTTTGGCAGGCTCGGAAGAAAAGTGTGGGAGAGAAGAGGTGAAGTATGGGAGCAAAGAGGACTGACTACCAAATTGTTCAACTGTTGTGGTGACCTCATTGCTGTACGCCTGTGAAACCTGGACAGTATGCCAGTGCTATGCTAGGAAACTGAATCGCTTTCATTTGAATTATCTTAGGAAGATTCTGAAGGTCACCTGGCAGGATAAGATATCACACACTAAGGTCCTTTCTCAAGCTAAACTGCCAAGCATTCAAACTCTGCTTCAGAGAGTACAACTCCGATGGGATGGCCATGCTGTTCAAATGCAAAACCTACGCTTGCCAAAAAAGACTATTTTATGGAGATTCACACAGGGCAAGCATGCACATGGTGGTCAGAAAAAGTGATAGAAGGACACTCTCAAGGTCTCTCAAGAACTTTGGAACTGGTTGTGTGACATGGGAGATACTGGCACAGAACCGCTCAGCATGGAGTGCCCACATCACAAAAGGTGCTGTGCTCTATGAGCAAAGCAGAACTGAAATAGCCCAAGAGAAATGCAAGATACACAAACTTAGAGAATCCACCCCAAAGGTTCACATGGACTATTTGTGCCCGACCTGTCGTAGAACATTCTGAGCTCATATTGGTCTGATCAGCCATAGTCAGACACACTAAAACTTGACTCTAGCATAATAATGTCATTTTGATCCTCTTCAAAAATGAAGGACAACAGCCACCACCACCTTATGTATGTGCATATATATATGTATGTATGTATATGTATATATGTATGTAATATACATATACCTGTAATTAAAATACTTGATGATATATCTGTAATTAAAATAAAATGATAGTATGGAGGAAGCCTGCCAAAAGAAAAGATTCCATGCCATTAATCTGGTCTGAAATGGATTTTCATAATTTTCTCCCCTAAAAGCTAGAGGTGCAGCAGAGCTATGTCAAAATCAGAGAAAAAATATTGACTATTTGTCCTGAAGTCTTTGACTCTTTCAAACCCCATAGCTGCTCACCTGTTGATTTTCTTTTCAAAACAATAACAGCTCATTTATATATTGCTTCACAGCTTAAAAAGTGTTTTTTGTCAATGGCTGTGATGTGTTATTTCCTCCCTCCTCACATACACACATTTTCCTGGTTTCTTTTCCCTGCTAAACACACACACACACACACACACACACACACTCTCTCTCTCTCTCTCTCTCTCTCTCTCTCTCTCTCTCTTACAGTGACCAACCTCTGGCATGTGGGTGAGTTCTGGCTCTTGTCTTAAATGAGAGATGATATATTTCCTTTCTTATATGATGATAGTACCAAAATTAAATTGAAAAGTGACTATTGTATACCATGAAAGTCTCTGCATTTGTTTGTGCCAGCCTCTATCAGTATTTATATTTGATTTTTTTATTCTTGCCTTTCACCTTTCCATTTTCCTTTTCTTAGCTTCTATTCCCTTAACTAATCATAATACAGAATTTAAGTGTATTCATTTTATATTTTCTCCTTGATCTTAACATAATGATATAAGTGCAATATTTATATTTTAATACCTCAAATTAAGCTTACTTCAGTTTTTTTCTTTTCATGGATAGGGTGGGATGCCATCAAAAATAGCTACCTTATCTCCAGCCTATAAAGTCAAATTTGAACTATTTGATCTGGCATTCGAAGTCCTCCACTGGCTAGTCCTTTCTTATCTATGTAGCAGGTGAATTTCCTTATTTTACTGAACATGTGCCTTTGTTTAAGTTACTCACCTTCCTTGAAGTGATTTCCCCCTCTTTTTTCACCAGGCCAAATCATATACTTCTTTCCAGGCCCAGAAAAAAATTCACTTCAAAGTGACTACATTTGTAAGTGAGGGCTGAATCACTTGAATTTTTACTGTATGTTAGCTCCTTAACTAGGAGCTCAGGTTCTCAAGTTCAGGTTCTCCTCTTTTTTTGAATGGAGTACAGAAATATAACCCCAGTTCTCAAGGAGTTTACAATCACTTTGAACAAAAACTAACAGACATGAAACAAGTCCAGGCAATTAAATAAGTGAATACTGACAATAAGTATAACTGGAGAGCTAGGGAAGAGAGGAGATAAATATACTAGGAACCTCACAGGATTGTTATGAGAAGGAAATAAGAGAATGTATGTAAAGCATATGGAAATCTTCATTGCTATTTGTGTCACCTATAATTTTGGGAGGCAGCTTAGAGAGATTTACAATGTAGCCCTGGATTTTGAGTCAGGAAGACCTGGGTTTGAATCCTGACCCTAATACTTATAAGCTGTTTGACTTTGGGCAAGTCACTGTACTCTTTTTTCATCTAGAAAATGTAAAAAAAAAAAAAAAAAAAAAAAGCACAGGGAAGATTTTTATCAAGGACTTGTATAAAGGCCTAGCTGGAATTCTTATCAAATTTACAGATAACACAGAGCTTTGGGGCATAGTTAACATTGGATGACAGGATCCAAAAAAGAATTTGATAGGTTAGATCATTACACAGAATCTAATAAGATTAAATTCAATAGGGAATAACACTTGGGTTCAAAAAAGAGTGGCTAGATAGTAATTTGAAAAAGATCTGGGACTTCGTACCAGGGGTGGGGAACCTGGGGCCTCAAGTGCAGCCCTTTGACTGAATCCAAATGATTTGTTCTATGAAGTTTGGATTCAGTCAGAGGACCTCACTTGAGGACTTAGAAGGCCATACGTGGCCTCAAGTCTGCAGGTTTCCCACCCAAGACTATAAGACCAATGTAAGTCAACAGTTTAATATGGCAGCCAAAAAAGCCAATTAATCTTGGATTACATTGAGATGCATAGCATTCCAAGAATGAGGAGCTAGTGGCCCCTCTGTACTTCTCCGTGGAGTAATTACATCTGGAGTAGTGTATTCATTTTGGGTACCATAATTTGAAAATGACATTGAACAGCTGGAGAGTAACTACAGGAGGACAACCAAGCTAGTGAAGGACATCGTGTCCATAACATTCAAGGATTGCTTGAAGGAAATTTAGGCTTGATGTTAAGGAAAACTTCTAGACTTAGGTATCTAACAAATGAACTAGGCTGTTTTAGGAGGTATTCACTTTAGCTTAGAGAAGACCAAGGGTAAGGGGGAGGGGACAAGATAACTATTTCTTAAGAATTGGAAGAATGGGCATGTGGAACAGGGATTAGATTTGTTCTTTTGTACCCAGAAGAGGTGGAAGTTTCAAAGAGGCTTGACGTCATTCAAAACAATCCTAGCAATTAAGGCTGTCCAAAAGTGGAATGGGCTACCTGAGGTGTTATGAGTTCCTCCCTAAAAGGTTTGGTAACTACTTGTTAGGTATGTTGTAGTGGGGTCTTGGGAATGGGGGGTGGGGTGTGGCTGGGAGGTCTCTTTCAACTTTAATTCTATGGTTCTATTAAAATGAAGATAGCACTTATATTACCTAATTCATGTGGTTGTTATTGTAAGGAAAGCACTTTGTAACCCATAAAGCAATATACAAATTTGCGCAGTCATTTTTCTGAAAATTATAAAGCATCATATGATGCAATAGCTGTCCTTTATACAGGTCCTATGAGCAATATAAAATGGCATTTACATTAGATAAGTGTTGAGCATACATAGAATAAAAAAGCATTCCAAGTAATAGGGAATGAGCCAAGCTTTCTGTAAGATGAGCCTTGACCAAGGTTTTGAAGTCAAGTGAGAGAATTCTATGTCCAGTGATGGAAGCAATCAGATTTTATGTAAGATTTATGTGGGAGATGTTAAGGAAGATTATAGAGGACATATTGGGGAGTAAAGAGAGATGATGAGGTTGGAGAAGTGTATGTGGAGGAGCCCGGTTAATGGGTACATTTTAATGCTAAAGCAGATATCACACACAATTATGCAGCCTGTCCCAAAGTGCTAGATTATAAACTACAGATGAAAAATTCAATCAGAACTCTCAAAGGTGGGGCTCACTGTGGTCTGGGGTAATCATGGAAAGCTTTGTGGAAGAGGTTGGATTAAAAGATCTCATAAATTTCTTTCTAGCTTTATGCTCTGTCACTTTGAGGTGAAATTTTTTCTGGAGCTGGAAAGAAGTATATGATTTGGACTAATGGAGAAAATTATGTGTCGAAGTGGCTTGGAATCAGGAAGACTCATCTTCATAAGTTCAAATCTGGGCTCAGACAATTACTAGCTGTGTGACCCTAGTCAAGTCACTTAACCCTAGGCAAGTTTGCCTCAGTTCCTCATCTGTAAAATGAAGGGGAGAAGAAAACTTCGAACCATTCTGGTATCTTTGCCAAGAAAATCCCAAATTGGGTCGAGGAGAGTCAGACAAGACTGGAAAAAACAACTTTACCACAACAAAAAGTAGAGAAAGAAGGGGAAATCCCTTCATGGAATGTAAATAACTTGAACAAAGACCCATGTTCCTTACAGTAAGGAAATTCAACTGCTAAATAGATAAGGAGGGACTAATGGGTTCAGGACCTTGAATGCCATATAAATATATCATCTTATCATATATGCAGGTCAAATGAAGGTAAGGAAAGGGCCAGATCTCATCCAACATCCGGAAGTAAAACAATTGATAAACACTCCCCCAAAAAAGAAGTTTTTAATGATTTTTTTTAACATCACCATAATTTTCCCCAGTATTTCTCCTCCTCAGAGGTTGGTCATTGAAAGGGTGTGTGTGTATGTTTTAAGTAGCGAAGAGAAACAAAATGTGTGTATGTGAAGGAGGAAATAACAGAAGCTGTTACTGTTTTGAAGGAAGAAGCAACAGGTGAGAAGCTGGAGGATAAGAGTTCAAAACTCTGAAAGGAACGCGGAATAGTGATATATTGGGAGTCAGGACCTACAATCAAATCCCAGCTGTGCTATTACTTTTGTGACCTTGGGCAAGGTATTTTGCTTTATTTATTTATTTTTTCTATATGAAGAAACCGAGGGAATTGAGTCAAAGGGGCTATCAGATCTCTTGCTGCTGGAACTTGAAACTAACACATAAAATAGATAGGGCCGCTGCAGGTTCTTCAGCTGGGAGTGCAACATTGAAAATTGTATTCGTTAAGTGGAGCTCGGAAAGAAGGGATATGAGAAGATGCTCCCCAGCCCGCTAGGGGTTGCAGGCTCACAGTTTGTCGTACAATGCCAGATTATTTATTAATTTTTTTTGATGCAGTTATTAGTTATGTTGATTTTCCCTCTTTTCGACTTAAAAATACTATTTGTTACATGGAATGATTCTCTGGAAGGGGAAGGAAGAGAAATACTGGGGAAAACTATGGTGATGTAAAAAAAAAAACATTAAAAACTTTTTTTTTTAAATAGGGAACGGTGCTCACCGGCGATTATTCTGCCTCCAGATGTTGGGACAGGAAGAGGCAGCAGACGGACCATGTCAGATAAAGCCCTCGGATTGCCAAGGGTCTCTGGCACGAGAGGGGTGTGATGGGGCAGGGCAGGGAGTAGGTGACTGGGCGTCGGGAGAATGAGTATACGCTCCAGAAAGCCGAGCGAAGCCCTGGCAGGTCCGAGTTTGGAGGCCACGAGGCCAGAGTGGCCGGCCGAGATGCAGCATTGGCCGGGCGAGCGAGCCGGTCCACTTGCAGAGGTGGCACCCAAAGTGCGAGCAACTGGGGTAGCGGGACCCGCCCCCGTCCGTTACGCAGCCCGAGTGAGCTTCGGAGCAGGGGAAGGGGGAGGAGGGGCAGGGAGCCGCCCTCGGAAAACACTGGAACCTCCGAAGAAAGCGTTGGAAGACCCGGGAAACTGGAGTAAAAAGGCGGCCCCTGGCAACTACTTTTCTCCAAGATACGCCGAGACTGAACCCAGCGCCGAAAAGAGTCAGGAGCAGTGGCACCAACCAAAGCCAGTCAGACCTCTTCTGAGTGACAGGCTGCGGGAATGTGGGCGGAGCCTCAGAGACCGGGTCAGTGATTGGAACAGGCAACCATTCCCTGGATAGGTAGAGAGATGGGGCGGACGTCAGGCCCTTCTCTGAGATTGGCTCCTCGCGGAGGAATACTGGCGCTGTGCCGAAGATTGGCGGGCGGGAGGTGAGTTTATCCAGGAGTTTCCTCTTCTGCGATTGGCAAATGGGAGTAGGCGGGACGTAGTGTAGGGCTGCGGATTAGCTCGCTGTGGAGAATATGGGCACTGGATAGGGAAGGGAAGAGAAGAGAAGGGAGGGGGAGGATTTGCGCTCCTCGGTTGGTTATTGGAGGGATGGGGGTGGATGCGATGGCCAAGCGGAAGCCTGGGGTTGGCTGACCAGCCTGTGATTGACGGACAGCGGGGCGAGCTGCGCGACCTGAGGTTTGTTTTTTCGGAGCGTTCCTGAGGTGGAGAACTGCAACCGGACGGACGGACGGAGGAGAGACCCGGGGACTGACTGGCTGACGGAACGGGCCGGGCTGGACTGAGTCCGGTCTGGAATGTAGCGGGCCGACCCGCCCATGCCCCAGCGCCCGGCCGGAGCCGGAGCCGGAGCCGGAGCCGGGGGATGTGGCGGGGGCCTTGAGCGCCGCCCGCACCCCCTGCCCGGAACCAGGCCCGCAGCCCTCGGCATGCAGCCGCGGCTGTGGAGGTGACACCCCGGAGTCGAGGAGCTGACCCCGCGGCGGCGGCAGCCGCCTCCGCCACCATGGGTGAGTGTCGACTGTGCCCCGCCCCGCCGCGCGCCCAGGGCTGGATCCCGGGGGGCCGGGCCCGGGGTTCCGCGCCCCGCCCGTTGCAGCCTCCCGGGGCGGGGGCCCCCAGCTCCGCCCGCCCGTCCCGGGAGGGGAGGCCCCGGCCCCGGCCCCGCGGAGGAGCCTTCTTGGCGCCCCTCGCGGCAGCTCCTTCCGGGGGCCGTTCGGCGGGAAGGTCTCAGGAAAGGGGCGCCCGCAGCGGGGTCACAGGAGGGAAGCCGGGGCTCCCGGCACCGCCGGGGCGAGCGGAGCGGATGGGGGGGGGAGCCCCGAAGCCCGGGAGGGGGGGCGGGCTCGGCCCGGCCCCGATGCAGGCCCAGCTGCTGCGGTGTCTTTTCCTTGGTTTGTGCCTCTCCCCGCCCGCCCCGCCTGTGTCATTTCCTTCCCTTGGCTCGCTCAAGCTGGCTAGTTCCCGGGGCTCGATCTTTCTCTGTCTATGGTCCCTAGTGGGAAGGCAGCCTGGGAGGGAGGAGGAAGGGAGAGGGACAGGCTGAGGCTTCTCTCGCTCGTTACGATATATTTGAAATGGCTCAGTTTTTATTGCAAAAGCCCTTTTAATGAGTTCTGACTTAAAAAAACAACCACCAATAAATGTAAGATAAATGATTTAACGAAAGTTACATTCCAGAGATGCTTGGGGAAGCAGTGTTTTCAAACTAATTAGTGTTGCAGAAAGTACAGTGGAAGGAGGCATTGAAAACACGTTTTATTTTGTTTTTCCAAACAGTAGTTAAGGTTAGAAAATCCTTAATGGTCAGGATGTTTCATTTATAAATTGCATATCACTTCTTATCAAGTTGCAGCATTTTATATTAACCACTTTTGTCTTGCTTTTATATCCATTCCCTTAACTGAATGAAGATAATATGTGTGCAGCGCTTTGCAAACCCTAAAAGGATTTGTTATATAGATAACACATATTATCTAAGGAATATATATAAATATAAAAATTATATATGATGCTCTAAATAGCTGTATGTAAGTCTATCTCTATGTAATAGCGATCTATAATAGTACTATTATACTATTACGCAAAATAGCACTGTTGTGTACGTAATATGTTAATTTACATATAGCTATATAGAGAGCATTTATATAAATGCTAGTTATTACTATTACAATATTTTGTATAGTAATAAATATTCACCTCACAAAAGGATGATTTCTCTAATTTCTTTTATGGTATTTACAAATTATGCTGCAAAGCCTTATTCTAGGAAGTGTTTCCAACGTATTCCATACATAGCCATAAGCCTTATGATAATATTTTATATCCTCTCTGATAACCAGTAGAATATAAACTCCAGGAGGACAGGAACTATTTAGGGGTTTTTGTTTGTCTTTTTGGTCTTTGTATCCCCCAGGGCCTACCACGGTTTTGTACGTGGTAGTCATTTGATAAATGTTGATTTTAATTATATTGAACCAACTGTTTGAAATCAGGTGCAGTACTACTGACTATTTTTCAAACATACCTCACTTTTCTATTACTCTGTTATCTTGATACATAGTTTAATAAAGGAAGAAAATCTACATTGAAAGGGTCAAAGACAGTAGAGTTTTCCAAACAAAGAATAGGAGACTGTTGAGAAATGGAAGGGATATTAACATTCACCTAGTTCAGCCATGACATTTTACAAATGAGGGAACTGAGGACCCAGAGAGATTAAGTGACTTGTCCAAGATCACTCTCGGGATTAGTTGCAGAACCAGCCAAGACACACTGCATGTATTGGCTCTCAGACTGCACTATACTGCCTTCAGTTTGTTAATGAGGTCCTGTAGAACAAAATCATATTCGTGCTGGAGTTAAGATAGATTCCTTTTTATCTCCTGGACCTGTTTTTTGTTGTTGTCTTGTTGTTAGGGCACAAGATTAAATTAGATGCTGAGGAATAGTTCTTAATAAAAGTCATTTTTATTATTACCCATCATTACATGTGTCTTGGACACATTGCAGATGAGCATTGTATCGTGCACTGAATTGGATAGAAGAAAGAGAACAGGCTAGATTTCATTTAGGAAATTATACACTGCTTTTAATGACCCCACTCTTTTCTGTGACACCAAATCTCATCTTTTTAACACTGATATTCTTCCAGTGATGTTATATGGTTGTGAAGCATAGAATTCTATGATCTTTTAAGACTCAAAGGATTATAGATTTTAGAACTAAAAACAACCATCAAGTAGAACTACCTTGCTTTACAGGTGAGGAAACTGAGCTTGAAAGGAGTTAAGTGAATTGCCCTGGGTTACATAACTTGAAAGTGCCTGAGGCAGAATTTGAACTCAGGTCTTCTTGACTGCGTGGTGTCCATCATTATATCTGCCATACCACCTCAATGCTTTAAAATTGTAGTTCATTCAAAGGGCAGTGGATAGACTCATTGTGTGAATAAGCAGGCTGCAGCATACCACCAATGAAGAATTATGCTCAGGAAACAACATAAAAAATATTGAAGAGATACATAAGGAAAAGGAGGTGGGCTGGTCATGTAGTGAGAATGAGAGATAATAGATAGAGAGTCCATGTAATATCCCAGTGCTACCCATATAATATCAAGAGACCTTGAAGAAGACTCCTAGCATGTTGAGTTGACCATCTGTGAAATAATTTATGGGAACACATGCACCAGAGACACAAGATGAGGAGGCCTCAATGGCTCGTGATCTGAATCACTGGAGGGAGTGCCCATACCAGTAAGATCACAGGTCATCAAAATATTGAAATATCCTTTTGTTTTTCAGTTTTCCTTATAACTTGCAAATAGATACACTACTTAATATTTGTTATACTTGGTAACACAGTAAAAAATGGAAGACAGCAGATCCATTTCAAAAGTTAAAAAAAAATTCTTCCTTGTGTGAAACTGCCATTGGCTATTTAGGCTATTAAAGTTGAAAAGTCTGCTAAGATTTTTGGGACACTGTATTTTTTGTCAGTATAATCTGAAGCTAAATAACCTTAGTAGTCTGACTTTGAATTATGTCATTGCTTACTGTCCCCAAGTGATAGCATTTTAGGGGAAGGTCTTGTCCTTCTTTATCTTCAAGGTGACTGTAGCAATCTGGAGAAAGGTCTTCTGTGACAGTACCAGAAGGAAGGCCTCAGTGATTGATGCCTGATATTTAAATAAACAAAACTACTCTTGCTGTCAGTGTTTTCAAAAAAATCTCCCGTTTTATAGGAGCTATAGTGAAAACAAGGGAAAGTTCTTAATCTTTTGATTTACTTTGTGAACCAGTATTTTAATGTTCTAGAAAAGCTTTCTTCCTGTGGATAAAGTAATAAGCCAATAATATGAAATACTTGAGGTTTGTAGCTTTTTTTTCTAAAAAAAAAATTTTTTTTTTTAAGGCAGTTGGGGTTAAGTGACTTGCCCAGGGTCACACAGCTAGTAAGTTTCAAGTGTTTGGTCTGAGGCCAGAACTCAGGTCCCCCCTGACTTCAGGGCCCTCTATCCACTGCACCATCTAGCTGCCTGAGGTTTGTAGCTTCTTAACAGCTTGATCAGAGGCATGCTTTTGAAACTGACCACATTTTGGATATATTTTAAAAAATGTCTACTAAATAGATATGTCTTATTTTCAAGAAGTTAATATCTTAAATGTGTGTAATTCCACTATCCCTGCTATCACTTATCATCCCATATGTATCCTCTTCTTAGCCAAACTCCTTGGAAAAAGCTGTATACACTCAGTGTCCCACTTCCACTCCTCAACTTTTTTAAACCTCTGAATTCTGACTTCCAAAATTAATTAACTGAAACTGCTTTTTCCAAAATTATCAACCAGTCTCTTAATTACCACATTCAATGACCTCTTCTTAATCATTATCCTTGCTGAAATATCTGTAGCTTTTGACTATTGATTGCCTTTTCCTCCTGGATACTCTCCACACTTGGTTTTTATGACATAGTTCTCTTTTGGTTCTCCTACCTAAGGAACTACTACTCACTCTTCTTTGGTGGATTTTCATCTATGGTATGCTCCATCTGTAAGTGTACCCCAAGGCTCAGCCATTGGTGCTCTTCTTATTTCTTTCTACGTTCTCTCACTTGGTGACCTCAATTTCCATAGGTTTATTTATCATCACTATGAGGATGATTTTGTTAGCTATTTGTCATACTTAGTTTGAGTTCCAGTCATGTCACAAACTAGCTATTGGACATTTTTAACTGGATATCTCTTCATTTCAAGTAAAACATGTCCAAAATAGGACTTATTATTATCTTTTCCTGCAAACTCAAATCTCTTCCAAATTTCCTGATTTTTGTTGGAAGTGGAATCTTTCCATTTTCCTAGGATCCCAACCTCATTGTCATCCTCTACTCTTCATTCTGTCATCCCACATATAATAATAACAGCTAACATTATATGGTGTTTACAGTGTGTCAGGTACTGTGCTAAACGCTTCACAATTATTTCCTTTGGTTCTCACAGCAACCCTAGGACGTAGGTGCTATCCTCATTTTCAGGTGAGGAAACTGAGGCAAACTGATTAAGTGACTTGCTTGGGGTCACACAGCTAGTAAGTGTCTGAGGCCAGAATTGAACTCAGGTTTTTCTGACTCTAAGCCCAGCATTCTATCAAGTCACATATCTAATCAGTTTCCAGATCTTATCTTTTCTCCCTTTTTAACATCTTTCATATCATATTTTCCCTTTTCTGCACTCATACAGCTACCACTGTAGTTGAGGCTTTCATTACCACTCATGTGGACTATTGTAATAGCCTCCTGTTTGATGATGTCCCTGTCTCACATCTCTCCCCACTACAATCCATCCTCTGTAAAACCACACATCACTTTAATTGTGATTTTTATTAGAGTGCAAGTCTGACCATGTTACTATTCAATAAACTCCTCTTGCCTTTAGGGGATCAAACGTAAACATTTATCTGGCATTTAAAGCTCTTTACAACCTCCCTCCTTAATAGCTTTCCAATTTTCTTATACATTACTTCCCCTCCACGTACTTTGTGGTACAGCCATGTTGACCTGTTGGCTATTCCTCACACATTATAATCCAAATACTGTTTATGGTCTCCATACCTTTGCATTGGCTGTTTCCCATGCCTGGAATACTTTCCCTCTTCACCTTCACCTCTTGGAATCCCTTATGTCCTTCAATACTCAGCTCAAATTGTTTTGCAGGAAGTTTTTCCTAATTCCCGTCCTACCTCCTGATGGGTTAGTGCCTTCCCTTCTAAGGTTACCTTGAATCTTCTTTGTTTTGTATCTTGTACATACTCCACAGAGAGAAGTGGGTAATAAATGGATAATAATTTGTCCATTGATAGAAATTAATAGCAGAGTTCAATTAATAATCAATATTCAGAATTCTGACAATGCCAGTATTTTGTCCTTTCAAACCAACCTGACTTTCTTAGCCACCGCTTTGTTATTATAAAATAATAAGTGGAGATAATATTTGGCAACTAATTGTCTACATATATGTATATACACACATTTATATATATATATAATGTGTGTATACATACATATAAGCTAAAGGTGACTTCTAGAGGGCAGTGATTATTTAATTTGCTTTATATTTTTCCTAGTAAAGTGCCATGAATAGATGTGGATATTTAATAGATGATAGTAAAGATGATACATTTTCATTTCAGTGATATGAATAATGAAAGTTCCAATTTCTAGACTGAGGTCTGTTTTACTTGCCAATTTTATTTGTTTTTTATATGTTTGAGTTCTAGTAAACAGCAGTGTATGAACAGAGATCAGTAGTTCCAACTGTCATTGTTGCTATTCTTGCTTAGCTCTAGCCCAGTGGGGAAAAAGTAAAATTGATTCTTCTTTGAGAACTTGATGGTATGTTCCTGGTCTATACTTCTGTTTTGAGGTTGTCCTTTGTTTCCCAGAAATTCTTAGAGCTCTAAGTCTAAGTCAGTTTGAGGACTTGAGTTAGTAATGAAAATAAGTCAGATTTTATTTACTGCTATCAGCTCTAGCAAGTTCCTAATTTAATTATCATCTCTCTGTAGATGAGTCACAGATCTTTATATACAGCCCCTCTTTATATATGGCCTTTTTTCTATGTTTCAGACCTGCATTATTACCAATTGCCTATTGGACATTTCAAACTCAGTGTTCCATAGACATCTCCAATTCAACATGTTCAAAACAGAACTCATTTTTTTTCTCTGCCCTCCTTCTACTAAACTCATTCCTCTTTAGAATTTCTCTATTTCTGTTAAGTACAACACTATACTTTCAGTATCCCACGTTTGCAATTTTGTCATTATCATAGATTTCTCACTGTCATCCTACGTATAATAAATAGCTAACATTTATGTAGCACAGTGCCTGGCGCATAACAGGCTCCATATAAATACTAGTTATTATTATTGACCTGCTATGCTCCAGGTACTGTGTTAAGCACTTTACAAATATTATTTCATTTGATCCTCACAACAAGCTTGGGATGTACTATTATTATATTAATTTTATAGTTGAAAAAATGAGGCAAATAGAGGTTGTTACTTGCCCATGGTCACAGAGATAGTAAGTGTCTGAGGCTGGATTTCCTGATCAAGTTTTCCTGATCACAGATCCAGATCTTTGTTCACTGTGCCATCTACTTGCTTCATATCCATTCAATTGCCACATCATGCCATTTCTACCTCCATAACATTTCCCAAATCCAACCCCTTCTTTCTATTCTCTTGGCCACCATTTTAATTCAGACTCTCATCACCTCTCCTCTATTGAAATATTGTCCCATATGGTCTACCTGCCTCAGTTCTCTTACCTCTCCAATCTATCCATCACATAGTTGCCAAAGTGATATTCCTAAAAAAACAAAATAACCCTTCCTCAACCTACCTTTCTAGTTGCATTATACATCACTCCCCTTACAGCATCCTTCAGTCTAGCCAAATTGGCTTTCTCGGTTTTTCACACTTGGCACTTCTCCTGTTTCTGTGCCTTTGTAGTGGCTGTCCTCCTGCTTGGAATCTTCTCCCTCCTCACCTCTTCCTCATAGAATCTCTTACTTTCTTCAGCATTAAACTCAAGCACTTTTACATGAAGCCTTTTCCTACTTCCACCATCCACCTTCTCAACTGCTAGTGCTCTCCCTCCCTAAACTACTGTGTATTTATTTTGTGTTTTTTCTGTAGATATTTATATACGTATTATCTCTTCTGACAGCATACAAGTTCCTTAAGAACACGTACTGTTTTTTGTCTTTGTATCTCCAGCATCTGACACCATGCACATGGTAGGCATATAAAAATGTTTGTTGATTGTTGATAGTAGAAACTCCAACATTAGTTTGGGCATTGGAAAGTACATCCTTTTGGCTTTGCTATATTGTGATTCTAAAAAGCCTGGAATTGTATAGTTTTTCCCTTGGGTATACCAAAAGTTTCTTCTAATTTTAGCCTTCAAAGTGACAAGAACTGCTGTTAACATTTGAAATTAATTTAGGAATGCATGTTTAGAGCTAGAAATAATTACTCAGGGAAACGGAATCTCAGTACTGCTGAAGAATAATAACAGTCTGGAATTGTTCTGTCAATTAAGTGGACATTTAACTTTACTTGTCCCCAAGGGGTGTCTGTTCCTGGTCAAACAACTTGGGTTAAGATTAGAACCAATATGAACCATGAATAAGAGGTAGGACCTGTCTAAATCCTGCAAACTTAAGAATTTCACCATTTGGACTAGTCTCAACTTGATCCCCGGGAGTTTGGCTGAGATTTGAGCAGTCTCTATCAGTGGTAGTCATGAGAACTACCTCTGAATAACCTTTGAAAGAACTTTGGTAACTATCTTTTGTTATAGTGTTTAAGTACAGGGGTGGGGAACCTATTCCCTCGAGGCCACATGTGACCCTGTAGGTCCTCAGGTGAGGCCCTCTGACTGAATCCAAACTTCAAAAAAGTCAGATTCAGTCAGAGGGCCGCACTTGAGGACCTGCAGGGCCACATGTGGCCTCGAGGCTGCAAGTTCCCCACCCCTATGTGATTCACTCTTGATCTGCTGGTCTATGTCATGAAATTTCTGGCATTTTCATTTTTAGATTTCCTATTAAAAAAACAAGCAAACAAACAGGTGGCTATCTTAGGCATAGTTTTGGGATAGACAGTTGTAAAGTCTAATGTCAATATCTTGAAAAGCAATTAGAACCCACATGTGTGGATCATTGTAGAATCTATTGCATTTAGGTTAATTTTTTTTTAAGGCAATTGGGGTTAAGTGACTTGCCCAGGGTCACGCAGCTAGTAAGTGTCAAGTGTTTGGTCTAAAGCCAGATTTGAACTCAGGTCCTTCTGACTCCAAGGCCAGAGCTCTATCCAATGTGCCACCTAGCAGCCCCCTAGGTTAATTTTTAAAATAGTAGAATATTGTAGTAGTGCATGTTAGTCCATCTCCAAAAGTAATGACTTTGGTATATTATTTTATTTTTAGTTATTATTATTGAATGTTCATGAGTCTTGGATTCAGACCATTCTAACTTGGCTTAAAATGCTGACACTTAACCTCTATGTGCTTCAGAAAGTTCTCTAGAATTAGGAGTTACTAAGTAAGTGTTAGATAGCTGGTAGAAGGGAGGTATCACCCTGGGAATTCCCCACAGTGATGAAATCACAGATCTTTCATATATTCCCATCTACCTTAATTCTAGTGCCTATCTTCTTTTAATTATTTTTCTGTTTATCCTCTACATAGCTTACTTGTACATATTTGCTTGTTGTTTCCCCATAAGACTGCTGAGCCAATTGAGGTCAGGGACTGTCTTTTTGTATTCCCAGTGCTTGGTACAATGCTTGGCACATAATTGACCCTTAATAAATGTTTATTGATTGACTGACAAAATGTATGCCCTAACTTCTCTTCCTAACTTTCCTATTTCTGTTAAGGATATCACGATCTTTCTAGTCACCCAGGTTTGAAATTTCAAGTCATCCTAGACTCCTTCCACACCCTCAACCTCAGTCTGTTGCCAAGTCTTGTCTGAGCTACTAATACAGTATCTTAACATTCATCCCCATTTCTCTCCTTGCGTAGCTGCCAGTTTGGTTCAAGCCCTTGTCACTGTTCACCTCTACTGTGACTGTTGCCTCCTACTTGGTCTCCCAGCTTCCAGTCTCAGACTCCTAGAGGTCCATCCTCTACAGCTGCCAAAATGCTGTTTCTAAAGCACAAGTCTGATTGACCGTGTTATTCTCTGCTCAGTAAACTCCAGTGGCTCCTTATTACCTCTGGGATCAAATATAACCTCCTGTATTCAAATTTAAAACCTGTAGACCCCTGGAAGATAGGTGTTATTATTATCTTCATTTTATAGGTTAGGAAATTGAGGCAGACAGGTTAAGTGACTTGTCCAGGATCACACAGCTGATAAGTGTCTGAACTTAGAAATTAGATCTTTGAACTCAGATCTTCTTGACTTCAGGTTCACTGTGCCACCTTGCTGCCATGGTATCATTATCCCTATTGTACTTAATTTAAAGAGAATATTTATTCAGAAATGGAGAAGATAAAGGTAATAAAATTGTATGAAACATGATGAAGAGAAAGAGCATACAAAGTCTGGTGACCTTGACCAAGTTACTTTACCACTAGGGAATTGTATCTTCATCTGGAAAATGGAGTGGTTTGGTTAGATCAGTGGTTTCCAAACTTTATGGATATTCCCCCTCCCTTAATTTTTTAAAACCAAAACAAAACAAAAAACCAGTTGTGCTTCTCACTTTTCATAAAACAATCTGTGAAAATACTTTGTACTATTGTAGAGATAATAACAAATTCAAGACTATTAAATTTAAACATAATTACTAACAATTTCAGAAGGTTATTTGTAACTGTTGTTAGTTTTTAGAAAGTTCCATGGTTGGGGGAAAAGCCAACTTATTACCCTTACTAAAATGAATGACACTGAGACTTCTACACAGAGACTATTTAAATTCAAGTTTGTACACGTCACATTCAAGTGCAATAATGCACACAACATCTCTTTTAAGAAACTTTTTGTTTTGTTTTGTTTTGTTTTTTAGGCAGTTGGGGTAGGTGACTTGCCCAGGGTCACACAGCTAGTAAGTGTCAAGTGTTTGGTCTGAGGTCACATTTGAACTCAGGTCCCCCTGACTTAAGGACTGGTGCTCTATCCACTGCGCCACCTAGCTGCGCCTCTGTTATGAAACTCTGACTACTCTCCTGCTTTAAGATTATACATGGGCTAACTTAAATTTGACCTTGTTTATGCTTATATCATGGAATTACAGAATTTGGGAGTTGGTAAGGCACCTTAGTAGCCAAGTAGTCCAACCCATGTATGAAAGCAATCCCTGCTATAACATATCAAACAAATGTTTGGTCATATAGCCTCTGCTTGAGGACCTCCAGCAAGGAGAAACCACCACCTCTTGAAGCAGGCTATTCCATATTTGGCAGCTCTATTAGCAAGGTTTTCCTGGCATGTAGCCTAAATTAGCCTCTTTGCAACTTCTACCCATTGTTCCAGGTTCTGTCTTCTGGGGCCAAACAGAACAAGTCTATTCCACGTCTGAATGACAGCCTTTTAGACACTTGAAGATGGTTATTAGGTTCTCCTTGAATCTTTTTTTTCTCCAGGCTAAACATTCTTCAACTCATCGTCACATGTCATGGATTCAGAGTTCTTCACAATCTTGTATGACTTCTGGATTCATTAGAGCTTAGTAATATTCTTAAACTGTGGTGCCCAGAACTTTAGATGAAGCCTGACCAGAGTGAAGTATAATGGAACTATCAGCTCCCTCTTCCCAGAAACTATGCCTCTCAACACAGCCCAAGATTATATTTAATTTTTAAGATCCCATAACAGTGCTGACCCATGGTCTTTTCAGTCCACTAACATCTCCCTTCTCTCCAAAACATGTTTTGTTTTGTTTTGTTTTGTTTTTTGGTATGAGGCAGTGGGGGTTAAGTGACTTGCCCAGGGTCGGGTCACACAGCTAGGTAAGTGTCAAGCGTCTGAGGTCGTATTTGAACTCAGGTCCTCTTGACTCCGAGGCTGGAGCTTTATCCACTGCACCATCTATCTGCCCCCAAAACATGTTTTTTAACCATGCCTCCCCCAGCTTGTACTAGTGAAGTTGATTTTCTTTTGTACCGAAGTGTATTTGACTTGCATTTATCTCTTAAATGTCATTTTATTAGATTCAGCCAAAAATTGGATCCTTTCAAGATTCATTCAGATCCTATCATCCTTTCCCTCCCAATTTAGTGTCATTGTTAAATTGATTGAGCATGCCATCTATACCTTTATCCAAGTTATTGATAAAAATGTGAAATAGCATAGAGCCAAGTACAGATCTCTGGGGTTTTCCAATGGAGAATTTCTGCAACATTGATATTGAACAGTTAACAACTTCTTTTTGAGTCCAGCTATTCAAACCAGTTCTGACTTCATCTAATTGTACTGTTGTCTAGTTCAAATTTCTCCATTGGCTCCCCAAGATTAGTACAAGATAGTTATCAGAAGCTTTGCTAAAATTTATGTAAACCATATCCACAGCATTTCCCTCATTTACTAGTTTAGTAATCCTTTAAAAAAATGGAAATGAAGTTAATCTGGCATGACCAATTCTTAATGAAGCCATGCTTGCTTTGGCAGGACTGAGCCAAAAAATATTAAATGATAATAAAAATTAAAATGATATTTGATAGGTAAAAGGGATGCCTTCAGGATCATAAGCAAATTTGTTAGATAGGGTAGCAGTTTTTGTTGGAGGACATGGAGTTTCTGAAAATATTTCTGTATTTTCAGCCAAAGATTTTAGTAAGTGGGATGTGCCTTAATATATTTTGATGAGAAGGGATAGCTCCTTTTGACTGAATTAACCCTTCTACCCAAAGCTAGTAGGTTCCCTGGCAATTCCCAACCAGACAGGAAACAGAAAATAAGGAAACAAAAGAAGGATCTCCACCTGTGAGCAACCAGAGAGTTACGGGTTTTTCCTCACCATGCAAAAAATAAAGAAAGCATCCTCATTCCTAGGAAACTTGTTAGATGTCAAGAGGATTATAAACTCCTCTAGTAGATTATAAGTAGATGTGACTCACTTGAGGGCAGAGATCTAGTGTTTTGTTTATTGTTTGTTATTGGTTATTATTATTTCTTTGTATTTTCTCCATCAGCTAGTGCAGTGTTATTGAATGAATAGGTGCTTCATAACTAGTTGTTGAAAGAATGGATGGATGGTGAAGTATATAATGAACTCCTTATAAAAGTTTCTGCTGCTCTACTGGTTCTTCTTTAGGTGGTAGAAGCTATGGTATGAAATAACCTCTTTTTGATAATTGTGGATATCTTTTTGCGTCTAATTACCTAAGATAATTTACTAAATCTGAACTCTAGTCTTTCTTACCTGTTCCACTAACCCCTACTTTTCATCTTTCTGTTAGAATTAGCATCGTTGTCTCTTAAATGACTGATGAACTTTTTCCTTGCTTCTGCTTATTCTTGGCAACTTAGACTTTTTTTTTAATTGACAGTTCATCTACTAATTACTGCCCTATTAATGTCTTAAGATCTTGAATTCACTGTTTATTTTCACTGTTTAAAATTCAGCTTTTGGTACTCATTTCTAAATCCCTTTTACTCTGGCTTTTGCACCTGTCACTACCAAAATTGCCTTTAATGAGGTCTTTGACGACTTCTTGGAGGCCTTCACAACTCTGAACCATACTTAGCACTACTGGCCACCTTCTTGACTCCTCTCTCTTGGTTAATAGTTTCTATGTTAACTACTCTCTCTTAGCTTCTCTAGTTCTCTCAACTGCTCCTTTGCCAGCTTTTCCTCCCCCTAATGCTCTTTACTATAGGGTTGCCCTACAGAATTTAACCTTACACCTCAATTCTTCATGTCTATAATATACCTTGTTAGAGAAATCATCTCTTTGACTAACATTATTTTATAAACAACTACTAAATTTAACTCTTTCTCCCTCCTTCTGGTATGCTGACCTCCTGACTTCTTGGTTAGGAATAGAGACCATCTAGTCTGGATGTTCTTCATTTAGGGTCTTTGAACTTGGTTTAAAAAAATATTTTGGTAACAGTATACTTGGTTTCCTTTGTAATTCTATTTATTTTATTTTATGTTTAAACTTCCCTAGCCTATCGAAGGGGTCTATGATATAAAAAAAGGTTAAGAACCCTTTCTCTAGTCCAACTGCCTCATTTTACAGATGAAGAAAATTATCTTCAGGGAGGTTAAGTAATTTCTCAAGGTCATCCACATTGTAATCAATAGAAGTGAGTTTTGAACTCAGGTCCTCTAATTCCAGACCCAGTATTTTTTCACTATACCACTATTTCTCACTGTAGGACATAAACTGGGTACCCAACCACTTCTTAAAATATCTCACAGCATAAGAGAAGATAAACCTATTCTCGTCTTTCCATATTTAATTCAGAAAATATTGAACACCCACAATGTACAAGGTACTGAAGAATCTAATTTCTGCTTGGGGTGGATAAAATGAGTCTGTAGGTTTGGAATAGGGCAAATGCCTGAATTTTCAAAAAAAGGAAGAGAACAAAGTCTGAAAACTTGGCCAGTGCCCTTTGATTCCTGGGAAAATCCTAAAATGGATTATTAAGAAGATAGATATTAAGAAGAAGATAAATGAGTATCTAGGAAAGGAAGTGCTGATTATAGAGAGCCAGTGTAGCTTCATCAAGAACAGGTTTTACCAAAGTAATTTTCTTTTTTTGATATGGTTACCAAATTAGTAGGTCGAGGGAATACTGTACATACAATTACCTAGCCTTTAGCAAAGTGTTTGATTAAAATATCTAATTTTATCCTTTTGGAAAATATGGAAAAAATGCATACTTGATTTAGAACTGGTTAAATGGCAGGACTCAAAGACTAGTTAATGTCTTTTTGGCAGGAAGTCTCCAATGGAGTACCTTAGGAATCTGAAATTGGTTCTGTGATCTTTAACATTTTTATCAGTGATATACCAGTCACACTACCACAGAACTACTCTATAGAGCTTGAAAAAATAACAAAATTCATGTGGAAGGACCAAAGGTCATGAATCTCAAGTGAAATAATGAAAGGAAGGGTGCTTCACAGAACCAGGTCTCAGACCATACTACAAAGCAACAATGATCAGAACTATTTGGTAGTCGTTGAAAGATAGAAAAGTTGATCCGTGGAACAGATCAGGTACACAAGACCCAGAAGCAATCAAACTTTGTAACACGATGTTTGATGAACTCAGGTACTCTAAGTACTGGGGTAAAGACTCACTCCCTGTTCAACAAAAACTACTGGGAAAGCTGGAGCAATCTCATGAATATGAATGGGATGAAATACCCATAAAATGGAAGGGGAGAGCAGAATGGATTAGAAACTGAAATCCAACAGTGTTATTTATAAGAAACACACTTGAAACAGAAGATATACATAGAGTTAAAGTAAAGGGCTGGAGTAGAATCTGTTATGCTTCAGCAAAAGTAAAAAGGACAGAGATGGCAATCATGATCTCAGACAAAGGAAAAGCAAAAACAGACCTAATTGAAAAAGATAAACAGGGAAGCTACATTTTGCTAAAAAGTATATAGACAATTAATATCAGTGTTGTTTGTTGTTGTTATTTAAGTTGATTAGTTGTATCTGACTCTTTGTGACCTCATTTGGGGTTTTCTTGGCACAGACACTGGAATGGTTTGCTATTTCCTTCTCCAGCTCATTTTACAGATGAGGAAACTGAACTAAATAGTGTTAAGTGACTTGCCCAGGGTGACATAGCTAATAGGTGTCGGAGGCCAGATTTAAACTCAGATCTTCCTGGCTGGTATTCTATCCACTGTGATACCTAGCTGCCCCATGTACTGAACATAAACACACGTGTATGTGTGTGTGTGTGTGTGTGTGTGTGTGTGTGTGTGTGTACCAAATGGCATACCAGATAAATCAAAGAAAAAGTTAAATAAGTTACAGGAGGAAATAGATATAAAATTATATTACTGAGGGATCTCAATTTATGCCTGTCAGAGCTAGATAAATCTAACCACAAAGTAAACAAGAAAGAAGTTAAAGAAATAAATAGAATTTTAGAAAAGTTAGATATGATATCCCTCTGGAGAATATTAAATGGGATAGGAAGGAGTCTGCCTATTCTCAGCTGTGTATGGCACCTTTACAAAAATTGACCATGTATTAAGGCATAAAAGCAGAAATATTAAATGCATCTTTTTCTGACTGTAATGCAATAAAAATTAAGTTCAATAAAGGGCTTTGAAGCATAGATTAAAAATTAATGGTAAGGGGCAGCTAGGTGGCGCAGTGGATAGAGCACCAGCGTTGGAGTCAAGAGGACCTGAGTTCCAATCCGACCTCAGACACATAATACTCACTAGCTGTGTGACTCTGGGCAAGTCACTTAATCCCAATTGCCTCACCAAAAAACAAACAAACAAAAAAAAACTGTGTAAGAAAGGAATCCTTTTATGGCACAAATATGGTTGTGATACTTAAACCAGAGAGTCAAAATAGAGAAAGAAAACTATAATCCAGTTTCCTGAATGAATATTTGGTGCAAAAATATAAATAAAATACTAGCAAGAAGATTATAGCAATATATCATAAAGACTACACACTGTGACACACTGTACTTGGAATATAGGGTTGCTTCTGTAGTTGAAAACTATAGGTATAATTGACCATATTAATAACAAAAACCAAAAAACATGATTTATTTCAATAGATGCAGAAAATTTTTTTTAACAAAATACAACATGCATTCTTGTTTAAAAAAAAAAACAAACCAGAAAGCATAGGAATAAACAGAGCTTTCCTTAAATTATGTGTAGTGTCTATCTAAAACCAAGAACAAACACATACTTATAAAGGGGATAAGCTAGAACCGTTTCCATTAAGATCTAGGGTGGAGCAAGGGTGTCCATTATCACCATTACTATTTTGTATTGTATTAGAAATACTAGCTATAGCAATAGGACAAGAAAAAGAAATTGAAGAAATAAATATAGGCACTGATGAAACAAAACTGTTATGCTTTGCAGACAATATGATGGTTTACATAATGACCCCTAGAGAATCAACTGAAAAACTAATTGAAACAATTTCAGCAAAGTTGCAAGATATAAAATAAATTCACACAAATCATCTGCATCTCTGTATATTACCAGCAAAATCCAGCAGGAAGAGAGAAGAGAAATTCCATTTAAAATAAATATAGAGAATATAAAATACTTGGGAGTCTTATCTGACAAAATATACACACAAGAAATATATGAACACAGTTACAAAACATTCTTAACACAAATAAAGACAGATGTAAATAATTGGAGAAATATTAATTGCTTATTTGTAGGCCAAGCCAATATAATAAAAATGACAGTACTACCTAAATTTATTCAGTGCCATACCAGTCAAACTCTCAAAGAATTAATGTATAGAGCTTGAAAAAAATCACAAAATTCATCTGGAAAAACAAAGGGTCAAAAATACCAAGGGAACTGATGAAAAAAATGGGAAGGAAAGGGACCTAGTAGTACTAGATCTCAAACTATTTGATAAAAATTGTTGGGAAAACTGGAAAGTAGTTTGGCAGAAACTCGGCATAGACCAGCATCTCATACCTTCTACTAAAATAAGTTTAAAATAGGTACATGATTTAGATATAATGAGTGATATATAGTGGAACAGTGGAGAAATCACGTGTCAGATCTGTGGATAAGGGAAAGAGTTCATGACCAAATAGGAGATAGAGAAGTTTCTAGGAGGTAAAATGGATAATTTTGATTACATAAAATTAAAAAGTTTTTTTTTCCACAAACAAAAGCAAAGTAGCGAAAAATTAGAAGAAGACTAGGAAACTGGGAAAAAAGTCTTTGGAGCATGTTTCTTGGATAAAGGTCTCATTTCTCAAATATATAGAGAACTGAGCCAAATTAAGAGCAGTTCTCCAATTGATAAATGGTACAGGGATATGAATATTCAGAAGAAATCCAAGCTGTTAATAGTCATATGAAAAAATGCTCTAAATAACTAATAATTAGAGAAATACAAATTAAAACAGTTCTGAGGTGTTTTCTTACTCTTTTCAGATTAGCTAAGATGACAAATGCAGGAGGAGATGTGGGAAAACAGGTACACTAATATCAGTCTTTACTGTTGGTGGAGCTATGAATTAGTCCATCTATTCTGGAATGCAGTTTGGAAGTATGCCCCAAAAGCTATTAATCTGTGCATACCGTTTGTAGCAGCAATACTGCTAGTAGGGGCTGTACCCCAAAAATATCAAAGAAAGAGGAAAAGGACCCATATGTACAAAAATATTTATAGCAGCTCTTTTTGTGGTAGCAAAGAATTGGAAACTGAGGGGATGGATGCCCATCAATTGGGGAATGGCTGAGTAAGATATGGTGTTCTTCAGTCATGTCTGACTCATTGTGACCTCATTTCAGTTTTCTTGGCAAAGATACTGGAGTGGTTTGCCATTTCCTTCTCCAGTTCATTTTACAGATAAGGAAACTGAGGGAAACAGGGTTAAGTGACTTGCCCAGAGTCACACTACTAGTAAGCATCAGAGGTCAGATTTGAACTTGGGAAGATGAGTCTTCCTGACTCCAGGCCTGGTACTCTTATCCACTGCCTAGTTGCCCCAAGTTATCGTATGTGAAAGTAATAGAATACTATTGTGCTAAAAGAAATGATGGAGATCATTTCAGAAAAATCTGGCAAGACTTATATGAACTGATGAAAAGTAACTTGAGCAGAACCAGAAGAATTTCCACAATAACAGCAAAATTGTCAAAGATTTAGTAACTTATTAATACAATGATTCACCACAATTCCAAAGGACTCATGATAAAATATGCTGTCTACTTCCAGATAGAGAACTGATGGACTCAGAATACAGACTGAAGAATATTTTATAAGGGGCAGCTAGGTGGTGCAGTGGATAGAGCAACAGCCCTGAAGTCAGGAGGACCTGAGTTCAAATGTGGCCTCAGACACATGATATTCACTAGCTGTATGACCCTGGACAAGTCACTTAACCCTGATTGCCTCACCAAAAAAAAAAGAAAGAAAGAAAGAAAAGGAAAAAAAGAATATTTTGTTCTCTTTCTTTTTCAAACATGGCTAATGTGGGAATATGTTATACATGACTTCATATGTGTAATGAATATTGTATTTCTTGCCTTCTCGGTGGGTGGAGGAAGGATGGAAGGAGGGAGAGAACTTGGAACTGGGGGAAAAAAGAATAAAAATATCTCTGTGCTTTTTTTAAAAAAAGTAGGTTTATATCCCAAAGAGATAAAAGAGAGTGAGGATCCATATGTATGACAATATTCATTGCAGCAGTTCTTGTTGTGGCAAAGAACTGGAAACAAAACGGGTTTCCATTAATTCAGGAATGACTGAACAAATTAGTGTATATGAATGTAATGATTTTATTACATTCTAAGAGATGACAAAAGGGACAGCTTCAGAGAAACCTAGAATGACCTGTATGAACTCATGTAAAGTGAGCAAAACTAGGAGAACAAATTATAGTGACTACAACATTGTAAATAAAATGATTCTGAGAGGCTTAAGAACTCTGATCAGTGTAATGACCAGTTGAGGCTACAGAAAACTGATGAATGCTTTCCACTTTTTTTCTGAGAGTGTGGTACACAATGAGACATAACATTTTTAGACATGGCTAATATGTATATATGTATGTTATGTAACTGTGCTTTTTTTTGTTATAAGGGAGGGCTTTCATTCTTTTTGAAGGGGAGAGTTATGGAGAGAACTGGGGAGTTAAGGAACCTGGTAAAATGATACTAAAATAAAGATGTCAATGAATCATTATCCTATAAATGAGAGCACAAGAAAGCTCAGAAGGAGACAGATATTGTCAGTTTTGAAACTACCATGTTAAATTGAAATAAACAGGGGCAGGTAGGTGGTGCAGTGGATAGAGCACTGGCCCTGAAGTCAGGAGGACCTGAGTTCAAATTCGGCCTGAGACACTTGACATTTACTAGCTGTGTGACCCTGGGCAAGTCACTTAACCCCATTGCTTAGCCCTCCCCAAAAAAACCCCTAAAAAAACAACCAAACAAAACAAAAAAAAAATTTTTGAAATAAATAAAAACTCTAAAGCTATGCTTAATGGAGATTTATGGTTTTATGGCCTTATTTTTCTGTTCTCCCTTATATATAGAAATATTCATGTTTGTCAGATTCATAGTAATAAAAAGGTTTACAATATATCAACTATCAAGTTCATTGTGTTAAATCTAGTAAGATGAAATTCAAGCAAGATAAATGTAAAGTCTTACATTTAGATTAAATATTGACTTCCTAAATGCACGATGGGGGAGGATTCCTGGTTAGGCAACAGTTATCTGCAAAAGGATCTGGAGAATTGCAAAATCAGTATTAGTCAGGTGTGTGATGTGTTAGCCAATAAAAGCCTTGGGCTACAGTGAGAGAAACGTGGTTTCCAGGAAATGAGAAGTGTTTATCCCAAGAGCACTGGCTGTGGAGTCAGAGGATCTTGAGTGATGTGTGCCCTCTTATGTGACCTTGGGCAAAGCTGAGCTCCTGGAACTGGAATTTTCTCATCCGGTGAATGAGGTGGTTGGACTGGATGGCCTTGAGGCCCCGTCCAGCTATAGAAGTACGATCTTTAGATCTTCCCTGGTCAGATCCTATCTGGAATACTGTATTTATTTTTGGGCAGCGCAGCTGGAGGATGAGATGGGCAGAGAGTATCTGAAAGGGGGCAGCCAAGATAGTGAAGGGACTTGAGTCTATGTCTTTTGAGAAAAACTGAAGAGATTTGGGCTTTCCTATTGCAGATGAGAAGAATTGGAGGTGAATGATTATTTCCAAGTATTTGAAGGTCATGTCAAAGAGGGGTTAGACTCGTACTATTTGGCTCCACAGGACCAAAAAAAAAAAAAAAGGAGTAATGAGTGGAAGATACAGAAAGGCAAATTTGGGTTTCTCGTGAGGAAAATCTTCTACTGATTAAAGCTGGACAAAAATTGAGTGGCTGTCTTGGGAGGTAGGGAGTCTCTTCTTCTTGGAGTTATTCAAGCAGAGAGGCTATATGATGACTTCCCAAGCGTATTATAATAAGGATTCTTTTGATTTATGGGTTGGACTAGATGGCCGTCAAGGTGCCTTCCAACACTGAAATTCTGTGGGTCTGTGACTTTGCCTGCTCAGTTTCCGTATCACTGCCGGTAGCGTCACTTTCCATCCTGTGTCCTGAGTCCTGAAGTATTCTTTCTAAACTTCTCCTTTCCTCTGCTACTTCTAGTCTCTATGCTGTAACCCTTGCCTTACTTCTGTATCATTCATGAAGTGTCTTTAGTCAGAGTTGATTACCAAACATATCAACCAATCATATTACGTTCCTGAGATCTCACTAATGGTAACCAGTGACCAATGAATCAAGTAAAAATTTCTGAATATTTGAATATCATGATGTTATACCAAATTCCCTTTCCCAACTGCCCTCATCCCTGCTGGTATCCAACCCTTGCTAAGACACACCTGCTTTTCATCTTTATTCAATCTTACCTCCTCCTTTTCCTCAGATCCTAAAGCTACAGCAGACCAACCTACCTACTCAAAATCTACCTCTAATAGATCTATCATAAAATGGCTAATCCAGGACTCACTTACCACCTTGTATGTTCTTGTATCACCTAGACTTTAGTGCATTTGTATACTTCCTATTTTGTGTGTCATCCTATTCAGTTTAAATACATGGACTGTGTTTTTTTTTTCTGTTTTCTTACCATGAGATTATGAATTCCTTATGAGCCTGTTTCCCTATCTGTAAAATGGATGATAAGTGTTGTTCTTCCCTCATAGAGTTATGAGAATTGTGAGATATGTATATAAAGCACTTTTCAAGTCTAAAATGCTATATAGATGGTACTTACTACTATTATAAGGTATTCCTTAAGCCCTTTTTTCTTTTTAAAATGAAGTCTCTGTGAATCATGTTAGGATAACAAGGTAAGAAGAAATGTCCAAAATAGGCAGCTCTTTCACTTCTCTTCTTATCTATTTTCTCAATTAGCACAGGATCCTGACTCTGCAAGAGGTGAATGTGGCTTTGGCTTGAGACCAGTACCTATGACTCTACATTAGTGGTATCAATTGTTTCTGATTCAGGAGATAGTACCAAACCATTTCTAAAGGAAAGGATATGCTTTATACTAGAACTTCCAAAAAAATTCAATTATTAACTGATGCCAGGATCCAATTAACTGCCTGGAAATAAAATTTGGCAGCTTGTTAAACCATCTCCTATAACTATACCCTTTTCTACAAAGTGAAAGATGATTTCTTCATTTACATGTTTTCTTTTGTTTGTGAAGTTGAGAGTAAAAGACGCCTGTGTGGGGGAAATGTGTGTGTGTGTGTGTGTGTGTGTGTGTGTGTGTGTGTGTGTGTGTGTGTGTGTGTGTACATGTATAAATACATATATATGATCTAGTCTCTGAAAGCAATCTAGTCAGTTGCTGAAGACCTTTGAAATGAAACTGCTTTCCAAAATTACCATTGATCTTTTAATTGCCAAATCTTATGGTCTTTTCCCAGTCCTGCTTGACCTCTCAATTGCATTCTTACACTTATAATCACTGTCTCCTCTGGGAGTTTCTGATATTGTGCTTATTCTCCTACCAATATGACCATTCTTTGACCATGCCTCCTCAGTCTCCTTTGCTGGCTTATTTTGCATATCTTGACCCCTGTCTGTGTCCCTCAAGGCTCTGTCCTGGGCCCTCTTCTCTCTCTACACTCTTTTACTTGCTTTATCAGCTCCATGCATTTAATTTTTTTTCATGCATTTAATTTTCAGCTGTATGCAAGATGGCTCAGAGATAAATATCCAGCTCTGGTTTCTCCCTTAAATTTCAGTCTCACATCACCAGCCTCCTATTGAATGTTTCAAACTGGATATCCTGAAAACATCTCAAACACAATATGTCCAAAACAGAATTTAATATCCACCCACCCATCCCCCACTTCAACTAGTTTCTCAAGATTGTAACTTTGGCATCATCCTTGACTCACTCTCCCTCAATTCACATTATCCATTCAATTGCCTCCTCTTAGTGTTTTTATGTCCCCAGCATCTCTTTCATCCAACTCCTTCTTAACATTCACATAGCCACAATTTTAGTTCAGGCCCTTATCACTTCAATTATTGCAGTAGCCTTCTAATTGGTCTCCCTACCTCGTCTTTCCTCCAGTCTTTCTTCCACAAAGTTGTCAAAGTAATTCTTCTTTAGCTCAGATCTGATCGTGTTACTTCCTGCTCAGTAAACTCCAGTGGCTCCCTGTAGCCTCTAGTCTAGGATCAAATATAAACTCTTCTCTTTTAGCATGAATGATGCAGCATGTCAAAGCTGATAGAGAAATGGCCTCAGAACTAGGAAGACCTGGGTTAAGTCTCTCCTCTAATGCTTTTAGTTGTGCAATCCTGAGCCAGCTCATTTATCTTTCAGTGTTCTGGGTAATTTTCTAAAAATGTAAGTTGTAGAGAAGGTGATAACCTGCATTGTATAGGAGGAACTTCCTTTGATTTGGAATCTTGTCTGCTTGCTTAGTTTGGGTATGCCTTATGTGATTCACCTGTCACTATAGCAATGTGGAGTAACATTTCTTAACTAATCCTTTCTAGTGTTTCATCTGGCTGGGCTGCCATAGTTCAGGAGTCTTATTATCAATCCCAAATTTGGTAATCAAGTTGAGAGAGAGCATAGTAGGGTGGATAGAGAGTCGACTCAGTGTTCATGCTGTTTTAAAGAAAAGAGGCCAAAAGTAAAGTCAGGAAGACAGTGACAATGTATTTGTTGGTTAGCAGGAAAAAAAAAACAATAGAACTACCATCTTCTTATTGTAAGAGGAGCGGATATAATTGGCTAGCTTTATTGTAAAAATGGTTTAGTAACTACCTGATAATTTTGAAATGAACTCATTACACTTAGAGTATATTTTGTTTCTGGATATGTCCTAGAGCCAGAATGCTAATTTTCTCTGGGTACTACTGCTGTGATATCCTCTGTTCCTCTGCTCCAGATTTTGACTGGACTTTCCCTGTTTGAGTTTCCAAGGGACTCTGGGCCTGACCCTCTGCTTGTGAGCTTTTTTTTTTTTCCCAGGATGAAGTAGGGAAGCAGAAAGTCAGCAATTGAATTTGAGAGCCATCAGAATACAAACAAAATGAGTGACTTAAGTTCAGTTTCTCAGTTAATATCACTTGACTAGGGTGCACCATATAATGGCAAGCTGTATGTTTTCTTTTTTTTTTTTCTCTTTTTTCTTTTTTCTTTTTAGGCAGTTGGGGTTAAGTGACTTGCCCAGGGTCACACAGCTAGTAAGTGTCAAGTGTCAAGTGTCCGGTCTGAGGCCAGATTTGAACTCGGGGGCTCCTGACTTCAGGGCCGGTGCTCTATCTGCTGCGCCACTTAACTGCCCTCCACACTGGATGTTTTCTGCAAATGCCCTTGAGACCTGAAATTCAGTGCTCTATCCTATATTTATATTTTTATTACAGATGAACAGGAGGCATTGAATTCGATCATGAAAGATCTGGTGGCTCTCCAGATGGGTCGACGTCACAGGCTGCCTGGCTTTGAGACCACGAAGAACAAAGATACTGGCCACCCAAATAGACAGGTAGGTGTGGCCCCAGCTGGATTTGATGACCTCTCTAGAGCAAGTTTGCCCTTGAGGTGGGAAATGTGTAGTGAAGTCAAGAACTTCTCTTTACTTTGATCCTCTTGACTAGAGTGATAATTGTCCATTTCTCTTTCCTCTTGACTCTTTACTCCCCAGGCTATTAAATGGTAAGTGATAATATCTGCCAGAAAAGGTTAAGTGTCTAAGACTTTTGAACTTTCAACCTTCAGAGCCCCCAATCATGAACCCTAAACATTGTGTCTCTGACTCCCACAGCATCTTTCTTGTTCATCTGTAAAGAGATTAGAATGAGTGGATGAACCAAAAATGACTATATTTGACATTCCATTTTGCTTTGTGGGTTAACTTGCAAATTGTTTATTCTAAATTGACTTTCTTTCCAAATCAGAATGTATCCAGTCAAACTAGTTTATTTAAAATTTTATAATGACACATGTGAAACTTGGGAAGGTAAATTTCCTGCCTAAACGTATATTCCAAAATCTTATTTAATATAATTTTTCCATTATCCTTACCATTTTCTCCCTCTCCTCTATTAGGGTAATTGAAAGTTGACTTCTTCTTTAAAAAGAGCTCCTATTATTTCGAAACGTTTAAACCTCACCTCCAATGTCTTCTGGCTATTACCTAGACATTTTCTACCTTAGAAAAGGAGTAATGAGGCGGATTTCTTCCCCTACAGGGCAGGTCAGATGTATGCCAAATAATCACCTTTTCATTTAACAAATATGTGAATTCATTGAATGTTGAGTAGAGATTTATTTAACTTTCTATGATTCCCTCAGACCTTTTCAGGAGTGCTTTTGGCTCCTGGGTTGGGTAGGCACAGGGCTGTAGATCATCTTCTCTGAGGACTGCTGAATATAATGTCTGCACAGTATTTTCTAGCTTTAGGAATATTAGGGAGTCCAGAATCCCATTAGCCCAGTTAATTATATAACTTGATAGGGGTGATTAGTTAGAATGTAATTTTATTTCCTTTATTACTTTTGAGCTTCTTTGGGACTAGGACTCACTTTTGTACTCTTTTTCCAAACCATTATAGTCATAGCCCTCTGTACTGTCTAATTGTTTGGGAATCTCCCCTTTTATGACTGGTGGGTGTTCAGAGTACCATTTGGGAGGAATTTTTTTCCAGAATAAGGCCCCGCTCCCAGACTTGGGCTTGGTGACCTCACTCCTTTTCTGATGTCCAGTTGTTTGGCACAAGGCTATCCAGATACTGGCCTTCTAAATAGATGAAATCAAATGGGAAACAGCTATTTAATGAAAAATAAAATTTTTCTTGAGTTCAAATGGCCAGGAGTTATTTTAGCATTTGGGTATAAGAGGGCCTGGGTACACCAGGGAAGAAGGACACATTTTAAGAAATGCATGTGATTAGAGCTAAGAAATCATTATGAGGCAAGCCCTCATCTAGCTTTACTAGGTCAGAGAGACCTGCTAGGTGTTTTTTTCTTCTTCTTCTTCTTCTTCAAGCTGGGTGAAGTCATTGGTTGTTTTTTCAGCTGCTTGTGAAGGCAGAAGGTCAGTAAAAAGACTGACTGATCCTGGTGGTTCCTGATGAAAAGGCATAATTAGGAAATAACCCTACTTCATGGTCTTAGCTGAGAGGCACCGTAGTTTATCTATATTACACTTTGTCTTTCATTTAGTTTACTTCGTTTTATGGAAGATACAATTGCATTAACAATAGGCTTTTTGTTTTTTACAGAAAAAACATAACAGCAGCAGCTCAGCCCACTTGAATAGCCCCACAATAACAACGAGCCCGTGTGCAGGGGCCAGTGAAGAAAAGAAAATTTCGGTAAGAAACCGTATTATACTTTAAAGTGAAATGAGTTTTTACAGAATGTTTGTGATATGATATTAAGGTTGGAAGAGTGATGAATTGATTTCCTCGATTGAATACTTTTTAAGGGTGATGAAGTTAGATTACTTACATCCTGTTTTTGTAGATAACACATATCACTTTGATGTTATTTAGTTATGTTGTTGTTGTTGAGTCATTTCAGTAATGTCCAACTCTTCATGACCCTATTTGAGGTTTTCTTGGCAAAGGAATTGGAGCAGTTTGCCATTTCCTTTTCCAGTTCATTTTCAGATGAGGAACTGAGGCAGACAGGGTTAAGTGACTTGCCCCAGGGTCATACAGCCAGTAAGTTTCTGAGGCCAAATTTTAACTCAGTTCCTCTTGACTCCAGGGCCAGTCCTTCATCCACTCTGCCACCTGGGTGCCCTATTCAATTATACAATCTCTAAAATTTTTCCTGAATTTAAAGAAGCTTAACTGGCAGAGGGAGACTAGAAATTTTAACAGAGAGGTATATTTATTTTGTACATTTAATGTATTTTATCTTTCACAAACTCATATTCTGATGCCTCCTTGTGGTGTGGAGGTGACCTTGTGTTCTCCAAATTATGCTAGTGGAAGACAAGCTCTGGAAGGTTCAGTCATGCTGGAAAGGCTTCTAGTCTAGTTCCTGCAATAAAGGGAATCTGCTTTCCTAGAGCCAGCCTAGTTAATTTTGAAGCAACTTGTCATCAGTAGACTTAGCTTCTTGGCGATGAATTTCTTGACCACAGTAACCCATCAAACAAAGAAAAATACAGAGCCTTCAGTTAAAAAAAAAAAAGTAAAAAAATGGCCCTTTCATTTCTGAATTGACAATCAAAGTATCAAAAAGGGAGGCAAAAGATACCAAGAGTTACACAGCTTTTAGACAGTTTATAAACTTTAACTTAGCTATTAGTGTAATAAACATGAAATCATTGTCCAATAACCAATGAGTAGGCCTGCTACTGGAGGAAATGAAATTAATCTCAGCCTTCTTGCTATGAATGAAACTAGATAAATGGTGGTAGCTAAATGAATTGATGAATCACAAATTCTCCTTGGAGAGGGAAATAAGAGAATTGGTAAAGTGGATTTAATTGTAGTCCCATAGGCAACAAGTAATATCATTTCATGGAATTGATCATCTCTGCTCATAAGTGTTTGCAAAAAGACCACTATGAAAATTATTGTTATGTACCAACTTCTATTACATATGGTGAAGTAATAGAAAAATTCTACTAAGATCTCAGTAAGATCTTCCATATTAAATTATCACGTACTTTGATTCTTGGTGACTTCAGTATAAAGGTGGAAAACAGGTGAGAGTGGCAAGAAATACATTGGAAAATATGGATTAGGAAAATATCAGGAGAGAAAGGCCAAAGATCTGTACTGTTCAATAACTACTTTATTAAAGAAAAGGAATTGGTAGGTATTGGACATAGGGGACACTGAATAACACTACAAAAATGAAAGTGATTATATTTTAACAGACAAGAAATGACTTGTTAATAAGGTGGGCTTCAGCCATCTGTGTATGGACTAGTAACTTAGTGCAGAGATCAAAGTGAGTAGAAAGAAAAATAAAATGAGAAAAAAGATGTGGCAATTAAAACACTTCAGTCTCTTTTCATACAGAAGTTTACCTTATATAAATCAACTGCCATACCAAGGAACCAAAAGAGCCTACAAAGCATATTAGTCAACCAACTCTTGACTTAGTTGAGAAAAAGCCGTGTGGAGAGTGATGGCAGTCAAATACTGCATAGATTTAGTGTATCATCTTGTTTGTACAACTTTGTGGAGAAGGATAATGGAAGACTGAGCATAAAACAGAGAGAAGCAGTAGAAGATTAAAAAAAAAAATTTAAAGAAAGCTTAGTGAGAGGCTCAATTAAGCAAAGACATCCCAGGGACATTTAAAATTTTTAAAAAGGCGGAGTGGGGAAACAAACCAAAAAAAAATAGAAAAGATCTTCAAAAGATTTTGTTTAACAAACTTTTCACCATCAGAAACAGAAAAATCATCACATTTGACTGTAACATCATAGTATTAGATATGTTTATAGAGGAGATAGAAATGCACTAAAGAGAACAAAGATGGGGAAAAGAAGCTAGACTAGGCCAAATGGACATAAAGGAAATTGTTGAAGAGTCCCTCTTTTCCTTTGGCTTAAAGCACCATCTTTTGCATGACTCTCTTCCTGATCTCACCCAAACTGCTGTAATGTTTTCCCTCCCAAATTACTATATATATAAACTACTTTTTACAAATATATGTGTGTATTTATTTACTTGATATTTATGCAGCTTATATATAAGTATGTGCTTGTTGTCTCCCACATTAGAATGTTAGCTCATGGATAGGGATTGTTTCACTCTTTGTACTTGTATCCCCTGCTCCTTAACACAGTGCTTGGCATGTGAGATCTTAAATACTTGTTGATTGATTGATAAATCTTTGCTATAGGTGATAAAATTGTGAGTGCTTTGAAGGATGGATTCCCAAAGGAGAAAAAGAAACTGAAGAAAAATGTGAGGTTTTATTAATATTGGGGGGGGGAAGCAACCAAGAAAATACCATGAATTACTGAGCTATGTAGCTGCTTTCCTCTCTATTAGATTTTTCACAGGAGGATGTTGTATTTGATCCTACAAGTGTTAGGGAACAGCTGGAACTTATTGAGTAGGGGGAGCTGACGTGATCAGACCTACACTTTAGGAAGACCACTCTGACAGTTAAATGGAGGATAGACTGGAGTGAGGAGAGACTTGTCAGTAAGATCAACCACCAGGCATCAGTGAAAAGGAAGAGTCCAGATATGAGGTGATGAAAGCATGTACCAGGCTCATAACAGTGTCAGAGGACAGAAAGAGGCATATGGAAGAGACTTTACAAAGGCAAAATATACAGACCTTGGCAACAGATTGGATATGGGGAGTATGAGAGAATGAAGAGTTGAGGATGGTAGTTAGGTTGTGAGCCTGGGAGAATGGAAGGATGGTGGTGCCCTTAATTGTAATAGTTCGGAGGAGGGAAAAATGAGTTCCGTTTTCTACATGTTCAGTTTTGTGATGTCCGATAGGCACTTGGAGGGGCCGTACTGACAGTCAGCATAGAGGTTAGGGCTGGATAAGTCGATTTGAGAATCATCAGCATAGAGATGATAACGGGATGAGATCACCAAATGAAATAGTGTGGGAGGAAAAGAGAAGAGGACCCAGAACAGAGTCCTGTGGGAACCCCACTGTTAGTGGTGTGATATAGATGAAGATCCAACAAAGGAGACTAAGAAGGAGCAGTTAGGTAGGAAGGAAAGCAGGAGAGAATTTTCCTGAAAACCTGGAGAGAAGAAAGTATCAGGGAAAAGACAATGATCGCCAGAGTCAGAGGCTGCAGAGAGGTCAAGGACAAGGATTGAGAAAAGGTTATTAGGTTTGGCAATTAAGACATCATTAGCAGTGCCTTGCATATAATAATTGTTCAAATATTTTTGAATAATTTAATTTAACTGAAGCACAGATATAGAAAAAGAGGAATATCCTATCTCTATTATACAGATCTTGTCCCTTTCTTGGTGAGTGATTAGACATGTTCTGATGTGTTCTTTCCTATTTAGTTATTTAACCCATCATCCCCTACCTTAGTATATATAGGGGCAGTTACACATTAATATTTTTTAGTGTTGTTGAGTAGGACAGGGTACGAGTACGTATGATGCCTGAGAGCTGATCCAACATTCTAGGAGCCTTCCTACCAAGCCCAGTAGTAATGCGTGTAGGAAAGAGGGCTCCTTCCCTTTTCTTTGGCTAGAGGGAGCCACTCTATAACTCCTGCTGCAGGCGCATAGAGGAGTAAGCTGGACTAATGTCAGTCCTCACTGGGAGAAACTCAAGCTCCAGGTCTTCCCCCATTTATTTCTAATATGTGGTGAATTTACAAAGGCAGTCAAGTTACCTGAGTTTAGTTCCTAATAAAAGCATATGCAGGATAAAAAAAAAAGTGATGAAGGGGTTAAATATTCTTTGCCTACAGTAGAGTGCTATCCTATAGTCCTTTTAGTCTGACCTTTGAGGCTTCTGGAGATAATAACCTAACTGCTAGAAATTCCAGTAGGAGACAAATCTATCCTCACTTCTGCCAATTTGTCTCCTCTTCATTGCCTTGGATTTTACTGTATGGGTAAGGACTAAAGCAGAAGAGATTACCTCTTAAGTTATTTGCCAACAGGAGGACTTGTTAGCTATCTTTCAAAGATTTGAAAGTAAACTTGTTCTGCTTGGCTCCAGAGGTCAAAGCTAGAAGTAATGGGTAAACATCATAGAAGCAGACTGAGATTTGATATAAGGAAAAACTTCTGACCAATTAGAGCTGTCCAGAAGTGGAATGGGCTGCCTCATGAGGTAGTAAAGCAGTGACTGAATAATCACTCTTAAGGGATAATGTAGGGAAGATACTTGTTTAGATACTGGTTAGACTAAATGCCCTCCAAGATCCCTTCCAGGGGCAGCTGGGTGGTGCAGTGGATAGAGCACTGGCCCTGAAGTCAGGAGGACCTGAGTTCAAATCTGGCCTCAGACCAAACACTTGACACTAGCTGTGTGACCCTGGGCAAGTCACTTAACCCCAATTGCCTAAAAATAAAAAAATAAATAAATAAAAGATCCCTTCCAAGTTATAAAATTTGTGATTCATTGAAGGAGATAGTTACTTATGCATTTAATTGGTGTTTCTTTCAAATTAATGAGAACACAGTAAAATTAAATTTTTATTTTTGGTGTTCTTTTTAAAAAATTTCTTTTGCTTTTCAGAAGTTCATCCTTGATGTAAGGCCCCCAACTTTTGTGGGAGACTCAAAAATGCACACTAGAGATAGTAGGGAGATGCAGAACCAGAAGGAGGGTGAGAGTAGATGGTGGCTTCCTAGGAAGAAAAAAGAGGAGATTTAAGCTTTTTTAGATCAGAAATAGCCTATGTTTTCATTTTGGAATTTTGCAAATAAAGTGACTAAAATATCCATACTTTTTGATCCAGAGAGTCTACTCCTAGGCATAAACCCCCAGAAGATCATTGATAAAAGAAAAGGACCCCCATAAAATCTATGAATGGTAGACAGTGATCTATTCAGTATTTCTCAGATTCTTTCCCCACTCCCCCCAACTCTCATCATTTTCCCAACTTTATGCTGAAATTTGGGGAATTCAAATGGCGTTTCTACTATAGCAGCTTCATGGCATTAGTGGAAGGTAGTCCTACTGATCATTTTTTTAATTGAGACAGTCATATTGCACATTTATCCTGACATTATTCTCTATTGTCACCAAATTAATTGTGAGAGGATGGGTAAGGAGCCTAAATTGTTGTACTATGGTCTCTCAGACTGAGCACCTCCCAGTTACATTTTGTCTCCTCTGTTAGATTGTGAGTTCCTAAATGGTGGAAAACATCTTTTGACTTTCTTGGTATCCTCAGCGCTTAGCGCATTGCCTGGCACATCATAGGTTCATAATAATTGCTTATTGACTGACAGTTCAGTTTAGCCAGGTTCTTTTGTTTTCATATTTATAGTACATTAGCACTATGCTACATGCTATGAGGAATAGAAAAGAAATGTAAGACATCATCTCAATATCTATGAACTCTTATGGCAAAATGAGACTCACAGGAAGCATTTAAACAACAACATAAGTTTGTATGTGATTGTGCCAAAGTATATGGTACAGATAAATAATGTTATGGGAAATCAGATTAGGAAGTAGGAAACTCAGTGGACTGGAGTCACTGGAAAAGCTGACATTGAAAAATGTTGGACTTCAACAGTTCTTGAAGGATTGATGGGATTTATAGAAGAGTCAGTGGATATTCTGGATGGGAGAGCATCTGAATGGGAGAACAAGAGCAAAGGCATAGAGAGAGAAGCAAGCAAGTGAAAGGAGGAGGTCAGGGCTGTAGGATTTCTCAACGTGGGCTGCTAGAAGTAGACTTGATAAATCTCAGGTAGATGTGCATGTGTTTTGAGTTGCTAGACTCAATAAGCAGTAAAGAATTTCAACTTTTTCCTGCAAATGTAACATAGAATAATGCTTAGCTTGTGACCTCACCCAGAAATGCATTCATTTTCCTTAATTATTGGAGGGGAGCTTTTTGGAAAAGATTTGAAATATGCTGATCTGTTCCAAAAATGGGAGCCAAATGAAATTCTAGACTCCCTAGGTTATAGGTTGTAGCAGAATGAACAAAATGACCTAGGCCTCAGAAGATACACAGTCACATTGATGTCATTCAAAGTCATACCTCAAATATGGCAAATTGGGTTGCTTGCCTCAGACCCCATGTATTAGGGGAAAGAAGAGGCAGCAGCAAAAGAAGCTGGTATTTGCATACAATAAGAATCTTCATGTCACCCAGCCTTTCTCACTGAGGCAACATGGATAGCTGAGATTGACTTCCTAACAATAATACCTCATTTTCCCATTTCATACATAGTCTCTCACTGCTGGCTTCCTTCCTTTCCAGACTTCATAAAGTTCTCCAGCTTGCCTCATCAGTCTCTGCCTCTGCTTCTGTCACAATCTCACTTAAGAGCAATTTTCCATCAACTTTTCCACAAACTCTTCTAGAAAGAGTGGTGATTCTGAGATTTTTCCTTTTTCTCAGTTTCTTCCATTTAAGCTTTACATACATTGGTAGATGAGCTAAGCTTCTGCTGGCTGTTCTGCATCCCCACCTGGAAGACACTCCCTCCTTGCTTCTGCCTCATAGAATCCCTTTCTTCATTTAGGATTTAGCTTAAGCATCATCTTGTGCATGAAGCTTTTGCTGATCCTCTACCTGCTAATGCCATCCTTCCTGAGGAGTACCATGTATTTAACTGTTTTGTACATGTTTGTATTTATTTAATTTATATTATATGTGTGTATGTACTTGTCTTTTCCTTTAGACTATAAGCTCCTTGTGAGTAGACATTTCGTTCTTCATGCTTTATATCCCCAATGCTTAGCACAATACCTGGAACATGGTAGTTGCTTAATAAATAAGTATTTGTTGATTTAGTTGCTTGTTTGACTCTTGAATTGCTGCTACAGTACTTATATTTGTGCACTAAGGGAAAAAAGAGAGCTGCTTTAAGTTTGACATCCAGATTAAATATTATCATTACTATAAGGAGTGATACTGCAGGGATGACATAAAGAAGAAAACTTCTTTATTTAGGAGATCTGCTATCTTCTGTTAGCTCTTTTGGGAGTGTCAGTCTCTCTTGACATTGCTTCACAGTCAGCTAATCCCAAACTTCTCCTGTACTTTGAAGGTACAGTTCCTCTTAGTTCTGGGGAAGGAACCCTTAATATAACCACACTTTGCCTCTCCACTCCCTTTTTTACCACTCAACTGTACATTTTACTTCCTTCACATTTACTTAGATTTCTAGACCATCTTCTCTCTAAGCTTACCTCATTCCTCTTTTTCCCCACACATTTTCCATTCCAATGTTTACGTGGAATATAGTAGGTGCCTGATAAATGCTTGCTTGCTTGCTTGATCCTGTCTACTTACTCTCTTCATACCCTGATAATCTTCCTTTCCTCTTTGTTTTCCTATATATCTCATTTTGTTTTAATCACCTTAGAATTCCCTTAAGATGCTTGTTTCCCATTTATGATACTTCCTCCTTTGTTGTCTACTGCTGTTACTATTGTTTATGTTTTCTGTTCTGATAATGACAACTAGAATCATTTTAATGAATGTTTGTTAAGTATCTATTATGTGTAAGGTACTGTTCTTAGACACTTGAGTTAGAGATAAAAATGGAAGTCACAGGATACAGTTAAGTGTTAGAAAAGGGAGGAAATTCTACCTAAGCTAATTTACTTATTTAGTGCCATAGCAACCAAACTACCAAAAATTATTTTATGGAGCTAGAAAAAATAATAACAAGATTCATTTGGAAGAACAAAAGGTCCAGAATATCAAGGGAACTAATGAAAAGAAATGCTAGGGAAGGTGGTCTAGCCGTTCCAGATCTTAAATTGTATTATAAAACAGCAATCATCAAAACTACTTGGTACCAGCTGAGAAATTGAGTGGTGGATCAGTGAAATAGGTTAGGTACATAAGACAGTAATCTACTCTTTGATAAACCCAAAGACTCCAGCTTCTGGAATAAGAACTCTCTATTTAACAAAAACTGCTGAGAAAACTGGAAAATAGTAGGGCAGAAACTAGAATTCTAGGTATAGGGGACAAACATCATAAATGTGAATAGGTAGCAGATGACCTGTTGAATTCTGGAAATAGTTTAATTGGAAGGAAGAAAGGAAATAAGCATGTATTAAGTACTGCGCTAAGCACTTTACAAATACTGTCTTATTTGATCCTCACAATAACCCTGAGAGGTAGGTGCTATTATTATGTCCATGACTTGGCCAGGGTCGTCATATAGTAGGTGCCTGAGGATGGATTTGAACTCTGATGTTCCAGGACCATTGTTTCTTAACTCAAACAGAGACTATATAAAGAGGGAGCTGTGAGTGACCTAGCCCTGGGAAGTCAGAAGATAGAGTTTGACATTTGACCCTAGCAAGTCAGTTAACCTCTTTGGGCCTTAGTTTCTTCATCTCTAAAATGAGTTATTTAAGCTAGGTAATTCCTAAGGTCCCTTCCAACTCCGATAGTCTGTCATTTCACTATGAAGGCTATCTTTAATGTTAATTTTAACCATATCTCACCCATGTGAAGATGTTAGAAGGGGAAAAAGTGTGCAGCATGATCTGATCTCATGCCTTGTCCCTTTAAAGTCATGTCAGCTGTTCACCCCAGGTGAATACTGGAGGCTAGACTGCCATGGTTCCATAGGGAAGGGCATGGAAACTGCTATAAGAGAAATTATTCTTGCTGGGAGGTAATATGGCAGGGATAATATCTGTCATCACCTGGAGGAACAAAGGGTGCATGCCTATAGTACTGCCATGAATGCAGGAAGGGAGCATCATGGGCACAACAGTAGATAGGCACATCATTCCAAGTAGTCCTGCTTTTAAGGATCACAGCTTTTAGATTAGCTCAGAGCTGGTAGTCTAGAGTGTTGGAAAGAGAATGAAATATCTCTGTATGGACAGAAAAGCCAAAATACTTGTCGAAGTGGACTTGTCCAGCTATGCCAAAGATCTGATCAGGACTTTTCTTGTGAGTATGCCTGTATGTGTATTCCGGCAAATACATACTTTGAAAATCACCTGCCAAAGTGATCATCCCTAACCTGTCTTTCTCCTTTCCTTGGCAGAGTGACGTAAGGATCAAGTTTGAGCACAGTGGGGAAAGGCGGTAAGTGTCCCTCCTCCCTGGTAATGAGACACAGATTTGGTGAAGCTCTTAGAACGTGGACTGCTTAGGGAAGTGAGTCTTCCCGCAGTGGGTGGTCTCTGAGTCCAGGAAGGCAAGGCCCAGAAGAGTAATGGCTATACAACAGGCTTTCCAAGAGATCCTCCATTCCTGATCTGGGAACTAGAAAAGATTTTTACTGCTATATTTTTACTTATATTCTGCTATGGTGAAATCTGGACCCAAGATCGCACTGTTCTTTTGTTGGTAGTAATGATTGAGGAGAAAGTCAAGACAAAGGCTTTGCTCAGTCTTGTGTGCATCCTGCCTTCATCATCTTCTTAGGCCTCACTGCCTGAGAAGATAAGAGACAGCAAGAGTATGCCATGTGACAGGACCATTCCCACCACTGATTCAAAAGGTCAGGGTAGTTCACTCCACGGCATGGACCTGTAAGCACACAGAGTTCCCTAATACACCAATATTGTCAGTCATCGGAGGCTTCATAGATGTAACAAGGAGACAGAAAGATTTCCTCTCTTTTCTCTAGATGTGAGAACCTTTTAGTGACAGTAGAATAGAAAGCTGTCAGACTTCTTTGGGCAGATGGGAGAAAATGAACTTTTTTCACCTCCAGTAGGAAATACCTTTTCTCTACCACTTTTATTTCAGTTGCCTTTCATCATGAGATAAGGAAATGGTTTCTAGTGGTAAGAAACAGAAATGACCTTTTCTGAAATTAAATTTTTCTAATGCTGTTTTGTGGGTGCCAGAAAGTTCAGGTCCCAGTACTGTTAGGTATCTTTCTCTTTTCATATGTTTCTCCCTCTCGTTCCCTTTCTACCTCTCCCTATCCTTCTCCTTCTTTTTCTCTCTGCCCCTCCCCTTCTTATCTCACTCTTTCCCTTCCCCCTCTTTCTCTCTCTCCCTCCCTTCCTTCCCCCTCCTTCTGAGCTGTTCTTTTTTTCTGACTGACTTTTTTCCACCACCCACCGCTCCTCCCCAGCAAAGCTCTTTGTACCTTTGAAGAGGCTAGCTGAATCTCTGGGAATAGCATTTCTCTTGGTGTAAAAGACTTGTCAGAGCCACACAATCTACTCTTGACCTGTGTAATGTAGTCATTGGTGGTTCTTTGCCTACTAGCTATCTCCAGTGCACTTTGAAAACTGCCTTGTGCATTCTTGGTACAGTTTCACTTCTTTTCCTCCCAAAATTCAAGAGAAACAACTTTGAGTGCATGTGACTCCATAAGGATGGTGGACCAGTTAGTTCCTGTAAAAAACACATGGAACTGTAAGCTCTGGAAAAGGAGATGTATGACTTATTTTAAGAACAACTCAGTCACTAACCTGAAGCATGGTTGCTCTCTGATCTTAGTGTTGTAGCAGCTATTACAGAGTGAAAATATGGCAACCATTTAGCCTATGCTTGAGAAAGGCATGGTCATTGTTTCTTACCAGTCTGCTGTCTTAATGCCCCGATACCATGTTAGGGTTTCAGTGCTATTCTCAGATTTGTAAAGACAACAAACCCACTTAACTATGTTCTGAACTCAGCCCCAGTGTTTGATCTCAGTGCTGTTTGTTAATAGCTCAGAGGTTAATTTGTCACCCTAACATTATTGCTTTTTACACTTCTGTCCCAAAGTAGTGTTTGAGAGAGCTTGGAACAGAAAAGATTTTTCAGAAGAAAAGTTGAATAAAAAGCTCGGTTGTATGTGAGTCTAATTATGCAGTTAACGCTTGCGTGAATTCCTTATTCCCAAAGTGGTATGCAGTTACAGTGAGCAGACTTGAACTGAGAAAGTGAATGTGTGTTTTGGTATCAAAGAAACTGCCAGGTCTAACCACAGATATTTAAGGTGGTCAGGCAGGAATGGACTTCTGTCCTGAATGGCAGGTATTTAGTGTCATGTTTTTAAAAACTAACATACTCTTTGTATGGAGCTGTTTGTAGGAGCAATGGCATTTCAGTGCTTGTGTATAGTATATATGTTTGAAGCCTTTATACAGAGCTTAAGTACACCTTTGCCAAGTTCAAACTACCTTATGCCAAAAGACTTTAGTCTCATGTATTGATTTCTTTAAAAAACACATTTTTATTGATACTGTTTGTTTTTATATCACCTACACTGCTCCTCCTCCACCCCCCTGCCATCTTTGATAATGAAAAATTAAAAAAAAAAGAAAGAGCCATAGGGCAAAACTAACCAACCCATCCAAAAATCTGAAATTATATGTAATATTCCACACCCACAGAGCAGAGAGAGGCACCTTCCCATATTGCTTTGTTGGGACCAATCTTGGTCATTATAATTTCACATTGTTCAGTTTCATTAGTTTATATTGTTGTAGTCATTTTTCTGCTTTTTATTTCAGTTATAATTATAAGTTCTGCAGCTTTTTTTGATCTACCTCAGTCTAGATCTCAGATTGGCTGAGAGAAAGAGACAGGGAAGGGTGATTTTGTACCCCCTATCCCCAATTTGCCTAGGGGCTTTTTCTTTAATGTTAGAGGTACTCAGAATGTGAAAATGTACCTTCAAGTAAATTTTATTGGAAACTTAGTCTCTAATAGCAACAATAATACTTTAAGCTAACATGATAGGCTTTAAGGACAGTCCCCAAAGTTCTGACCTCCTAGTACCATCAGCCTTCCCAGGAAAGCTAAAGAAAATATTGCTGCTTAAGAGTATTGATCAGATGTCTAGCCTTTCTATTGATATTCCCAAGGCAGAAGGAATGTCTGTAGTGGTTAACAGGAAGCCTGAGAATAACATTCTTAATTGTAATAATCAAACTTAATGAAGAATTGAGAAAATATACCTGCCTTTCCTCTCTGCAGAAATGGAGGAGGGGGAACTATAAGTGTAGAATATTTTATATACTTTCAGGCACTACTGATGCATTGATTGGTGTTGCTGAACTGCTTTTTTCCTTTTCTCTTTCAATCTTTGTTATAGGGGATGGATCACTAGGTAGGGAATGGGAGAGGGATAAATTTTGAAATGAAAGTGATATAAGAACAAGGTTTAAAAAGACTTTTCAAAGACTAATGTAACTACTGCTCTTCTTGTAGTTGAATCATATTAGCAGTGTCAGCTACAGAAATGAAGGAAAGTTACTCTTGAAAGGGAAGTTTAAGGAAATTTGTATTGCTTAGAAGTCTAGCCTAGGATTCTCTTCTGAACATCAGATTACTCAAATGACCGTCACAGGCATCTATGGAAAGGACAGTGGAAAGGGCCTTTCAGGTCATAGAACTGACTCATTTAGTCAGTCTTTCCCATTCTTACCCACATCTTCCCCTTCTTGATTTCCTATGGTATTTGTGCCATTGTTTTTTAGGCTTCAAAGTGTGAATGGTGTGATTAGACTTGGTGTTGGCAAATTTGGGTCCGACCTTAGTGGCTGGTGTAGATAATCCAGAAACTGGAGTCTTACTACAGTTCAACAAGCTTTTCAGCTGTAACAGTGCCCATATATACCCACTGGTCAGCCTAAGGCATGGGTGAACACATCTGTGAGAAGTGGGAGGGAAAATTGAAAAAAAGGGAGAAAAAAATAATTATTTATCCTTCAGTCTCTCAAACATATAACTTATTGGTTCTTTTTCTGCTTTTCAGAATTATACCATTTAGCCGCCCTGTGAGATATGAAGATGTGGAACAGAAGGTGAAGACAGCATTTGGGCAACCTCTAGTTCTCCATTATATGAATAATGAGGTAAGAGAATAGAATGATATAGCACTGAGGCCAAGATGAGGACAGCTACCCATCTCCTTCTTCCTCCTTGTTCAGATGAGGACTTTTTTTTCTAGTTTTTCCCTTTCACATCTGTATTTTTCCTTCTTTGGAATCCATCTTCATAGCTCTCACAGCAACTTGATTTCTGCTCTTTCCTCTAGGGGAGAAAATACAAGCATCTCCATTTCTCTCCTTCCTGTTCACAGTGGGTAGCTCTGACTCCCATGGTGTGATCAAGGTCCTCTGAGTCTCCTTTAAGCTGTGTGAGGGGATCTCCATTCTTTCCAGCTTTGTGCACTGCTTCCAAGAGGAAAGGTGGGCTCAGTGTTGGGGACAGGGCAGCTTGTTGGGTAGAATCCTCATCTGAGAATCAGAAACTCAGGTTTCTTTGCCTGGTGGAACTTCAATTTTTGATTACCCACAAGTAAATTTTCTGTATTGTAGTTTGTTTCAAATCTTGGTTTCAAGATTTTGTTGAAAATTAGCACCTATTCAACTTTGTGACCTTAACCTTTCAAACTCTCCTTTATTTACTTTTACTTTAGGTTTAGGGGCTTGGGGGGGAGGTCCCTCTTGGGATTTATGCTACTTTTGACCTTTTAATTTCTTCCCTTCAGGGAAGATTTGAAAAATGGCAACTGGGTTTTGGTTGGTGCATTGTATAACTAAATAAGCTATTCATAACAGTTTTGGGGTTATCTGTGGTACAGAGTCTCTGAGTGCCTGCATGCTAAAAAGGTGAAACTGAGAAAAAAGGTATTTATTTCCAACATGGAGTGGAAACTTGCTGAATTCTTCTTTTCTATGGCTCTGACATATGCAAATATTGTGCTTGTGAAGTATAAGCTTTGGATGGCCCTCCCAAGGTGGAAAACTCTTATGTCTGTGTCTGGTGGCAGATTCTGCCTGCTGCCTAAGGGCCAACTAGCTAGTCTCCAAATGGAGAGGCTCCTCACCGAATTGGTCATGGGGAATAGGATTTTTCAGAATTTGCCAATCATAGCAACTCTCACTCTTCTAAGTCATAGAGCAGCTGCTATTTTAGTCAATGGAGGGAGAATCCACACCAGCAAAATCACAGATCTAGTTAGGTACTGAAATACAGAGCAGAGAGCTTATAAGAGTTGAGCAGGGAGTCAACTTTATAGTTCCTCTTGAAGAATCTTTTCACGTTATCAGTCAAGTATTTATTAAACAACTACTGGGGCAGCTAGGTGGCGCAGTGGATAGAGCATCAGCCCTGAAGTCAGGAGGACCTGAGTTCAAATGCGACCTCAGACCATTTGACACTTACTAGCTGTGTGACCCTGGGCAAGCCAGTCACTTAAACTCAGTTACCTAAAAATAAATTAATTAATTAAATAAACAACTACTATATCCCATTCAGGATACAAATTAAAAAATGAAATAGTCCCTGCCCTCAGGGAACATAAAAGTGTTTTGAATATACAGCAGCCTCATTATTTTGTTTGAAATATATTTTCACTTTCTATGGTAGTTTGGGCCTGTAACCTGGGGCAAGGGATAATATTTTAAGTTTGAAGCCTAAATATTTCCTTTTGGGTTTTTTTTTTTAATGTGAGGCAGTTGGGGTTAAGTGACTTGCCCAGGTAGTGAGTATCATGTGTCTGAGGCTGGATTTGAACTCAGGTCCTCCTGACCCCATGGGCCATTGCTCTATCCACTGTGCCACCTAGCTGCCCCGAAGCCTAAATATTTCTTGTTCATATTATAACATCAGAAATTGGATATATTGCCTTGTAATTCATGAAAATTAGGAATGTCGAACTTTCCATTTTCTGGTTGGACTTAAGAAGTATAGAAAATATGAAAAACATAATGAAATCTATTTTGTTTTATTTATTTGTTTGTTTGTTTGTTTTGTTTGTTTATAGTGAGGCAATCGGGGTTAAGTGACTTGCCCAAGGTCACACAGCTAATACATGTCAAATGTTTGGTTTGAGGCCGGATTTGAACTCAGGTCCTCCTAACTTCAGGGCCGGTGCTCTATCCACTCTGCCACCTAGCTGCCCACTGTGCCACCTGTGCCCCTATGAAATCTATTTTGGAATAGACTCCTTCTAGATGGTGAAATTAGTAAGAGAATGAATATTTAATTTAAACAAACAGAATTTGAGTCAAGATGGGAAAAATCCAGACTTCAGATTAAATATTTAAAGTATCAAAATATATACTGAGGTCTTTTTTTTTTTCAGCTGAATATGCCACATATACAGTTTTTGGGTAACCCATGGTATACGGTGGCTGATTATGTGTATACATGTAAAAAAAAAGATGAAACTAGAGAGGAACAGTCAAGGAAGGGAGGGATAATGTGGTAATAAGGGTGCATCAGGAGAAAAAATACAGAGAGTTCACAGAAAGTGAATGTTCTACATCAGACCTCTAAGGAAAGAAGAGGAGACTTCTCCCCAATCAGTCCTCACTGACTCCAGAGAAGAAAGAACCCTGTGATCCTTGTTAATCTCTCTTACTTAAAGTCAGCTAATATGCTATTAATGAAGACTAGTTTTAGATAATAAAGGCATTCCAAAAAGTGATATATTATTTTCTTTTTCAATCCACATTGACTAAAATACTCTGTATTTCCAAAATTTCTATTTGGAATTGCATTTCTTGGTAATGTTTTTCAGATAACAAAGTGAATTTTTAGAATAATAACCATACCTATATTCAGATTTGTGTATAGAAAGACATTTTGAAGCCAAACATAAACTATGTTTAGATGAACAATTCAGATTGTCCATCATTTGGATGAGATTCCTCTCACTCCATTTATGTGAATGAGTGAAAGTTGACCATGGTTTTCACTTTCATTTTTTAGATCCCTTCACCCTCTTATTTCTTTTCCTTCAGAGCTGTTTTTAAGCCCCCTAGTATAGCCCTAAGTATAAAAATCTCCAATTTGGTGCCCATGCAGCAAGTTTTTGTTTTGTTTTGCAGCATAGATTCTCTTATTCCTGAGTGTATCCTTTCTCATCTTTTCTTGATATATTGGGAACTAAAGAATTTGCTGTGGATATGCAAGATCTTACCTCTACAGATCCTACCAAAGCGTTTATAAGAATCATTTAATACTTGGTCTATGATTTTTTGTTGTTGTATGATTTTTTTTCAAGGAAATCGAAAGAAGGGATTGAAAACCTAAAGTCCATTGCTCATATTACATAAGACTTCTTCCCTAAGCCTTGGGATATTAATCTTGCTGTGCTGTATGACTTTACATTCCAGGTTGAATAGCAATTTCTACTTTCTTAGATCCCTTCCTGATTTTAATAATAACTGATACTTATATGATGCCTTATGTTTATAAAGCTCTTTTCTCACAATAACCCCTTGAGTAGATATTACAAATATAATTATCCGTGTTTTATATCTGAAGGCCACAGAGGTTAAGTGTCTTGCCCCTGCTCCTGTTCATAGAGTTAACAATGTGTTGGAGCTCAGTTTTGAAATCAGATCTTCTGACTCCAAGTCTAGTACTTTTCCAAGTCTAGTACAATGGTACCACATTGCCTCTCTAATGCTTCTAGTATTGTTAGCAAAACTGTTGAACCATTTAAGTAGTTTCCAAGTTCTATCTTAGTAGTAGTACAAATAGTCCTGTTTGTTTTGGATTAAACAGTGCATTTGGAAAGAAAACATCCTTGATAAATACCTTTGGGACTCCCTTTTAGATATTTTAGGATCTAGGGGTGTCCAGAGACATGGTCAGTCCCTAAAATTGAATTGAATTTGTATTTATTTTTGCAAGATTTAAATATGAAACATCTTTATGGACTTATATATTCTATTATTTTATTTTTGCATATCTTATGTTACAGCTCTCCATCCTGCTGAAAAATCAAGATGATCTTGATAAAGCAATTGACCTTTTGGATAGAAGCTCCAGTATGAAAAGCCTTAGAATATTGCTGCTGTCCCAGGATAGAAACCATGTAAGTAACTGCTAATCTGTCCTATTCTAGCAAGTAAGAAGAGGAACTGATTCCTGTATGAAGGCTTGCTATACTTTCTTAAAAGAATTATGCATAGTTTAGCCACTTTTTTATTTTTTTGTGAGGCAGTCGGGGTTAAGTGACTTGCCCAAGGTCACACAGCTAGTACGTGTCAAGTGTTTGGTCTGAGGCCGGATTTGAACTCAGGTCCTCCTGACTTCAGGGCTGGTGCTCTATCCACTGCGCCACCTAGCTGCCCCATAGCCACTTTTTTAAAGAAAGAACATGAAAGAAACCCAGCCCATCATCTGTTGTGTCAGTCCCCACTGTTGTGGGAACTATCTGGGTAGAATTATGAATTTTTATTCCTAAATGGGGAACTCATCTTGTTTGCAGGATTTGCTTGGAAATCTTTTGATTTCATTGAGAAGCCAGAATGTAACTACCTGACTTTTGACTGGTAGGGTCAGGGAAGAGACCTAACCTCCTTGGCTCTTGGCTACAGGTAGCTCTTAAAGTTTTTCATTCATTGATCAATTGTTTGTTAAGCATCTATTTTTGTAGCACTTTAGTAAGTGCTGTATTTTCCTTTTCTGAGAATAGCAGTCTTCAATGTGCTCTGCAACTTTTTCTAAAATGCAAATATAAGCTATAGTGGCATCTGGGTGAGTTTCCTAATCAGTACAGGAAAAGAAGAGAAAGGAAGCTATTTACTCTTAGTGACTTTACTATTAAACTCATGCCTCCCCACCATCCTCCATATTTCTCTTGTCTCCTTTCTATTCATGATAGCATGAAATGACAAATGTAGATTGTCTTCCCCTTCAAAGTGGAAGAATCAAAGGGCACTTTTTTCCAGGAAATTTTTGGATGTTTTTCTTTTGTTGCAATGGCAAGTGGGACAGAAGGGATTATATAGCATGTGTGAGGAAGGAACAGACTTTACATTAAAGGAAAAAATGTCCTCTCTCTCTTGTTGGTCAGGTTTGAAAGATCCTGAGCAATATGAAAAATGTAGCACTATTTGCATCTAGCACAGGTTGTCTACAATTTGAATTTGGAAGGTTCTCTACCTTCAACTCCCATAGCTCTTCAGCAGCTCTGCCCTTCCCTTGGGGCATGTGCAGGAAAGAAACTCTCCCTTCTGTTCAATGGAAAAAAGCCCGAAAACCTGTCTGACCTCTTGCGAATAGCCCAGCTGCTGCCTCCCTAAATGGCAGACAGTTTTTATTAGCGGTCAGAAGCCAGGGAATGTGCCTTTCCTTAAAGGTCTGTATTGTGGCACACGTTTTGTTGGACTGCATCCTGTCTAAGACCTGTTCTTTAATCACTGGTTGCTCTGCCAGATTTTTTTTTTTTGAAGCCCAGTTAGAGAGGACTTATTGGCATTATTTCTTTTACTTGTAAGGGGCAGAAAGTAGTAGACAGCTGATGTTGGATAGCATCATTTGTAGACTTTCCTACCCACCTTAACTTTGGGGCAAGGTTTAGGTAATAGGAAGCTTACCCTAAGTATTTATTACAAACACGAATGGTGGGGTTGAATTGCTGTGCCTCATTGCATTGAGGCAGAGGGTACTACAGGTAAAAGTATGTCCTTTTCTGTTTAACTCCTTTATTCAAGTGATTCACCTGCTAAAATAACAAATAGTGGTTTCTTTTTTACTTATCACATCAAATCTAAACTCAGCCCAGCATCCAAGGCCCTCCAGCTATTGTTGTTCTGGGCTCTCTAAAACCTCATCTTTCAGTATACTCCAACATGGCTCTTTTGATGTAACCAGACTGGTTTCTTTACAAATCCCTGCTTGTCCTCCCCTCTGCACTGCTGTTTATGCCTTTCGTCTCCTGAAATGCCCTCTCTTCTCCTGTCTACCCACGTTACTTTCTTCAAGTGCCAGCACTTAAAATTCCACTCTCTCAAGATGCTATTTCTGGTTGGAGAATGGATGATCACTTGTCATTAATATTGTAGATGGAATTCTGCGTCAAGTACTAGATGGTTTCTGAGGTTCCTTCCAACTTTGAGATTCTGTGATTCTGACTAACTCTTAACTCTTCTCTGATTATTCCCTTATTCTGTGCCTTCTCAGTCTTTGTGTACTTAGGGGTTCCTTAATAATTGTTCTCAAATTGTTTTGCCAAATGTACGTTTTGCCTCATCAATGAACTGCAAGCTCTGTGAAGGCAGAAATTATATCTTTGTATTCCCTCATCCTCTCCTTCCTCCTTTTCCTTTGCCCAGTACATTGGACATACCCAAGAAATGTTTGATGAATTGTGAGGAAAGTCTAGATATCTCATCCAAAATACCTTTTCCTTGTGAGAGAAGATGAAGTGCAAGGGTAGTCTAATGATCAGAGGCCTAAACTGTGAATAAGCCCATTTAGTTATTTTCAACCCTACCACTGATGGAAATGCATGTGTCATTTTATCATTCTGTGTCAGTTTTCTCGTTCGTCAATCGTAAAAGTATTTTCTACTTAATTATTATTGAATCTTAATGTTACAATAAATTTAAAACAGGTTTTTTTTGGGGGGGGGGGGGGAGGCAGTAGGGGTTAAGTGACTTGCCCAGGGTTACACAGCTAGTAAGTGTCAAGTGTCTGAGATAAGATTTGAACTCAGATCCTCCTGCTTCCAAGGCCGGACCTCTATACACTGTGCCACCTAGCTGACCCAAAAGAGGATTTCTATATAAGATACCACCCTATGTAAGATACATACGAAGTAGACACTGTTTCTTTCCTTTGCAAATTTGCCTGTAAGATCAACCTTAATAATGAGATTTTGCTTTTGGAATTTCATCAGCTGGGCCTACAAATAAGTCTGTCATTACACAGCAGTGACTTTATCCAAAGTTTGGAATATTGTAGCAGCCTTCTCAGTATCCTTTATTTACTTGCTGTCTTAATGTTCCTCTACCTACTGATAATCCTTGCATCATCTCTTCCATTCCTACAGTGTGCCCCCAACCTTAAAAAGTTATTACTGGATCTGTCAGTTATTACTCTGTGATTCTTCTCCTATTCATATTGTTATTCTGATGTGCTGTGTCTTCCCTCTGCCCCAAATTCTTTTCTTATTCTCTCTTTAGTTTTCTTCAATCTGGCTTCTGGCTTTACCATTGTATTTAAATTGCCTCCTCAGAGGTAAATAGCAGCTCACTTATGGACAGGTCCCAGGGCCTCTATTTCTCTCCTGTGCTTTCTGGGATTAAACATCCTTTTGGTATTGGAGTCCCTCTCTGTCTCCAGCATCTACTGCCCTGCCAAATCATGGTTATTATGTTACCTTTCTAATTGAACTTTAGGAATTTCCTTCACTTGTTCCCTTCTCCTCCTCCCCTCAACTTTGTTGTTCGTCTGCTTCTTTCTTAGGTCTTTTCCTCTTCTACTGGCTTCCTCACCTATTGGCTCCATTCAAATGGCTACTTCTATTTCCTGTATCCATAAGACTCTCAAATTTATCTTTATGTCTCTTTCTTTTTCCTTTTTCCCTTTTCCCAGATCTCTTAACTATCTTCAAGATTTCCATTGCCTGATAGTTTGGTGCTATTATAAACTCAATTTGATCAAAGCTAATCTACTCTTTATAGCTAAGCCTTTACTACTTTACTACTTCCCCATCATTATAGATGCCAACACAATCATACCTATTCCCCAAGTCTAAAAACTTGGACTTACCCATTGTGGCATTTCTTTATGTTCTTAAGTCCCCACATGCAAATAATCTTAAATCCAACCCTTTCTTTGCTGCATAAATTGAATTTGATTTTCCTCTAAAGAATGAGGTGATAGAACCACAGAAGCTAGTGGGTAAGAGATTATTCAGTAAGGTTCAGAGAAATAGGAAAAGAGTAATAGGAGCAGGTGATTCCTTGCTCAGTGTACTGAGGCAGCCATTTGTTGACTTGAGAACAATACCAGAAAGCTCTGTTGTTTTCTTGAGAGATGTATCCAAAAATCTAACAAAGAACCTTTCAAGATTTATGAAAACAGCTGACAACTACCCACTTCTGGTTATTCATGTTGGTACAAATGACATAGAAGGAACCCCAAAATTATTGCTAATAATTATCAAACCTTGGGCGATAAACTTAAAGATCATATGGGCATGGGTTGTTTTTCCTCACTGTTGCCTACCAAAGGAAAGGGATGCAGGAGAGACAAATTAATTTGGGAAGTGAAGTATTGGCAAAAAAAGTGGTACCTGAGAATAGGATTTGGATTTCTGTATCACATCTTACAATGTAGGGATGACAGGTTCCCCACCAGATATGGAGTATGCCTGGCGTAGGCTAGTAAGAGTGTTTTTGCTAGGTATTTTGCAAATCTGATCAAAAAGGAATTAAACTAGAAAGGATGAGGAAATAAGAAAACTGCTTATATATATTTCCCAAATTAAATATTGTAGAGATTAAAAGAAAGAAGAATAACAGCTGAAGTACCCAGAAATTCATGAAAGACAGTATCCAAAAAAAAATTATGATACTGACCATGGCCTCCAGTGTATATACACAAATGCCCAATGTTTTGTCAACAGACAAGAAACTAGATATTCTAATGCAAGGAAGCAAATTTGACCTCACAGGTTATCCATGAGACTTGATGGGGTAAAATCCACGCCTAAACCATGACTTTGGATGGATATGCCTTATATAAAAGAAATTTATATAGGGGCAAATTCCCTAAGAATCTCACCTGCTCCTATTGGTGTTAGAATAAACCTTGCCACCTTGACTAAAAGAAAGCTTGAGTGCTTGAATTCTTTCCGGGCAGACTCACCTGTACCCTGACATTTTGGTGTTCCCAGCAACCCCAAACCACATCATATTTTGGTGACCCTGTTAGAGGGAATTGCCTGACCCCCTCAAGCCCTCCTGCAGTCAAGACTGGAAGATTTTTGTCTTCCAGACTACAGGCCATTCTCCTACAGTTGATAGCAAACAGTGGGTACCAGCCCATGTCTACCCATTGTCCTCTGGATGCAGCCTCTGTTCAGTTCCAGTCAGCCTTCTCCCTGGAACCTCCTCCAAGGACAGTTCTACGCACCTTGCCAGCAGGAAGCAGTTTCAGAAGCCGAGACCTTAGCTCGTTACCCTAAAAGATTTTGAGTACCATTTGTTTGAAGGGGAAATGATGGAGTGATGGGACCTGGACCCTAAAAGGAAAAGACCACGTCTTTGAAAGCAGCCCAGTTCCTGAATTTTCCCATATACTTCTGTAGTCTGGATTATTGGTGCCACCCAAGGCATCTGGCCCACCCCAGCCCACCTAGATCATTTAATTAACTTGCTTGACAGTCCTTTCACTGTGCTCTTGGCCCACCCCAGACTACTTACCACTCCTTTTTTTTTTTTTTTTTTTTTTTTTTTTTTTTTTTTTTGCTAGGCAGCAGGGTTAAGTGACTTGTCCAGGGTCACACCACTATTAAGTGTTATATGTGTCTGAGGTCGGATTTGAACTCAGGTCCTCCTGAATCCAGGACCAGTGCTTTATCCACTGTGCCACCTAGCTGCCTGTACTTACCTTAATCCCATCCAGATGTTTTTACTGTCTTTTTTTTTTTTTTTTGTAAGTATCAATCTCACCTCCATGAAGTTGCAAATTCCCTAAGAATCTTGTCTGCTTCTATTGGTGTTATAATAAACCTTGCCACCTTGACAAAAAAAAATTAAAAATAAAAAGAAATTAAAAAAAAAGAAATAGGGTACTTAAAAGTGTGTGTGTGTTTGGGGCAGTGGGGGGTGGTGGGAGGGGTGGCATTGTAAATTAGGAAGATATATGCAAATGAGAGAAATCCAGCAAATGGAAGGGGTGAGGGGTGGGGAAGGAAACATGGCAGAATATTTGAGTAAAGGTTAAAGGAGGTAGAAACAGAAGTGGTTTTTCCCCCCTTTGGAATATTCTACAGACCATCGATACAGAAAGAGGAAATAGATGACGAGTTTGGGAAATCTGGCACAAAGGCATGGTATAGTCATAATGGGGGATCTTCAAGTATCTAGTCATCTGCTGGTGTTCTCTCATTCTGCCAAAAATGGAGCAACTAATAACTTCTTGACTTGCCTTAGTATTGATAATTTCATCCTTCAAAAAATAGAACAGGGCAGCTGGGTGGTGCAGTGGATAGAGCACCGGCCCTGAAGTCAGGAGGACCTGAGTTCAAATCCGGCCTCAGACCAAACACTTGACACTTACTAGCTGTGTGACCCTGGGCAAGTCATTTAACCCCAATTGCCTAAAAAACAAACAAACAAAAAGTAGAACAAGCAGTAAGAAATTCTATTCTAAATCTGGTTTCTTGTTTACTTTAATCTGCATAATTTCATACAAATCTTCCCAGTTTTCTCTGAATCCATCCCTTTCATCCTTTCTTACAACACAGTAATATTCCATAATATTTATATACCATAACTTGTTCAGCCATTCTTCAGTTGAGAGCACTTCATCATATTCCCATTCTTTGTCACCTCAAAAAGGGTTATAAATATTTTTGTACATTCTTAAAGTTTGTTTAGCCTATAGGACTAATCCCTCCCCTTAACCTGCCCTTTTTATGATTCCCCCCTTTTCCCTTCTCCCCTTTCCCTCCTGTTTCCCTGTTGATTGAAATGTATTTCTAGACTCAACTGCTTCTGTGTGCACATATGTATGTGTATGTATTCTTCTGTCTTTTGACCAGTTCAGATGAGAGTAAGGTTCAAGTGTCAGCCATGTCTTACTGACTTCCTCCTTATTTGTATATATGTCTGCTTTTGCATCCTGCTTATATGAGATAATTTTCCCTAACTTTCCTTTCCTTTCCCCCCTTATGTATTCCCCTTTCCCTCTCTTTCTATTCTTCTCTTAAGATTATCAAGACATAAGAGAACCATTCCCAGTCCTTCTCAAATTAGAGTCATTGTATGATGATGATAGGGTTCAGAGGAGTCACATGTATCATCTCTTTCATATTAGGATGTAAGCAGTTTATCCTTGTTTAGTTCTTTATCATTGTTCATTCATGTTTACCTTTTTGTTTTTCTTAACTCCTGTGTTTGATCTTCAAAGTTTCTACACAGCTCTGGTCTTTTCATCCAAAATGCTTGGAAGTTTTCTATTCTATTAAAATCTGTTTTTCCCCTGTAGGATTATATTGTTTTCCTAGATATATTCCTGGCTATAAGCCTACACACAGCTTTCTGGAATATCATATTGAAAGCTCTCCATTCCTTTTTTTAGCAGTGGCTGCAAATCGTGTGTGATCTGACTGTGGTTCTCAGTACTTGAATTCTTTGTTTTTGGCTGCTTACAGCATTTTTTCTTTGACCTGAAAATTCTAGATTTTGGCTGTAATATTCCTGGAAGTTTTCATTTTGGACTTCCTTTCAGGAGGTGACCCGTGGATTCTTTCAGTTTCTACTTTGCCTTCTGGTTCTAAGAGATCTGGGCAGTTTTCTTTTAAGATTTCTTGAAATATGATGTATAGGCCTTTTTTTTGGTCATAGTGTTTAAGTAGTCAAGTAATTTTTAAATTTTTTCTTCTCTAGATGTTTTCCAGATCAGTTGTTTTTGCTCTGAGATACCTTACGTTTTCTTCTATTTTTTTTTAGTCTTCTGACTTTGTTTTCATATTTCTTGTTGTTTCATGTAGTCAGTGGATTCTGTTCAGCCCATACTAATTTTCAAAGAGTTTGTTGCCTGGGCAAGGTTATATACTTCTTGTGCCAAACTATTAATTCCCTTTCCAATTCTTTCTTCCATAGCTCTCACTTCTTTTCCATTTTTTCCCCAATAACGCTCTTATTTCATTGATAAAAAACATTTTTAACTTAAAAAAAAGTCTTAATCTCTTCTAGAAATTCTAGTTAAATTTGTGCCAATGTTGTATTTTTTTTTTTTTTGAGGCTTTAATTGTAGATGTTTTGTAGTCATTCTCTTCTGGTTTTGCAGCTTTAGCATCTGTTACCATAATAGCTTTTTATGGTAGAATTCTTGTTCTGCTTGCTTATTCTTCCAGCCTCCTTCCTGACTTTGAAATAGATATTAGGGCTGGGCTCTGCTGCATTTCTGGAAGGAAGATGTAAGCTGGTTCTGTTGCTGCTTTCTTGAGGTGTTGAGTGTTAACATTACCCCAAGATCTCAGGGACAGTTCAGGCTGGGAACTTACAAGATTTCAGTGCTCCCAAAGTAGTCTGATCCTGTGCAGTCTGATTGTTGCCCCCCTGGTTTGAGCTCTGCAAATTTCTGACCTGGATTGGGTCTGACCAAGAGTAGACTGTTACTGGACTCAACCTCTATCAGCCATCTGGGAAGCTTTGCTGGATCTGAAGCACAAAACTTTGGTCTGGGAACCCTAGTTATTGCTCTGCAGATTTTAGATTGGGCTAGATTCTGGAAGTGAGACCCTGCTCTGTTTCTGGGGTTGAAGTCACACTACTGTTGTTTGCCTCTGAACTTAATTGGTTCTCCTATCCTATGGCCTAGCCTGCTCCCTGGGGACAGGTTCCCTTCTGCAATCTGTCCTAGATCTGTGACCAGGAACTGGGTAGTGAGTGACAACACTTCCAGTTAGCACCAGTTCCTGACCCCTTCAGTACCTTGGTCTGGCAATTTCTTTTGACCTGGTGCAATGGGCACTGAACCTGAGGTTAAGATTGGATAGATTTTAGGGCGTCTGGGAACTTGGTGGGAAAAAATTGCATTTTTATTTTCATTATACACTAACTGAAATTTACTATTTCCTTAATTTATTGATATAGACAACAATTATTATTCTGAGAAGGGGTTCATGGACTTCACCAGACTGCTAAAAGAGTCTATTACATAATTATGGTTAAGAACTACTTCTTTAAGGCTTTTGTTCATTATTTCCTGAATGCTTGGAATAACTTCATTCCTCCTATTTGTCATATAGCATCTTTTTTTCTTTTTAAATTTTTAAATCATAGCTCAAGCCTTACCTCCAGGAAGCTTTCCCTGATCGATTCATATACTCTAATTTGATAATACAATCCCTGATCTTCCTAATTATGAATCTTTTCTTATAGTCTTATATCTCTTTTTGTTTATGTTAGCTAAAAACATTTTGCTTTCCTTCCTTCCCTATTAGAGCGTAAGTCCTTGAAGGTAGAGAATGTATTTAATCTCCACTGCTTTTCCTACGTACTTAATACAGTGTTGAGGCCTCTCTGAGTGCTTACTACAATACTATTCTATTTCTGATCAGAGACTGCATGCCTTCCCTCCCCCATTACTTGCCTGCTTCCTCAGTGTAGCACATCGACTGTTTTTTCCTCTCTGGCTCTTGGCAAAGCTGAGTTGTTGTACCATGAAGGCTTTAGCAAGAGTACTTACTTCCTCCTGGCATTGACTTCCTGTTAGAGCAGTACAGTTTGTCAAGACAGCCCTGCACGTGATAAGGTCCAGCTTGGGGATACTAGAGCAGGTTGCTTGGCAGCTAAGCTCAACCCCGAGTTGAATCATTTTTCAGAAGTAAAGGATACAAAGTTTGTTTTGGTCAGGTAATGATTTTTTTCCTTTATTCTTGTGGAGGTAGAAGAGGAAAGAAATACAAAAGCTTTAATTTAGATAATTTATTAATCTCTAATTCTCACTCTCATCATTCTTGTGGCTGTTTCTTATTTACAATTTAAAATAGCTTGTCCTTTTCCTGTACCATATTTGCCCTAATCTTCTTGGAATAGAATGGAAAAGCATTTGTTAGGCGCTTATTATGTTCCAGGCACTGAAGCACTGTAAATACAAAAAGTGAGTCTCCTCTCTCAAAGTGTTCATATTCTGATTTGGGCAGACATACGTTTAGGAGAATTTAATGGCAGGGCAAATGGAAAGGCTTAGTGGTCCTTAGGATACATCAGCACTGCAAATGACAAAGCCAAGGAATCCAAACGAATTAACGAATGAAGCTTTTATGACTCAGTAGCAGAGCAGATGACAGTGCCAGAAGTCTGAAGGACAGAGAGACAGGGAAGATGATCATGCTCAATGATAAGACTTGGTAGTCTTTCCAGAAAAATTATAGTTGGAGATTCTTCTGTTAATTTAAGTAGTATGAGTGGTCATTGATTGCTTGTAGAACTTAGCTGTCAGACATGCAGTAATCCTTCCCTTTTCCTCAAAGATCTGAGGAAAGGCAGAATCCTCAGAAGTCATAACCCAAGGATGGCTCCAGAGTAGAGCCTTCTCACTTTTCTTTCTCAGACACCAGAAGACCCAGAGAGCGGCTCTGCAGGTGGCCCAAGACGGGCAGCTCAAGTTTGACTTGTGTTTGCTGGAATAAGAGTGAACTCTTCTCCCAGTGGCTGGTCAGCTTCCAGACACAGAGCTGTCCCTGCCTCTGCTTGGGTTACCCTTTCCCCACAGTTTGGTCCCAGGCCCAACGTGGACCTTAGTGGATTTGAGCCAGAAGGACTTCCTGGGTCTCAGGAAAACAGAGAATTACAAGGCAAGGCCAGAGCTGGATTGCCTTTCTGGGACTGTAGAATATGCAGGCAGTAGGATAAGAATATGAGGACCACAGGCCTCGGCTAAGGGAGGCACAGTTAGCCAGAATTCATAAAAAGAAATTGAGGACAGCAACAGTACAAACATAATCTTTTTAAACTCATGACCAGTGATTTCTTCTTGGGAGTGCAGGGTTAGGATAGGGCTCAGTGGGTGAAGGACCACTTGCCAAAAAGAGAGTGGGCAGGATGGAGTAAATGTTCCAGAATTATATCACTGTAGTTCAGGAGCTTTGCTATTGCCATCTTTTGGGGTTTGGTAACCTGAGACTCTTAGACAGCTACCTATCTTTCTGGAAGACTTCTTCTATCTAGGTTAGTAGTCTTATTAATCAAAGCAACTGTAATTGAATTTTAGTTTTTTTTTTTTCCTTGAAAATGTACAGTTGTGTAAAGGCAAGAATTGTGTATTAGGTGTTTATAGGACCCTACACCCCAGGAAAGTAGCCTATTCAGTGAGATAGGCCTAGTCTATATGAGTCCAGTTCTTCTGCCTTATTGTGGTTGGTTGATGGTATAACTGGTTCTCTTCAAGTCATTATTGTTTTCTGCCTCTTTTCCCAGTTCATCTGTGGGTAGCTAATAGGGAAGCTTGGGTTGCTGTAGGTAATTAGACCACATTGAGCAGCAAATGATTTGCCAACACTGAGGAACAAGTTTTTTGGAGGAAAGTAAGGTTAACTCATGGGTTGAGAACCCACTAAAATCATTGTGAATATAGGCTTCCACGGTCTGGGAAAAATGATTTCAAGGTAGAGGAATCTTTGCATTCCTTATTCCTTAAAATCCTGTTTCAATCGTTCCCTTGTATCTTTTCAGACCAGTTCTTCCCCCCATCTTGGAGTGCCCAAGCAGGTCCGGATCAAAGCTTCCCAGTCTATGGGAGATGTAAATACCATCTATCAGCCACCGGAGCCCAGAAACAGGCATCTCTCTGTCAGTAAGTAACTCCTCTTCCTTACCTTCTCTATATTCTCTTTATCCTCTCCCTTTGCTCTCTTTTCTCTTTTTCTCTGTTCCTCTTGCCAGTTTTCTGACACTTGCTCCCACCATCCCTCTTACCTGCTTTTCTTGCCCCTCCTTCTCTTCATTTCTCTTGATCTCTTCTGCCTTCTCTTCTCCCCGATTATCACCTCTTTTTTTTCTTCTCTCAGCAATTTCATTGCTTGCTTATTTTTCCAGTCTATTTCTTGACTTTGAACTTTACGGGAGAATTGGGCTCTACTCACCTTTGGTGGGGATTGAAAATGGGGCGCTGTCCCAAATTTCAGTCTTTTTCATGCTGCTGTTTTCAGAGCTAGTTCTGGGGGTCTGCAAGTTTTTGGTGCTTCCAAGGTGGCATTATCCTGGGAGAGGTATGGTCACTCCTCCCTTGCTCTGCATTCTGGTTTTTACCCAGGAAGGGCCTCTGATCCCCTGTAGGCATAGTACTAGTGCTCTCTTTGCCTTGGAACTGTGACCAGGACCCCTGCTCCCTTTTGACTGACCCCCATCCCTTTTCTCCGCCTTAGAACTGCAACCCAGAACTACATATGGGCAATAGAGTTGCCAATCAATGCTAACTACACCCAGTGCCAGCAAAGAGTCTTCTGTAATCTCTTTCTAACCAGTTGTCAGACCTCTTTACTGTCTCTGGGTTGAGAGCTCCTGAAGCTGCTGCTATAGCCACTGTTGCCACTATGTGTGGGGGTTCCAGACAGGCTTCTACAAAGCTGCTGCCCACCTCCCAAGTTTTCTTATACTGGAAAAAATATCTCACCGTGATTTGCCAACACTGAGGAACACCGTGACCTTTTGTTGTCTCTGCCATTCCAAAATTTGATTTGAGGCATTATTTTAAAGTTGTTTAAAGCAGAATGTTGAGAGAATTCATCTGGTAGCCTCTGATCTCCCATTTTGGCTCTGCCCCTCCCCTCCTCAACAATTTCACTGACTATACTTCCTAACAGTCCTTACCTTAAAGGATTTAGGTACTTGTCGTGAAAGAGATGGACTGTGGTCGTTGGGGTTCCAATCCCAAATATCTTAGAAATTTTGAATGTCTTTCCTAAGTAATTATAGATTAAGTTTTTAGAGATCTTCGTGTCAGAGTGCTTAGGGAAGGAGCTCTGTTGATTTTGGTGTTCTGGTTTTTTTTGTTGTTGTTTTTTTTGTTGTCGTTGTTTTGTAACTGTCGTTCAATAACAGTAGCCAAAAAGGGAGCTAGGTTTCAACAGGGAAAGAAGCTTCTAACATAGATCTCTGTGGAAAAGATAACATACTGAAACTTATCACTCAGTAGAATTCACTGTCTCTGGGACTAGACTCCAGGAGTCTAAGTAAGCAGACCTCATCCTTCTTTCTGTTGTTTACTGGCCAACCTGTACCTATAGGTGTTTCAGTTCTCTCCACGACAGTTTTTCTTCTAAGCATCTTATGAAAAAGTAATGAAGCAGTGTCTACGATCAATACAGATTTGTTTTATTTAATTATATTCATTTATTACAAAGGAGGGTAATGTTGTGAGAATTAGGAAAATTGATATGAAAGAAAAGAATGTCAATGGAATATGTAAAAAATACACAGAAGAAAACAGAAGGAAGCTTCAGAGAGACAGACAAGAAGGACAGTTGTGGTACTACCATGTTAAAGTACTTTTAATGTGTACTTTTTAAAAAAAAGCTGTGCATGATAGATTCATGGTTTTATATGCAGTCTTCTTTTTCTTTCCTTTGCATGTTGAAATATTTATGTTTGTTGATATTTGCCAAGTCCATAACAAACAATAGTTTATTTTTAAAAATTTTAATAAAAATTTAAAAAATAGTGTGTGGCATTACTTATACAAAACAAAACTTATAACCAGTACTACTCATAGAGCTAGACTCAGGTACTAGCCTGCTGTATAGCTTAGGCTGAAGAAGAAACCCTCCAGCTCTTCCAAAGCACCAGGGGAACCTGACTCTTTTCTCCAAAGCAGTATTGAGTTGAGTTTTGAGGGTTTCTCACTGGGTCTGTTGCTGACCTTGTCTAGAAGTGGCTTACTTCCTGAGGGAGTTGCAGAATAAACGTGTCACTAAACTTTTGCTTATCTAGCAGTTTCTTGACTTTAGGCAATTACTCATAGCATTGCTGGACTGAAAGCATGTAGGTGAGCATTGGTTTTCTCTAAGGTTCGTAAGTAATTAGTGATTATGTTCTCAGTAAGTCAATTTAGGAGAGGGTACCACCATCCTAGTCCCTTTTCAAGTCATCTCAGGCTCTAGAAGGGATGCCCTTGCTTTAGGGTTAAGGCTTTTGTTACTAGCACCTTCTTACTCTCTTCTTGAAATATTTGTCATCTGTATTGGTATAAGCCTTCTGAGTAGTCTACAAACCTTTGACATCTTTCATTTCTTATACCTGAACTATATTTTCTAACATACTTTTAACTATCTTTACCATATCCACCTTTGCATTGAAGTCACTGAGTATCAGAACATATATTGACTTAGTTTGGAGGCACTTGTCAAGTTCTTAAAATATTCCTTACCTTTTTATCCTCTGAATCGAATGTTAATTCATAAGATGTACTTATGTTCATAGTGATCTTTTTGCCTTTGTTCATCATGAATACCACAAAGCAGGGTAATAAGCAAAGTATGATAGGGATTGGGACTGGTCTGGTGTTTTCGTTATTGTAAGAAATAACATGGTGAGAAAATTTGCTCTACCAATTCAGGGTGGCACCTTTTCTGCAATGTGTAGTGTTAGAAAATTGCCAAGGACACTGAGAGGTTCAGTGATTTGTCCAGAGTCACACAGGTAGTCTATGTCAGAGGTAGCACCAAAGTATCTCATAAAATGATGTTTCTTACTGCCTCTGAAAGGTGCAGTGAAACCAAATCTTCTAATTCCTTTATTTGCTTTAGGACGGGGGCAGGGATCCTGTAGCCTTGAAGGCTTGAAGGCCACATGTGGCCTTCTGGGTCCTCAAGTGAGGCCCTTTGATTAAATCTAAACTTCACAGAACAAATCCCCTTAATAAAAGGATTTGTTTTGTAAAACTTAGACTCAGTCAAAAGGCCGTACCCAAGGACCTAGAAGGCCACACGTAGCCTCAAGGCCACAGGTTCCCCATCCCAGGCTTAGGAAAACCTATGAGCCATCCTTCAGTGTAACTGCAATTTCTTTGTGTTCTGGTTTCATTTATCATGAGAATGTCAGTATTGATGTAGTTCACTTCTTCCAGTGATAATTCAGTTTGCTGGTACTTAGACAAAACCTTCATATTTAGAGCATCAAAAGTTAAATTAATGTTATGTATAAACTACTGTTATTCTTAGAACTCTTTGCCCTGTTTTTACCACTCAACTGTCACTGTGGAGGCTGAAGGAGTCATACAGAGTTATGGGCCATTGAAAATTTTTCCTTTGTTTTATGAGTTGCCGTGGTCAAAAAACAGTTACTAAATGGCCATCATATTGATGATGATTCTCTTTATACCTAATTAGGTGGTTCCTCAGTCAGCAGACTCATCCTGATGCTAGAAATGTGTCCAAAGAGTTTCTTTCTTTCTTTCTTTCTTTCTTTCTTTCTTTGTAGAATCAGTTTATTTTCATTGAGTTTTTTTTTTTAATTTTTTTTTTTCATTGAGTTTTCAAAATGGCAGTTTCCAACCTTTTTTTCAGTAAAGCAGGTAGGAAAGCTAGCTCAGGCATTACAAACCATTAGTGCTAGAGGAAATATGAAATAGTGATCAAACTGAGCTGTGGCTCTGTCTACACATCCTGTCAATCAATAGGTCAAGTATTTTCTAACTGCCTCCCATGTGCCAGGTACCATGCAAAGCTCTGGATACGCAAAACCAAAAAGGAATTGGTCCCTCCCCTCAGGAGCTTCTGCTACACTGCAGAGGCCATGTGCACATATATAAATGTATATAAGATAGATACAAGAAGAATATAATATACTGATCTCCACTGGGAATGGAAATTCCTCATGGGAGCCCTCAAACCAATGAAATTACAGATCTGACAAAAAAAGATGTGGTAATTGTTGGGGGAAAGATGCTTAAGCCAATAAAGGGATCAGGAGAAGTCCTCACATTCAGCAGGGCACTTAAGCTGAGATTTGAAGGAAACCAGAAATTCTAACAGCTTTAGAAAGTGGTTCTTTAATTTTCCAGTTTTCATACACTTTATTCTCCTTTCTGCATTCTGTGATTCAGCTTCCCTGGCCTACCATCTGTTCTTGGCCCAAGATCTCCTTTCCCTGTGCCATTATCCTTGCTGTCCCCCACACCAAGTTACTCTCCTTCCCCAATTCCACTTCTTAGTTTCACAGTCTGTAGTGATGAGCCAGGTGATGTTGGAACTTGGAATAGACCTAGTCATCATGGTTCTATGATTTCCTCCACCTCCATTCAGCAGTGAATAGAAGAGAGGATGTTGATGGTGTGAATCATCCACGGTTAGTTTTTGGCAAAGCATGAGTCTTGATAACACAAGGAAGCAAGAGACTTCCAAATAGAGGTTTATGTAGTATTAACGGCTTAGTGGTAAGCATATGATTGCAAAGGGAGGAAAGTGAAGCTAGAGCAAGAGCAAAAGAGGGGCTTGGACATCATGGTAAGAAGGAATAAAAGTTTTAGGAGGAAGGCTTTCTAACTTGGTAGGATCGAGGGTTAAGTGACTTGCCCAGAGTCACACAGCTAGTAAGTGTCAAGTGTCTGAGGATGGATTTGAACTCGGGTCCTCCTGCCCTTCACTCTTGCCACATGACCATACAGTCTCAGAGATGGAAGAAACCTCAGAAGCTGCCTGACCTCACCATACCTGAGCAAGAGTCTCCTATGAACATCTACAACAAATGAAATCCAGCCTTTCCTTGAAGAGCAATGGTCCTCGAGTGTGGTTCTTTGACTGAATCCAAACTTCACAGAACACATCCTTTTATTAAGGGGATTTGTTCTGTGAAGTTTGGATTCAGTCAAAGGGCCATACTTGAGGACCTAGAGGGTCACATGTGGCCTCGAGGCCGCAGGTTTCCCACTCCTGGCCTGGCACATAGTAGGCACTTAATAAATGTTTACTGAGTTGGATTGAACTTTTGAACTCAAGTGTAAGGTTTGCATGTGTCCTTATTAGATTTAATTGTATTCTGGATTGCTCTTCGAGGATCCTGATTCTACCATTTCACATTTTAGTTCTCTTTATAAACTTCATTATCTGCAAATTTGATAAGCATCTCATGTATGCTTTTATCTAAGTCACTGACAAAAATGTCAAGCTGCACAGGGCCAATGATAGAATCCTGGGGCCTCTTTTCAAGTTCACCTTAAACTTCATTGAATCCAGTCATTTAAGTTCCAAATCCACTAAATGGTAATGCCTTCTCGCATACACCTCTCCATTTTAATATTGACTTTGTCACTGTTTCCTATAGAAATTTAATGATTGTCATAGTTTTAAAGTTAAAAGGAACCTCAGAGACCTTTTAATCCAACCTGTATGAGACCACCAAGTCCATCTCCAATATTTCTGATTATCCAGAGATGTCATCTTGGGAGAAAGTCGTGTTGAAACGAGGCCCTTGAAAGAAGTAATAGATAAAGCCGTTACATCCCTCAAGAAACCAAAAAATAGGGGGGCAGCTAGGTGGTGCCAGTGGATAGAGCCCCTGCCTTGGAGTCAGGAGGACCCGAGTTCAAATCCATCCTGAGACACTTGACACTTACTAGCTGTGTGACTCTGGGCAAGTCACTTAACCCTCGATCGCCTCACCAAAGAAAAAAAAAAAGAAACCAAAAAAATTCCAAAGACTAACTCAGCCAGCAAATAGTTGATCTTGTCAAATAGAAAGAAGAGGCCATCAAGGGTATGCCAGTTTAAGGTATAAATTCATTTGCAAAACACTGTGGAAGAGGAGAATGGAAGATCATGAACATAATCGTAAAATAGTGAAAAATGGAGGTTAAATACAAGGTTGCAGAAACATGCTGTCAGGTCATCTAAGGAGCATTCAGAGTGGAAACTGGCAGAAAGATAATAAATAACTGGAAAACAAAGCAACTTTTTTATACTGATTTTTTTTTAATGGTAGTGGAACCAATACATTTGAAGTCTTAACATCTACCTCAGTGCTCAGTGTTTCACTTGAAGAAATAAAAATTTTACTTAAGACTAATTCAGGAAGAGCTTAGATCAAGCCAAGTACATATAGACAGAGGAAATCTGGCTGGATACAATCCTGAACCATTGAAGGGTCATTTTGCAAGATGTCTTAATGAGGGGGAGATATTAAAAGACTAGAAAAAAAGCAAAGATGACACTACTTCTAAAAAGAGTAAATTGAGAGGACAACTACTTCTCTCATTTCATAAGATAATGAATTATGGATGGTTTGTGGGTAGCCTTGGTGAAAATATGAGAAAGTAACAAGGAAACATTTGCAGGAAATATTCTATATCTTTACATTCACACAGTTGTCTGAAAAGTGTAAAAAAAAAAGTTTATACTATTGTTTATTAATTTTTTAAAAACTGCTTTTTACCTTGGTACAGCAAAATACAGTTTCAAAGGCTCTTCTCCAACAAGATGTCTGCATATATTACAATCATAAAGGATTCTTTGATAAATGCAACCATAGGGGGAACTCTGTTCAGTGAATTTCCAGTTATTAATACCAAGCAAGATATACAACAAGAAGATGTGCATTTGCCAAAGATATTTTCTTTAAGAGGTATCTGATATAGAGTCAAAGATTTCTTAGAGATGTTAAGGTCTCTAGATGCTCTTGTTTGCAGATGATGTTGCACTTATTGCATCAAACTCCAGAATGTTACAGAAGTCCTAAGTAAGATTGTAACTAATCAAAAGTTGGGCCTTAAAAGCTACTCCACAAAAAAAAAAAAAAAAAACCAAATGGATAAAGAATTCATGTTGTTCATTCTGATAGGCAGTTGGATGAACAGTCCTTCAAGTTAGTCTATCTAAGAAAGCCACTGCAGATGGAGATGGTGGGCCAGAATTTGAGGGAAAGTGGGCTAGATTACATTTAGGAAATTGTGTAATGCTTTTAATGATCCCAGGCTGCAACCTGACTCATAAATCCATCTTTTTAACACCATGGTTCTGATGATACTATATGACCAGAAGTCTGGAAACCATGATCCCTTAAGGGTACAAACTATTGGTGACCGAAAAGGCATAAATGGGATACACCATGTTTCTAGGAGTGATCTACACAGAAGAATTAGTTTGTTTTGCTTAGATGTACTTCTTTGTATTAAAGGAAGGTACTTTTGGAGTAAGGAAGAGAAGTCATTGGAAAATAACAGTAATGTAAGAAAGAAAAGAATCAATAAAATATTTGTTAAAATTTAAGGTAACTGATGGACAGCTCAAACGTTACACTTATACTCATAAAATGTAAAATGACCAAGCAGAAAACTTCTAGCATGCTGTTAAATCCTCAGTAGAGAATCTGTGAGAAAACATGGATCAGGATTACATAGAATGAGAACTTAGATATGGTTTGCAGTCTGTGCCATTGAGAGGAAGTACTCACGTCGGTGAAATCACAGATCCATTACAGTAGTGAAGGCATTCTGCTAATCACTGCAGGATACAAACTTGTATAAGACATTATCCTTGTCATCAAGGCAAGGTCAGGTAGATGGTTTAGTAGAGAAGGGAAGATAAGTATATAAATATTTACAATATAAGGCAGTAGGTGATAAAATTGTCATTTAATTGATTATAAAATACCATAGGCATTCAGACAGAGAGTCATTCTGCCTGGGATGATCATAGAAAGTTTCATATAAGAAGTAGTATCAGAGTTAGACCTTGAGAAAGGAATAGATTATCTACAGGTAATGAGATAGGGTTGGCTTATGTGAGGCTCACACTTCAACCCCAGGAGAGCTTGGGAGAAAATGGCAAAAGGTTTTTTGAGCTTTTATTTCCAGGCAGGGACTTTCACTTTTTCCAATACATGCTGTGGCTTTCAGAGAGCTAGCTACTATCTGATAGGCATCGAGCCAGGGGTTATTGTACACAGGCCAACATCTGTGGACAGGAAAAGGAAGTCTCCCTAAACCAATGTCTATCAGAGGAAGTTAATGGAAAAACTAAGAGCTGGCAAGATTACTCCAGAGTGTTTTCAACTTCGTGTTTATCTTCACTTCAGAAACTGTAGGAGCTGTGTAAGTAGTGTAAGAAGTGTGTAAGCTGTCAAGAGCTAGTGAGGAAGAGGATGGAAATAGGGCAGAGTGAATAGTGTAGTTTAGAGGGCTGTTCTGATGCTCAACTAATATTCATTAATCATAATGGTGAGCCTCAGGTGGATACTACAAACCAAAAAAGAAGTCTTAACAGAAATCTCTCTGTAGCTCTTAGAAAGCAAAACCAGCCAGGCAGTTGTAGGCTCTCCAGGCTCCTTCAAGCTTGTATTTTCCATAGCACTACCACCTAGGTGTTAGTGCCGGAGGTCCTGTTTTGTCACTACCAAAAATTAAGAGACAAGGCTTTCTCGAAAGGCAGGACATGCCTTGAAATTTCTCAGTGGACCCTAGATCATCCAGCTGACAATGAAGAAGCCTAGTTGTCAAGTTGTCATCTACCTGTAATCCAGAGAGGTTCTTGTCAGGTATCTGTAGTCCACTTCAGTCCATCACAGCACATATCCTGCTCCAAATCACCCTGTTGTTAAACCTCTCAGGAGAATCCTCCCTAACTGAGTCAGTGTTACTCTGCCAGCAACAACTACAAAGTGAATCTGGAGAGGAAAGGACAATGGCCCTAGTGCACCCAGAGAAGACAGTACCATAGGTAGAGTGCTGTGCTTGATGTCACAGGAACTGAGCTCAGATCCCCACTTGACTACTCACTGCCTGGGCAGCCACAGGCCAGTCACATTTAACTTTGTGGAGTTACATTTTCTTAAGCTGTAAAAAGAAGGGATTGGGCTAGATGAGGTTCCTTCCAGCTCTAAATGTATTATCCTTATCAGTAGTCATTTTGCCATTAGCTATCAATCAACAAGCACTCATTAAGAGCTCAGAATATTACATACTCGGTCTTGTGCTGGGTACAAGGGCTAACAGTACAGTGAAAGAAACTATTGCTGCACTCAGGGAGCTTACATTCTAACTGGGGAGACAACAAGTACATCTATAAGTAGATACAGAATAAATATAAAGATAACATTTGCAAACAAAGTAGTTTGGAGGCAGGAGGGCTCTTCCAGAACAGTTAAAGGGGATCAAGAAAGGCTTTATGTAGATTGATAGTGCTTGAGCTACATTATAAAGGAAAAGAGGGATTCTGTGAGGCAGAGGGAGTGCATTGTAGGCATAGAGAATGGCTGGTGGAAAGGCATAGAGATGAGAGGTGGAATGTCATGTGAAGAACAGAGAAAGCCAGCTTGGCTGGATCATAGAATTTTAGTGGAGGAGTTAATGTACATAGAGGCTGTAAAAACAGATTGGGGCCAAATTATATAGGGCTTTAAAAGCTAAACAAAGGAGTTTACATTTTATCCTAGAGACAATAAAAAGCTACTGGAGTTGATTGAGTAGGGAAGAAATGTGGTCAGATCTGAGCTTAAGGAAAATTTCCCCTTTGGTAGTAGTGTGAAAAACACATTGGAGTGAAGGGAAATTTGAGGCCAGGAGACCAATTAGGATTCTCTTGCAATAGTCTAAGCAAGAAATGGTAAGAGACTGGATCAAGTTGTGACTGCGTGAATAGAAGCAGGAGATGTGAGGCATCACAGGGGCAAGAGATATGAAGGTAGAAACAAGTCAAATCAAATCAGCAAGCATTTATTAAGAGCTTACTGTGTCTCAGGCACTGTGCTAAATGCTGGAGATACAAAGGAAAACAACTATGTACAACCTCCATATGGGTGTTACTAATATGTAATAAATTGGAGGTAGTCTCCAATGGAAGGCACTAGTATTAAGAGGGATCAGGAAAGGCTTCTTGTAGAGTATTGGATTTTAGCTAAGATTTTGAAGTCAGCCAGGAGGCAGAGATGAGGAAAGAAAGCATTCCAGGCATGAAAATGTATGGAGTCAGGAGATAAAAGTGTCTTGGGCAAGGAAGGTGGTGGAAGGGAAGGGAATAATCATTTATATAGCATTTACTATGTGTCAGGCAATGTGCTAAATGACTTTTACAAATATTAACACATTTGATCTTCACAATAATAGGTGCTATTATTATCCCAATTTTTACAGTTGAGGAAACTCAGGCAAACAAAGGCAAAGTGATTTGCACGGGATCACACATATAGTAAGTGCCTGAGGCCGGATTTGAACTCAAGTCTTCCTGACTGCAGGCCAGTGTCATTGGATCAAAGAGCATGTGAAAGGAAATAAGTCATAAGAAGACTGAAAAAGGTAGAAAACAGTCAGGTCATTAAGGGTTTAAAAGCCAGTCAAAAGATGCTATTGCATTAGTTCAGCTGTGCAGCAAGGAGGGCCTGCACCAGAGTGGTGGCAACATCAGAGGTGAGAAGAGGGTGCACGTGGGAGATGATATGAAGGAAAAATCAACAGGATTTGAAAACAGAGAGAGTAAGGAGTCAAGAATAATACTGAGATTGAAGGCCTGGGTGACGGAGGATTGTGATTTACTCAACAGTAGTAGGAAACTTAGGAAAAGGGGGGCATTTGGGAGGAAAGAAAATCAGTTTTGGACATGTTGAGTTTAAGATGTTTAATAGGCACTTGGAGATGTGAGACTGTAGGTCAGGAAAGAGTTAAGGGCTAGACATATAGATCTGAGAATCATATGTATAGAGATGATAGTTGAATCCATGGGAGCCAATGAAATCAACAAGAGAAATAGTATAGAGAGAGAAGAGAAAAGGGTCCAGGATAGAGCCTTGGGGGACCCCAACTATTAGCGGGTATGACGTGGATAAAGAGACAGAAGAAATTGTCAGATAGGTAGGATGAGAACCAGGAGAGAACAGTGTCAAAAAACCATAAAGAAGAGAGAATCCAGGAATAGAGTGTGATCACTGGTGTCAGAGACCACAAAGAGGTCAAGATGGATGAGGCTTGAGAAAGGCCATTAGATTTGGCAATTAAGAGATCATTACTAACTTGAATATGGTTTTGGTTGAATAATGAGTTTGGTAGCCAGATTTCAGAGAGTTAAAAAAGAGAGTAGAAGGAGTAGAGGTGAAGATATCTATAGATAGCCTTTTCAAGGACTTTAGCCTCAAAAGGGAGGAGAGAGATAGAATGATAGCTAACGGACTGTCAAATGATATAATGGTTTTTTGAGAATGAGGTATTAGTAAGGATATGTTTGTAAACAGTATACAAACACCCAGTAGTGAAAGAGAGATAGAAAATTAGAAATTAGGAATGATAAAGGTGGGGGGTGTAAGAGAGAGTGAACAGTCAAGGCACAGGGGTGGGGAACCTGCAGCCTCGAGGTCCTGAAGTGTGGCCCTTTGACTGAGTCCAAGTTTTACAGAACAAATCCTTTTAACCCCTGGTCCAGGGTAGCCCTGTGATTATAAATCTAGGAAACAGGAAGAATGGGGGTGACTTTGACAGAACTATGGAAGTTTAGAACAGGTGATTGAGTTGGGGTAAAGGTAATAGGTTCAGATTTGGAAATACTGAGTTTCAGTTGTCTCTGGATTATTTAGTTTGAAAAGTCCAATAGATAGCTGGCCAAGAGAGCAGATTAGATATATAGATCTGGGAGTCCTCTGTATAGAGATAATCATTAAACCCATGGAAGCTGATTATCATCAAGAGAGAGGAGAGCCCAGGACAGAACCATGGGAAGCTTACAGTTAGGGAGCATGTGATGATCCAAAGCAAAACCAAACTGAAGTAAGAGAAACTTGAGAAGGAGTAGTTAGAGACAGGAGGAGATAGAGGAGAGATCAGTGTCATAAAAATTCAAAGAGGAAAAAGTATCCTGGAGGAAAGGAGAGGGTGGTCAACAGTGTCACATGCAGCAGATAGGTTGAGAAGGATGAGAAAAGACCACCAGATTTGGCAATTAATAGATCACTGGAAGAAAAGAAGCTTTGGAATAGAATCTATGGGGACTGAGATAGGGGATCAATTAGCACAGAATAAAAGGACTTCTTTGCTGAAGCGAGTGCGTAGTTGAAACTGATTAACATGCCATACCACTCAAACTACCAAAAAATTGTTTTATGGAGCTAGAAAAAACAATAACAAAATCTGAAAGAACAAAATGTCCAGAATATCAAGGGAACTAACAAAAAGAAATGCAAGGGAAAGTGGCCTAGCTGTACCAGATCTTAAATTGTATTATGAAGCAGCAGTCATCAAAACTACTTGGTACTGGCTAAGAAATAGAGTGTTGGATCAGTGGAATAGGTTAGGTATGCAAGACACAACAGTTAATGACTATAGTAATCTACTATTTAATAAATCCAAAGACTACAGCTTTTGGAATAAAAAATCACTATTTAACAAAAACTGCTGGGAAAACTGGAGAATAGTATGGCAGAAACTGGGCATAGACCAACATCTTACACCCTATACTAAGATAAAGTCAAAGTGGGTACGTGATTTAGATATAAAGACGGATACTTAGGAACACCTAGGTGGCACAGTTGATAAAGCTCTAGCCTTGGAGTCAAGAGGACCTGAGTTCAAATCCAGCCTCAGACACTTGACACTAGCTGTGTGACCCTGGGCAAGTCACTTAACCCCGATTGCCTCACCAAAAAAAAGGGAATAGTTTACTTATCAGATCTGTGGAGAAGGAAAGAATTTATGACCAAACAAGAGATAGAGAACATTGTGAAATGCAAAATGGATGGTTTTGATTACATTAAATTGAAAAGTTTTTGCACAGACAAAGCTAGTGCAACCAAGATTAGGAGGGAAACAGAAAACTGGAAAAGAATTTTTACAACCAATGTCTCTGATAAAGGCCTCATTTCTAAAATATAGAGAGAACTGAGTTAAATTTATAAGAATACAAGTCATTCCCCAATTGAGAAATGGTCAAAGGATATGAACAGGCAATTTTCAGAGGAAGAAATTAAAGCCATCTATAATCATATGAAAAAATGCTCTAAATCACTATTGATTAGAGAAATGCAAATCAAAATTATTCTGAGGTACCACATCACACCTGTCAAATTGGCTAACATGACAAAGCAGGAAAATGATAAACGTTGGAGAAGATGTGGGAAAATTGGAACACTAATGCATTGTTGGTGGAGTTGTGAACTGATCCAACCATTTTGGAGAGCAATTTGGAACTATGCCCAAAGGGCTATAAAATTGTGTGTACCCTTTGACCCAGCAATACCACTTCCAAAGAGATCATAAAATGGGAAAAGGATCCACATGTACAAAAGTATTTATAGCAGCTCTTTTTGTGGTGGCCAAAAATTGGAAATTGAGGGGATGCCCATCAATTGGGGAATGGCTGAACAAGTTGTAGCATATCAATGTAATGGAATACTATTGTTCCGTAAGAAATGATGAACAGGGGGATTTCAGAAAAACCTGGAAAGACTCATATGAACTGATGCTGAGTGAAATGAGCAGAACACAGTAACAGCCACATTGTGCAATGACTTACTTGGATAGACTTGACTTTTCTCAGCAGTGCAAGGATCTAAGACAACTCCAAAAGACTCATGATGGAAAATGCTGTTCTCATCCAGAGAAAGACCTATGGAGTCTGAATGCATATGGAAGCATACTATTTGCTCTCCTTTTCTTTTGTTGTTTTGTTTTATTGCTTCATTCTCGTGGTTCCTCCCATCAGTTCTAAGTCTTCTTTACATCATGACTAGTGGGAAAATATGCTTAATATGAATGTATATGTAGAGCCTATATCAGATTGCACGCCCTCCTTGGGGAGGGAGGAAGACAGGGAAGGGGAGAAAATTTACAACTCAAAATCTTACAGAAATGAATGTGGAACACTTAAAATAAATTCACTATTAGAAGAAGAAAAAAAGAAACTGGTTAACATAACTCTCTTCTTCTATTAATGAAAATTGTAACAAAATTTCTACTATTACTTTCGAAGTCCTGAACTGGGCATTTTTTCTAGGCTCTTCCTAAGGGATAAGAGAGTATTGTTAGTTTCCCAAATGGTGCTGTTTGGGAATTATGTTGTGCTCAAAAGATTTGAATGATTGAAGTCACAAGGAATGGATAGAGAATTCTGGATCTTTTTTCAAATCCCACCTTCTCATCTGAGTGACCTTGGTTGGGTCACTTCCCCTCTTTGGGCCTCAATTTCCTTATCTGTGATTGGATTTGATGATTTTTTTTTTATTTGATGATTTATAAGGTTCTTTCAGGCTATTTTATTTTCTTATATCAGTTTGAGTTTAGTTTGGATGCTATTTTAATGTTTTTATTCTAGTTTGGGAATTTTAGAAAATATCATCTAGGTTTGATCAATTAGAATTTGTTCACTAGAATTTATTTTGGCATATGCCTCAGTCTAAGCTTTTATTTATTCCCTTTTTATTGACCGATTCATATTCTTGCTAGGATAGGACTTTTGATTCGCTTCTGAGAGCTGAGGTCCCAAAGGTTATATTGGGGGAAGCCACAGCAATATGAGGAAAACCTGGGACTAGTTTAGAGATTTGTGCTAAAGGTTTTTTTAGTCTATGTAGCCATTGTAGTACTTGTAACTTCTGTTATATATAAACCTTCTTCAGAGGTTGGAAACTCTGCACTTGCCCCACTACATACTTGTTCTTTTCCTGCTGCTCATTTTTCTGAACTTTTATCAAAAGTTATCAAAAATACTTATTGTCTTTTGTGCTACAGGCTCCCAGAACCCTGGCCGAAGCTCACCTCCCCCAGGGTATGTGCCAGAACGTCAACAACGCATCGCACGACAGGGATCTTATACCAGTATTAACAGTGAAGGGGAATTTATTCCAGAGACCAGTGAACAGTGTGTGAGTATGAAGGTGTAGGAAGCAAATAAGTGGGTAAAAACCTCAGAGGTTGACCCAAGAGTAGAGCCTGAATTAAAACTGGAATGATTCCTGGGGGGATGTCATCTGAAATCAGGGTGGCTGATATAAAACAGAAATGATTTAAGATCTAATAAAGGCAGGTAAGACTTATAGCCTGTTTCAGGTTGTCCTGTTGGGAGTTACTCAATGTTGATAGTATCACCATCATCCGAGGTCTGGTTCTCAACTTTTCAGGTTCAGAATCTTGATTTTATCACCTTACTAAGCAATAATAAGGCTTCAGGGGACTGAGTCACAAATTCACAATATACTGATTTGTAAATCATAAATTCAACTTCTTAATTTATAGAATGATGTGCCCTTCCAGTAAAGGTTTTCCAAGATACTATCTTCTTGGTTTCTAGCTATAAATAAAAAAACAAATTAATAGTCATAAGGTTGCTTATTGAATGTAGAATCAGGAGGAGGGAATTTTAATCAAGCATTTAAGGGCCTACTGTGTGCCAGGTACTGTGCACTCTAGGTTACAAAGACAAAAATGAAAGTTTCTGTTTTTAAGGAGTTTACATTCTATCAGAAGAGACTTACAGTCTAGCAGGGGAAATAAAAGGACACATAAATACATATAGAAGATATACAAAAGAAATACAAGATAAATTTTTAAAGTGAGGCCCAAACAACTAGGGACTTCATTTAGGTGTCCCTTAAACAGAGTTTTGAGGAAAACAAATGATTCTAAAAGGTAGTCACAAAGTAGAATTGTTCCAGGCGTGGGGATGACCAGTGCAAAGGTATAGAGATGAAAGATGGAGTGTCATGTGTGAGGAAAAACAAAAAGGCTAGTTTGGCTGAACCTGTGTGGGAAGGAGGATAATGAGTTTGGGGCTAGATTGTACAGGGCTTTAAAAGATAAAGAAAGGAGCTTATATTTGATCTTAGAGACAATAGGGAGCCACTAAAATTTGCTAAGGAAGGGAGTGACATGGTCAGATTTGCACTTTAGGTAAATCACTTTGACAACTCTGTGGAGGATAGATTGGAGTAAGTTGGACAATCAATTAAGAAACTGCTGTAGCAAATCTAGGCAAGAGGTGGTGAGGCTCTGAACAGGGATAGTAGCTTTGAGTAGAGCAAAAGGGACATATGTGAGAAAAGTTACTGAGAATGTCAAGATTTATCAGCTGATTAGATGTGTGAGATGAGTAGGAGTGAGGGTTTGGAGAATAACAATGAGGTTGTGCATCTAGGTGACTAGAAGGATGGTGGGACCGTTGTCAAAAAAAGAAGTTTGGAAGTGAAGTGGGTTTTGGGAGAGAGATAATGAGTTCAGTTTTGGACTTGTTAAGTTTGAGATGCTTACTGAATATCCAGTTTAAAATGTCCAGGCTATCAGTGGAACTGAAGAGAGAACCTCAGGCTAGATATATTGATCCAAGAATTATATGCATAGGGATAATAAATGAACAAATAGAAGCTGATTAAATCACCAAGTGAGAAAGTGATGAGTAAAAAGTATTCAGCGAAGATATAGCATTGATACAGTTTGACACAGTTTCTCTTCATTTACCATGGAGATGTGCTGATGTCAAGAGAGGATGTCTTGACTACTCACGTGTTGGCTTTTGTACTTAGGCTACTAGGAATCTCTTTCAGTGGTACAAGCAAGTCTCTAGGATGATTTCAATAGCTTTTAAGGAAAAACTAGTCAAGCATTTATAGGGTAGGGACTTAGGAAAGGAAGCTGTGAAGTGGGAGCAAATCGCCTCAGTTACAGATAACTAGCATTGATCATATTCCTTCTCTTTCTCCATCCTTCTTCTTGGTAAAGAAAAGTTTGGGTGAGGGGAAAAGAGAGGAAAAATGTAAGAGAATATGATGGAGAGAAAGACACAGTTAACAATCATAACAGTGAACTTAGGAACTAAGGAATGAACTTAGAAAAAAACAGAAGAGGGTAGTAGAATGGATTAGGAAGCAGAATTAAACAATCTCAGACACTTCAAACAAAAAGATTCACACAATTAAAATGAGGGGCTGGAGCAGAATATTATCTTTTAGATGTCATACAAAGCAAAACTAAAAACACATAATTAAAAGAGCGGACAAATTACACTGTGTTTAAAGGCATGATAAATAACAAAATGCTATCAGTATTTAATATATATTCATAACATCTGAGTACAATTTATCAAACTATAAGAAGATATAGATAATAAAATTATAGTAGTGGGAGACTTCTAAATCTAGCTAGATCTAACAAAAAGATAAGTAAGAAAAAATGTAAGGACCTGAATAGAATTCCAGAAAACTTGAATATGGTGGATCTCTCTGGTGATTATTAAATGGAAATAGGAAGGAACATCCATATCTTTCAGCTGTGTGTGGCACCTTTACAAAAATTGACTGTTTCTTAACACAAAAAAAAATCTCATAAATACAGAAAAGCACAAATATTAAACACATCCTTTGTTGACCAAAACACAACAAAAACTATAAGCAATAAAGGAAATTTGAAGAAAAGATTCAAATGTTATTTTACATAAAATAATTTCATTCTTTAGAATCGGTGGATAAAAGGAAAAAATCATAGAAATGATACATGATTTCATCAAAGAAAATGAAAACAAAATGACATTAAATCTTAGGGTGCAGCCAAAGAAATCCTTAGGAAAAAAGTTAATTTTTAGACACTTTCATCAATAAAAGAAAAAGAACCCATCATTGAATTGATCTATAAAATAAAATACTAGAAAAGCAACAAATAAAAAACCCATCCAAACAAAAAGTAGAAATTCAGAAGATCAAAGAAAGGATGAATAAAATTGAAAACAACAGAACTATTGAATTGACAAAACTAAGAGCTGCTTTTTGGGGAGGGGGACTAATTAAATAAACTGTTCACAAATCTGTTTTTTTTTTTTAAAAAAGGAAATTAAAATTATCAATATAAATAATTAAAAAGAATTCATAAAAAATGAAGAGGAAGTAAAGGAAATTTTTAGAAACCATTTTGTCCAGTTATATACCCCTAAAAATCTGTTGACTTGAATGAATGTGAATATTTACAAAAACATAAAATTCCCAGGTTAACTGAACAAGAAATAGAGAATCCAAGTAACCCAGTCTCAGAAAAAACAAATAGAATAGGCCATAACAGAAATTCCAAAGGGGAAAAAAACCTAGGACTAGATAGATTTACAGGCTCCTTAAAGGCAGGGGCAATTTTTTGTCTTTCTTTATATCTCTCCCTAGCTCTTAGCATAGTTCCTGACACATAGTAATGGCTTAATAAATGCTTATTGACTATCATTCTGTCTCTGTCTCTCCATTTCTTTCCCAATTACAATTTACTCTGAAAGCCAAATACCCAGTCCTGCTCTGCTGTATGAGGTTTGCATTACATTGACCCTGCCTTCAGCATCTGTCCCACAACTGTTTCCAGTTTCTAACTGCATTAAATCTAAACTTCTCTTCCTGATTTAAGGCCCTTTTTGATACAGGTCCATAATAACTATCCAGCCATACTTCATACTCCCTCATAATGTGCAGCTTTCATTCTAAAGAGTTTTGCTTTCTCTCAATTCCACAAACATATTATGTTGACTGTTTGCAAAAAGTTGAAGAGAAGGCATCCTAATAAATTCCATCTATGATACAAATGTGATCTTGATACCCAAATCAGGGAAAGCCAAAGCAGATTTGGGGAAACTATAGACTAGTATCCCTAATGAATAGTGAAAGAAAAATATTTAATAAAATATTAACAAAAGGGCATGGTATCTGTTAAGAAATCATACATTGTGACCAGGTTGGAATTATTTCAGAAATGCAGGGTTGTTTCAATATTAGAAAAACTATAAACAGTAATCTATAAACTATAATCAAATAAAAATCATGATTATGTCAATAGATGCCCCAAAAAGGCTTTTTACAAAACAAAATGCATTTCTATTAAAACATTTTAAATTACAAGAATAATAGCTAGCATGCATACAGTGCTATAAAGTTTGCAAAGCACTTTACATGTTATCCCATTTGAAATTTTCTATCTATGATAAGGAGTATCTATCTGAATTCAAGAGCCAGCATCATATGTAATTAACAAACACTAGAGGACTTTTCCAGTAAGAATAGGATTAAAGCAAGGCTATCCATTATTACCACCACTGTTATTTGATATAGTTCTAGAAATGCTAGCTATAGTAATAAGACAAGAAAAAGAAATTGTGGGAATAAGCATAAATAAAAAGGAAATAAAATTATCACTTTTTGTGGAAGCTCTTGGGAGTCCATTTACCAAGACACACACACACACAGACACAGAGGAATTATATGAATAAAACTACAAAACACTCTTTACCTAAAGAAAGCCTTAAATGATTAGAGAAGAATTCATTCCTCATGATTGAGCTGTCCTAAAATAATAAAAATTATAATCATTCTTAAATTACTTTATTCAACGCTGTATTAGTTAAAGTACTAAAAGGTTAAGTTTTAGAGCTAGAAAAAAATAATTAAATTCTCCTTGAATAAAACACAAAGAATTTTGAGGGAAATAATGAAAAAACTGATAAAGATGGTACATAGCAATAATGGCTCTTAATATTTACTGCTTGTTAAATAATAATTAAATAGTTAACTAGTTAAAAAATAGAGAAGTTGAAAAGTAAGATAGATTAAGAACACCAGATTCAGAGGCAAACAAACATTGCAGCATAGTGTTCAGTGAACCCAAAGTGAATTCCAACAACTAGGATAAGGACTCAGTATTTGACAAAAATTTCTGGGAAAACCAGACAACAGTATGGCAGAAACTAGGGTTAGTCCATCATCTCTCATCATATAAGGCACAATAAGATCCAAAGGGATATAAAGGTTGTATGAGCAACTTAAGAGGAGCAGGAAAAGAGATTCCTTTTACAACTATTAATAGCAGAAGACTTCTTAATGAAATAAGGGATAACAGGCAATCATAGGAGGAGAAAATGAATATTTTTATTATGAAAAATTTTAAAGTTTTTACACAAAATCAGCGCAGTTAAAATTAGAAGGGAAATAACTAGGTAGGAAAAATAATTGCCGCAAACTCTAGACATAGAGGCATTTGATTCTATCTTATAAGAACAAAAACCATTCCTTATTAGATAAATGGTCAAAAAAGTGAGAGGCATTTTTTAATTAATTTTTTTCAGTCAATGAAAATTTACCTTCTCTCTCTTCCACCTTCTCCATGCCCCCAATTGAGAAAGAAAGAAAAACAAAACAGTTGTAACAAATATACATAGTCAGATTGGCCATATACAAAAATTTATGTTTTATTCTGCATCTTGACACCTCTCAGTAGGTAGATAGCATGCTTCATTATCAGTTCTTGGAATCATGGTTTGTCATTGCATTGACTTAGTTTTTAAGCCTTTCAAAATTGTTTTTCTTTATGTTCTTGAACAATCATTCTCTTGGTTTTGCTATTTTACTCTGCATCAGTTTATACCTGTCTTCCCTAGTTTCTCTAAAATTGTCTTTTTCATCATTTCATATAGCAAAATAACATTCTGTTACATTTATATGCCATAATTGTGCAACTATTCTGCAATTGATGGACACTCCCTTAATTTTTAGTTTTTTAGCCACAACAGAAAGAACTACTGTAAATATTTTTGGATCTGTGGGTTCTTCCCCTTTTTCTTTTATGCTTTTGGAGTACTGGCCTAGTAGAGATAACTTCCTGGGACAAAGGGTGTGAACAGTGTAGTAACTTTATGTATAGTTCTAAATTATTTTCCAGAATGGTTAGACCAATTCACAGCTCCACAAACATTGAATTAGGGTATCTCTTTTCCCACGGTCTCTTCAACAACTGTCATTTTCTTTTTCATTGTCTTTGCTTGAATTTGTATTCCTCTAATTAGTAATTTGGAGAATTTTTTCACACACAAAATAATCAAAGAATGAGAGAAAGGACCCATATGTACAAAAAATATTCATAGCAGCACTTTTTGTTGTAGATCTGGAAACAAAGTGGATGTCCATCAGTTGGGGAATGGCTAAACAAATTTTGGTGTATTAATATATTGGAATATTATTGTGCTGTAAGAAATTACAAAAGGGATGGTTTCACAGAAATGAGGGAAGACTCATGTAAACAGATGCAAAACAGAATGATCAGAATCAGAAGAACAATTTACACAATAACAACACCATAAAAAAGAAAAACAACTTTGAAAGAATTAAGCTGTTCACAATTTGGAATTATGCCCAAAAGGCCATAAAACTATGCATACACTTTGATCCAGCAATACCACTATTAGATGTGTATCCCAAAGAGATCATAAAAAAATGGAAAAGAACCCACATGTCCAAAAATATTTATAGCCGCTCTTTTTGTGGTGGCCAGGAATTGGAAATTGAGGGGGTGCCCATTAATTGGGGAATGGTTGAATATGTTGTGGTATATGAATGTAATAGAATATTATTATTCCATAAGAAATGATGGGCAGGTGGATTTCAGAAAAACCTGGAAAGACTTACATGAACTGATACTGAGTGAAGTGAGCAGAACCAGGAGAACACTGTACATAGTAGCAACAACATTGTTCAATGACTAACTTTGATAGACTTAGACTCAGCAATACAATGATCTAAGACAATTCCAAAAGACTCATGATGGAAAATCCAGGGAAAGAACTGTGGAGTCTGAATGCAGATCGAAGCATGTTATTTTCTTTAGTTTTTGTTTTTTCTTTCTCATGATTTTTCCCTTTTGTTGATTCTTATTTCACAATATGACTAAAGTGGAAATAAGTTGAATATGATTTTACAGGTATAACCTGTATCAGATTGCATGCCATCTTGAGGAGGGGGGAAGGGAGAAAAGGAAAAGGGGGCAGGGGGGAGAGAGGGGGAAAATTTAGAACTCAAAATCTTATAAAAGTGAATGTTGAAAACTAAAACTAATTAATTTTTTAAAAAGAGTTGCATTCAAAGCAAACAAGCAACAAATATGTATTGAGTGCTATTATGGTATTTTAAAAAAATGATACCAAGCACTTTTATTAAAAATTATTTACTTTTCTGCTTGGAAAAAAAAAAAAGAGTTAAGCTGTCTGATGAATGTAACGAATAACCAGGACTCCAGAAGACCAATAATCAACCATACTTCCCTGTCTCCACCCCATCTTTACCATCTCTCTCCATCAGCAAAGGAGTGATGCACAGAATGAGATATGTGGTTTAAGACATGGCTTATTTATCAGTTTATTTTGTTTGACTATACTTATTTATTATAAGGAGGGCTTTTTTTTTTCCTTAAAGAGTGGTAGATTTATGGTAGGGAGAAGAGAGGTTGTGATAGAGATGCCAAAAAAAGAAGTGTTGCATTGTCTGTAGTATCACTTTCCCAACTCCGATTAGCACTGGCAGATTGGGTCTCCAGAGTATAACTATTTCTCCCTTCAGGTTTCTAGAGATAACTCAAAGGAGCTGAAGGGTTTTCTAGTACTATATTGTTCATGAGCCTCCATCTAATGTCTCTAATGTCAGTTGCCAGTTAATGTTGTTTTAATATCATTTAATCAATTAAAATAAATTAGCTTTTCCAAAGGAGTGCTTACTGAGAAGTTATATCAGGGAATGAAGTATAACATCCCAAAGTAGGAGCATACTCTCCTCTAGAAAGGTAACTCAAATTTAAAGTGATTGATACAAAACATTCCACTCCTTCCCAAGTTCACTGCCAGGTATGACATAGCAATGAAACGTTTGCTCCCTTGCTTTCAGGACATGGTGTCTTGATTGCTGGAGTTGATTTACTGCTGACCTGAGTCACACATTCCCTCCTCAGGCCTGTCTGCTCAGTGTTCATGGAAATTGCTGCTCCCAGCTCCATGTGCCAAGATCTTTGATGGTTCTTCTAAGCTGGTCTATTCTGTCTTTAAATCACCTAAAATCTTGGGAAGAATAAACTTAATAGAAACAGAAGAAGCAGAGACACGTTGCAGTCATGGCTAAGTCTCCTCTTCTTAGAGCATTTTAGGGACGAGAAAGCAAGTTCATCTGCCTGAGCCTTTTGTATGTATGCTCAGTTCCTGCTCAGCAGCCATATAAATGGCTTTTTGTCACCATGTAATTAGCCAGCAGGAAACATACAGGCTACCTGGGCATACAGTTAAGCAGAGAAGGAAAGAGCCTCTCAATCATGAATTTTCCAAAGCAGGATATTATGCACATTCTAATCCAGATCCTTACTGTTCAGTCTCCTCATTACTGAAGAAAAGAAAGAAAATAACATCAATGAAAGATTATAAAAATAAGTAGAAGAAAGCAACGGAAGTTTAGAAAAAGAAAGAGCATATTTTTTTAAAAAAACAAGCTGTAATAGAGATTTTCAATTCCATATAAAAATCTTTTTGTTCTTTGTATATGTAAATAGTTATTTTTGTTGATACTTGTCAAGTTAATAAAGAATTTTTTTTTAAAAAAAGAGGCAATGGGCATATGGAAAAAAATCACTGGGTTTGCAACCCAGGAGACCTGATCCACCATGTGCTAACTGTGTGACGTTGGGCAAGTCACTTGAACATTGAGCCTCAGTTTCCTTATCAATAAAATAGTAAGAATAATTGTATACTACCTGTTTATATGGTTGTGAAGAATGAACATTGTAAACAAACCATAAAGCACTTTTTTATAAACAAGGAAATTAATGCATATCCATATTAGCTACAGCAAGGTAGCAAGATACAAAATAAATCCTCCTCAAAAATCAGCATTTCTTGGGAGCAGAGCCGAGATGGCAGAGTAAAAGCAGTGACTTGCTTGAGTTCTCCCCCAAACCACTCCAAATACCTGTTTAAAAAAATGGCTCTAAACAAATTCTAAAACAGCAGAATAGAGTGAAACAAATTTCCAGCCCAAGACAACCTGAATGGTTGATTGAAAAAGTCTGTTGTGCCAGGCGGGGAGAGGAACACAGTTCAGCATGGGCGTGCAGGCATAACGGGCCTCAGCAAACTTAGAGCAGGCCTCAGAGGACTAAATCATGAGCAACTGTTTCCAGCTGGCAGTTTCCAGACTTCTCAACCCACTAACACCAGAGAGAACTTTGAAGGTCAGTAGGAAAAGTCTGACTACGGTGAGAGAGAAACTTGGTTCCAGCCCCAGTCCTGGTGCAGCCCCAGGGCAGCGGCTGCTTCCAGAGCTTCAGGCCCACAGACTGAGGAGGAATCGAGTGGCTGATCAGAGGGAGATTGCAGGGATCTCTTTGCTGGTGCTGAGGCAGGATTGGCCTGCTTTGCCTGTGCTTAGGTCACAGTTCTAGGTGGCAGTCCTGGGGCAAGGAGGAGTGCTGGCATGGTGGAGCTTGTAGTGGTGGTGGAGAGGGAATCCTCCTCACAGTTCCAAGGTAGATAAGAGTGCTTATGGTCACTCATAGACCAGAGCACAGGCCAAGAAAGGAGTAAACACCTGGCCTTTGATCATACCACCTTGGAAGAACTGCAAATTTACAGGTCCCTAGAAGTATCTCTGAAAAAGTATCTGCACAAAACCCCCCGAAGCTTGTGACAGTACATTCTCCACACTGGAAGCAGACCTGTACCTTAACAAAGAGTTTATAACTCAAGTAATTGACTGGAATCATGAGCAAACTGCACAAAAAAAGTCAGACCGTAGAATCTTACTTTGGAGACAAAGATCAAAACATCCAACTAGAAGAAGAAAACAAAATCAAAGCCCCTACATCCAAAGCCTCCAAGAAAAATATGAATTGGTCCCAGGCCATGGAAAAGCTCAAAAAGGATTTTGAGAAGCAAGTAAGAGAAGTAGAGGAAAAACTGGGAAGAGAAATGCGAGTGATGCAAGAAAATTACGAAAAATAAGTCAACAGCTTGCTAAAGGAGACCCAAAAAAATACTCAAGAAAATAACACCTTAAAAAATAGCCTAATCCAAATGGCAAAAGAGATCCAAAAAGCCAATGAGGAGAAGAATGCCTTCAAAAGCAGAACTGGCCAAATGGAAAAGGAAGTCCAAAAGTTCACTGAAGAAAATACTTCCTTAGGGGCAACTAGGTGGCGCAGTGGATAGAGAACCAGCCCTGGATTCAGGAGGACCTGAGTTCCAATGCGGCCTCAGACACAACGCTTACTAGCTGTGTGACCCTGGGCAAGTCACTTAACCCCATTGCCTACCCAAAAAAAAAAAATTAGAATGGAGCAATTGGAAGCTAGTGACTTTATGAGAAATCAAGACGTCGTAAATCAAAACCAAAAAAAAAAAAAATGAAAAAATAGACAACAAAGTGAAAATTCTCATTAGAAAGACAACTGATCTGGAAAATAGATCCAGGAGAGATCATTTAAAAATTATTGCACTATCTGAAAGCCATGATCAGAAAAAGAGCTTAGACATCATCTTTCAAGAAATTATCAAGGAAAACTGCCCTGATATTTTAGAACCAGAGGGCAAAATAGAAATTGAAAGAATCCCACTGATCACCTCCTGAAAGAGTTCCCCAAAGGAAAACTCCTAGGAATATTGTAGCCAAATTCCAGAGTTCCCAGGTCAAGGAGAAAATATTGCAATCAGCCAGAAAGAAACAGTTCGAGTATTGTGGAAACACAATTAGGATAACACAAGATTTAGCAGCTTCTACATTAATGGACCAGAGGGCTTGGAATATAATATTTCAGAGGGCAGAGGAGATGAGCTTACAACCAAGAATCACCTACCCATCAAAACTGAGTATAATCCTTCAGGGGAAAAAATGGATATTCAGTGAAATAGAGGACTTTCAAACATTCTTGATGAAAAGACCAGAGCTGAATAGAAAATTTGACTTTCAAGTACAAGACTCAAGAGAAACATGAAGAGGTCAACAGGAAAGAGAAATCATGAGGGACATATTAAGGTTGAGCTGTTTACATTCCTACATGGAAAGATGGTATTTGTAACTCATGAGACTTTTGTCAGTATTAGGGTAGTTGGAGGGAAAAAATTTATGTATGTATGTATGGATAGACAGATAGATAAATAGAAGGCACAGGGTAAATTGAAGTTGAAGGGGTGATATCTGGAGAATAAAAGTAAGGGTTGAGAGAGGATTATACTGGGAGAAGGTGAAAGGAAGAGGTAGAATGAGGTAAATTATCTCACATAAAACAGACAAGAAAAGGCTTTTACAGTAGAGGGGAAATGGGGGAAGGTGAGAGGGAATGAGTGAATCTTATTCTCATCAGATTTGGCCTAAGGAGGGAATAACATACATACTCAGTTGGGTATGGAAATCTATCTTACCCTACAGGAAAATAGGGAGGGAAGGGGACAAGAGAGCAGGGGGATGATAGAGGGGTAGGCAGATTGGGGGGAGGGGGTAATCAGAAGCAAACACTTCTGAGAAGACACAGGGTCCTTCCCAAGAGAGAATAGAATAAACAGGGTGGGATAGGATTAAGGGAAATATACTTAGTTTTTCACAACATGACTACTGTGGAAGTGTTTTGCATGACTACACATGTATAACCTGTATTGAGTTGCTGGCCTTCTCAATGAGGGTGGGAGGGGAGGGAGGAAGGGAGAAAATTTAGAACCCAAAGTTTTAAAAACAAATGTTTTTGTTTGTTTTGTTTGTTTTTGTTTTTTTTTAGGCAATTGGGGTTAAGTGACTTGCCCAGGGTCACACAGCTAGTAAGTGTCAAGTGTTTGGTCTGAGGCCGGATTTGAACTCAGATCCTCCTGACTTCAGGGCCAGTACTCTATTCACTGTGCCACCTAGCTGCCCCTTAAAAACAAATGTTAAAAAATTGTTTTCACATGCAACTGGGAAATAAGATATACAGACAATGGGATATAGAAAACTCTCCTGCCCTACAGGAAAATTGAAGGAGAAGAGGATAAGAGAAGGCGGGGAGGAGATAGAAAGGAGGGCAGATTAGGGGAAGGGGTATTCAGAATGCATGCCATCTTGGGGTGGGGGGAGGGATGAGATGGGGAGAAAATTTGGAACTCACAATCTCATGGAAGTGAATGTTGAAAACTAAAAATAAATAAATTAATGAAAAAAAATCAGCATTTCTATAAAGCACAAAAAAGATAGGAAGAAATAAAAGAAATTTTGTTCAAAATAACTATTAAGCATAAGATATATGGGAGTTAATCTATCAAGGCATTCATAATATTTATATAAATCCAACTCTTTAAAGCACTCTTTACAGAAATAAAGTGAGATATATTGGAAAGAGAATCACTGCTTGAGTTTGGGCCATGCCAATATAATTAAAATAATAATAATTAAATGCATAGATTTATATAGATAACACTTAATGCTAAGGAGATACTTTTATTTATTTTGAGCAGGATTATTTATTTTGTTATAAAGTAACAAAACTTATTTGGAAGAAAAATATCTAGAATCTCAACAGGAAACAGTAAGGGTATGAATGAAAGAAGTGTTGCATTATGAAATATTAAACTATATTCTAAACTCATTAAAAATCATTTAGTGTTGGATACAACAACAGCTGAAAATTGGATCACTTGAACAGGCTAAATAAGATACAGAGAAGTCACTGAAAATAGTAACCTGGTATTTCATAAATCCAAGAATGTAAATTACTGGAGTAAAGATTTTCTTTTTTAATTTAGCAAGAACTGCTAGGAAAACTGGAAAGCATTTTAGCAGAAATTTGATTTGGCCCACCATATTACTGCGTTAAGCACAAAATGGATATGTGCCCTGAATATAAAATGTCATACCATAAAAAAAGAAGATAATGGAATCAGATTTTACAGGTGTGACTAGGGGGAGAATTATTTTTCCTTATTTCTTTAAAAAATTATTAATGTCTTTTGTTTTATATTATTTTCACTTCTGAATACATCTTTACTCCTTCCCTACCCAGGAAGCCATGCTTTATAATGAAAAAAAAAAATTTAATAAGGAAAAAAGCAATCATGCAAAATCAACCATCCATCATCCAAATCTTACATGATATTCAGTATTTCAAACCCATAATCCCATACCTTTGCAAAGAAGGGATGGAGAGGCATTTTCTCTCCAAAGAAAATTCTCCAAATTTTCTTCTCCAGATTCAGTTGAAAAATTTAAGTTTTTGACCTTTTGTTCTTCCATTTACATTGTCATATTGTCCTTTTTTCCCTCCCTAATTGATTTCCTATTTCAGTCTCTACAGAAGTTTTTCCAAACCTTCTCTTCCCTACTCAAGCCCACATTTCTCATTCCCCAACTCCCATTCTCTCAGTTGAGGAAGATCTTCTTTACTGAAAAAAATGGAGGCTATTCAACATGAGTTCCCTGTTTTTCATCTCAAAACTCCTTGAGATTAATTCCTACTCACTTGTCCTTTCTTTCAGTCCCTGACAAAGTGGTAGCCCTTGTCTTCACCAAAGTTAGCCCATGTATGCTTCTCTTTCCATCTTCAACAGATCAAATGCTCAGTCATTCCCTTCCCCCATTTCTTGAATCCTCTACTTCTCTCCATCATGAGATTCCTTCCCTACTGTCTTCAAACATGTCCAAGTCTCCCACATCCTTAAAAAAAAAAAATCCTTCACTAGACCCTACCACCCTCTCAAACAATTTCCTCCCTTTACTAGCCAAACTACTTTTAACAGTTGTCTGTATTTGCTACCTCTACTTTCGGTCCTTTCGATTTAACTTTGCATTCTGGCTTCTAACCTCATTACTCAACTGAAATACTCTCTCCAAAGTTACCAGTGATCTCTTTTTGTTGTTGTTGTTGTTGTTGTTGTTGTTGTTGTTGTTGTTGTTGTTGTTGTTGTTGTTTTTGTTTTTTGGGGGGTTTTTTTTAGGCAATTGGGGTTAAGTGACTTGCCCAGGGTCACACAGCTAGTAAGTGTCAAGTGTTTGGTCTGAGGCCGGATTTGAACTCAAGTCCTCCTGACTTCAGGGCCGGTGCTCTATCCACTGTGCCACCTGGCTGCCCCTCCAATGATCTCTTAATTGCCAAATCTGATGGTCTTTTCTCAGTCTTAATCCTTCTCAACATGCATCTGCTACATTTCACACTATTGACCACTATCTCCAAGGTAGTCTTTTCTTTGGGTTTTCATGACATTCCTGTTTGCTGGTTTGCCTCCTATCTCTCTGACCCTCAATCTCCTTTGCTGGCTCATTATCCACATCATGCCCCTTGACTGTGGGTGTTACCCAACCTTCTGCCCTGCATCCTCTTCTCTTTTCCATGTATATATATATATACACATATATATATTTTTTTTTCCCCTCTCATGGTAACCTCATCAACTTCCATGGTTAAACTATCATTTCTATACAAATTACTCCAGATCTTTCTATCTAGCCCTAGCCTCTCTAGTCTCTCTCCCCTAAGTTTTAGTCCTAAATCACCAGTTGCCTTTTGGACATTTCAAATTGGATAACCTGAAGACATCTTAAACTCAGTGTGTCTGAAACACTTTAATATCTTTCTTCCTAAACTTTCATCTCTTTTAGACTTCCCTATTTATGTAGGTAAAGGCACCACCATCTATCTAGTATTTCAGATTCTCATCCTCTTAGTGTTTAGGTCTCGGCATTATCTTGAACTCCTCACTCTCTTACTTCACGTGATCAGTTCTCCCCAAATCTTGCCATTTCTACCATCCCACCATTTCAGATCCAAGCCCTTTTGCCCATCCACACAACAACTGCTTTAGTTCAGGTCCTCAGCACTTCTCACCTAGATTATTGTAACAGCTTCCTAATTAGTCCCCTTACAGCAAATGTTTCTCCATTCCAGTCTGTAAAACACGCAGTGATAGCAACGTCATTTTCCTTTAGTACAGATCTGATCATGTGACACTTCCCCTCCTCCATTCAGCCAATTCCAGTGACTTCCTGTTGCCAGTAAAATATAAACTCCTCTGTTTACCTTTCAAAGCCTTTCACAACCTGGCCCCAACCTATCTTTCCAGTCTCCAGCCAAACTGGTCTCTGTTTCTCACATATGACATTCCATCTCCCATCTCCTTGCCTTGCACTGGCTGCCCCTCATGCCTGGAATAGACTCCCTCTTTACCTCTACTTCATGGAATCTCTCTCTTCCTGCAAGATCTACTTCAGCTACAATCTTCTACATAAAGACTTTCCTGGTTCTCCCAACTGATAGCGTACTCCCAAACTACATTCTATTGAACTAGTTTGTATATATTTGTGCCATATACATGCGTTGTCTCCTTCATTAGAATATTAGCTCAAAATAAATATTATTTTATTCTTTGTACTTATATCCCTAGTACCTAGCACAGTGTCTGTCACATAATCAATACTTATTAATTGTTTATGTTTTTCTACTTATGCTTACTTTGATCTGCATCATTTATTATGTCTTCCCATGCCTTTTCTTATTTCTTTATATTTGTTTTATTTTTCAGTAATTACATTCAAGTACACAGTTTGTTTATCCATTCTCCAGTTGATGGTCTACTTTGTTTTCAGTTCTCTGCTTACACAAAGTGCTGACAGGAATATTTAGGGCCTTTCTTTCTGCTTTTTATCTTCTTGGTAAGGGGAGAATTCTTAACTAGACAAGGAATAGAGGTATTTAAAGATAAAATCAACGTTTTTCATACATAAAATTAAAATTTTTACACATAAAATCAATGAACATAGAATTAGAAGAAAAATAGTAGAGTGGGAAAAGAAATTTACATCAAATATCATTGACAAAAGTCTGATATTCAAATTATATAAAGAATTGACACAAATAACACCAACCGTCATTTACCTATAGATAAGTCAAAGGATATGAGCAAATAATTTTCAAAAGGAGAATTATAAATTTATAAATGCCTACATAAAAATAGAATCCATGTGACTAACAATAAGAGAAATGCAAAAAAAAAAACCCAAAACCAATCCAAAGCTGATGTTTCGCCTCGTTAACCATGCAACATGGCAAAGCTGGGACTAGTCATTGTTAGAGGGGCTTTGGGAAGATAGGCAGATTGATGTAGTATTGGTAGAACTGTGACGTGGCCTAACCTTTCTTGATTTTAGTTTGAAATTATTTAAGAAAAGTGACTAAACTATCCATACCCTTTGATTCAACAATCCCACTATTGAGCATGTACTCCAAGGAAGTCAAAACATCAAAAGTCCAATATATTTCAAAATATTAACTATCAGTATTCTTTGTGATGGTGAAGACATGGAAAAAAGTGGGTGTTCATTGATTGAGAAATGACTGAAAAACCTATTGTATGTGAATATATTTGAATATATGTATAGTAATATGACAACTGTGTGAAAGTAAAAGAAACTGAAGATTTATTTGAACTGATGGAATGACATAAGCAAAACTAAGAGAGCAGTATTCATAGGGACTTCAATATTGTAAATAAAAAGATCACTAAGAGGAAATTGAACTCCAAATAATTGAAAAACCAATGAAGACCTGGAGAAGAAATGATTAAACCTATCACCTCTTTCACCCCAAGAAAAGCAGAGAGGGCCACTAAGACTGAACATTGTATACATAGTCAACAGACATTTATTAAGTGCCTACAGTGTGCCAAATACTGTGCTAAGCACTGAGGATAGAAAGAAAGGGGCATTCTCAAGAAGCCCCCAGTCTAACAAGGGAGACAACATGAAAATCAACTATATACAAATAAGACACACTCAGGAAAAATTAGCAATAATCAACAGAGGTAAGGCATTAGCGTCAAGGGAATTAGGATTCTTAAAGAAGGTAGGATTTTATCTGGAACATGAAAGAAGCCAGGAAAACTGGGAAGCAAAAATGAGAAGGGAGAGCATTCCAGGCAAGGGGCACAGCCAGTAAAAATGCTTGGAGTGAGGAGATGGAGAGTGCAAGGAGCAGCAAGGAGACTGGTGTCACCACATCAAAGTGTGTAGAGTGGGGTAAGGTATAAGAAGAATGGAAAAGATAGGAAGGGACCAATTTATGAAGGGCTTTCATCCACTGCCATGCTACTAACGTATGACATTGCCTTACAGATGCTGGATCCCCTGAGCAGTGCCGAGAACTCTGTGTCAGGAAGTTGCCAGTCCTTGGACAGGTCAGCAGACAGGTGCGACTAGCCACATTGCAGTTTTGCTTTGTTTGTTTTTTTTTTTTTTAATACAAGTAAGTTGAGGATGGGTTAGCTGTGCTTTTTTTCCTCCCTCAGCTCTGTTTGCTTTAGCCAAGATTCTCCCACCAAACTCCAAAACAAACTACCTGTGTGGAGGAAACTTCACTTTCCTGGAGAAGAAACTTGTCACTAAAAATATCGTGTTTTTTCCTAATTAGCCACTGACAACAGTAACCTCTATTACCACCCCTTGACTTCTTGGCTGGGATCCTGGGCAGAGCCTGCTCTATGAACAACAAAGGACTAAGCCAGATATAGTTCTGGGCCACACTGATGGTCTTCACAGTAAAAAGTTATATTTTAATCCAAGGATTTCTGATGAGGGAAAAAATTCTAGCTTACCAATACTACTAACCTACTCATCAGCAAAACACAAGTCTTTTTAAAACTAATTATTCATTTGGAATTTAGACTTGTGATCTGGTCCTAGAAGTATGTAGGCTCATTTTCCCATTTTCCTTAGCTTAAAGTATACTCACTTCCCCAGGTTCTGTTTTGATGTCTAAATCCTTCAGGTGCCATCCCTGTATATCCATTTTCCCTTCACTCAGCTGTCTATTCTATCTCTCCCTTTTCCTCTACCTCCAGGGGAGTTAATTTTCTAGGGTCTTATAATAGCAGATTTATTATAGTATTTCAAAAGAATTCTGCTTTAAAATATTAAATATTATCCAGTATTAAAATATTCTTCATGAATTCCTGTGGCCAAAAAAAATTATTACTTGGTGGCCAACTTTCTGGTGATGAACTTCCCTGTACTTTGCTGGGTTAGTTTTGGGTTAACAATCCATAGCCAGAGAAATTGAGAAAATAGGCATAGATAAAGAGAAAACAAAGTTAATTGGGTTTTACAGATGCAGCAGATTTCAGTGTCATATGCTTTACTTAGAGAACCTTGAAAATTCATCTAAAATTAATTCAAACAATAACTTCATCAGAGTAATAGTATATTCAATAAAGCCACCCCCCCAAAAAAAATCAGCTTTTCTGTATATCACCAACAAAACCCACCATAAAAAAATTTTTTTTAATCCAACTATAAAAAAAATAAAATAAATCCATCTATAAGATTCACCAATACAAAGGAATTTTATGAATACAGTCTATACAGAGATAAAAACTTAAATAATTAGAGAAAAGTTAATTGTTTCTGGTTGAGCTGTGCTAATATAACAAAAATTATAATGTTACCTAAACTAATTTACACATTCAGTACTATGCTAATTAAAATGCCAAAGAATTATTTTGTCAAACTAGGCAATATAACAATATTTATCTGAAAGAACAAAAGGTCGAGAATATAAAGGGAAATAATGGGAAAAAAGTGGAAAGAAGGCAAGAGCTAGCAATAGTATAAAACAGTACTCATCAAATTATTTGGTACTGGTTGAAAAATAGAAAAGGTGATCATTGGAACTGATTATGTACATAAGATCCAGAAGCAATTATACATAGTATCAGAGTGATTGATAAACCGAAGGATACCAACTATTGGGGTAAAAGCTTATAATTTGACAAAAACTGCTAGGAAGACTTAGAAAGCAATCTGAGAAAATGATTAGATCAACATCTTACAAAATGTGCTACAATAAGCTCCAAAAATCATGTAAATATAGAAGATCGTGCCATTTTGAAAACAGAAAGCTACCTTTTACAGCTATAGATTATGGGAATGTACTTGACCAAATGAGGGATAGAGAGTATCACAGGAAATAAAATTATTTTTATTATAAAAATTGAAGAATTTGTGCATGTATAAAAGCAATGCAGTTAGAATTATAAAAGAAACTGTTAACTGAGGAAAAAAATCTTAATAGCAGATTTATCTTGAAGATGCACAGTATCTAAGATGTAGAAACAATTAGAACAAATATATTAAAAACAAAAATATCCCAAAATATAATATCTCAATAGGTACAGAAAAAGCTTTTGACCAAGTACAGCACTCATTTATGCTTTTTTAAAAATACTTACAAATCATAGGCATAGAGGGATCCTTTTCTAATATAATAAAAAGTATCTATCTAAAACCAAAAGAAAGTAGCATGTGCAGTGGGATGTACTAGAAGACTTCCTAGAAATTACAAGAAAGATGCTACCTCTTCCATTACATAGTTTTACAAATACTAGTAATAACAGTAGGACACGAGAAAGAAATTAATGGCATAAAGTTAGGGGAAGAGGAGACAAAACTATCCTATTTACTGTTCACATGGTGATTTACTTAGAAAATCATTGACAATCTGCAAAGAAACTAATTGAGACAATAGCTTCAGCAAAGTTGTAGCCTATAAAATAAGCTAACCAAAGTCAGCAGCATTTCTATGTAATAACAGAGTCCAAGAGGCAATAATAAAAAGGTAAATCCCATTCAGATAAACTACAAAATGTGTTAACTATTTGGGAGTCAGTCTACCCAACTGAAGCCAATACTTGTATAGATTTAATTATAAAATGGTTGTTAAAGAAATAATAAACAATTTATATAGCTGAAGTAATATTCAGCTTCATGGCTAGGTTGTATCAATATAATAAAAATGATAATGCTACCAGAGTTAATTTATAGTTTTAATGCTATACCAAACCACCAAATGGGTACTTTACTGAGTAAAAATAATAACGGTCAGTCATCAACATTCACGTGTTTAACTTTAGTGACTTCAAGCATTCATATGATTTTATTAGTAACTTCATTTTCACTTTTGTGTTAGCACCCGTGCAGATTTGCACATAGGCATAGTAGAGAAAAAAAAAATGAGAGGCATGATACATGCCAAGTTTGTGGAGTGACTGGTATCCTATTAGGGGCTTCACTGGTCTTGTTCACCCTACTATTGTAAAGTAAAGAGCTACCCAGGCCTTTATTGCGTATTTTAATTTTTTATCTTCAAAATTCGAGTTTTGTGTTGCAATTATGGCTCCAAAGCATAGTTCAAGTCCTTTGGGCTCTAAGCCCAACCAGGCAAAGTCAGTGATGAGACTTAGTGAGAAAATAAATGTATTAGATAAACTTCCTGTCAAAATGCCTAAAACCACTGTTGGCTGCAAGTTTGATGTTAATTAATTGATAATTCATTATATATAGTACAACACTCTCACACTGCTATCTGGCATAGTGGAAGGTATGATTCAGGTTAAAAAATGTTTTAGTTTTAAGAATTTTATTTGATGTACAGTAGTTATGGTACTGTACATTTCATATGTTAGAAAAAGTGAATATTGTCTGAAATCAGTGTCTTTTTAATTGAGATGTTAGCAAAAAAGGTCACAGAATTATAGAGAATTACTAGTGAGAAAAAATGTTTTGCATGTTGCCAGGTTTATTTTGTGTGCTGCATTTTATGTGTTATTTCATGGTTACTGTGTTAGGAAAAGTGCATATTATCAGAATTAATGTTTTGTTATGAAATTATATGCAGAAAAGTATGTTTTCAGCAATCTCTGGCAAAAGATTACAATTTTTGGTGGTTGTGGTAATCTAACCTCACATTTCCTGTAGGTTCAATGTATCAACGTACTTGTTTTTTACTTTTGTGCTGTTTTCTAGGAACGTTACTCCCATGAAAGTTGAGGATTGATTGTAATTCATTTGGAAGAACAAAAGATCTAGAATATCAAGGGAAATAATGAAAACAGGACTGAAGCACTTCCATACCTCAAACTATATTATAAAGCAACCATCATCAAAATCATTTAGTATTGGTTTAAAAATACTAAAGTAGATCAGTGGAATAGACTACATAAGGGGGAATCAGATATAATGGAATTCAATAACCTACTGTTTGATAAACCTAAAAACATAACTCTCTATTTGATGGGAAAACTAGAAATCAGTCTGACAGAAATTAAGCTTAGAAAAACATCTTACACTAATAGATTCCATTACATCCAGAATAGATACACGATCTGAAAACTAAGGATCATGTCATTAAAAAATTAGAAGAGAAGCAAATCATATATCTTTCTCATCTATAAGTAGGAGATTAGTTCTTAATGAAAGGAGAGAGCCAATTACAAAAAGTGAAATAGATAATTTTTATTACATTAAAAACTCCCGCATCATCAAAATTAATAAAGGAAGCAATCAGCTGGAGAAAAAAAAAATCTTTGCATCATGTTTCTCAGATAAGGGCTTGGTATCTAAGATATATAGGCAACTAAGAGAAAAATGTAAAACCAAAAGCCATTCCCCCAACAGATAAATAGTTAAAGGATATTTAAAAAAAAAAACCAAACAGTTCTCAAAAGAAAGATTGCATTATGTTATATGCCATATGAAAGAATGCTTCAAATCATTAATAATAAGAGAAATGCACATCAAAATTACCCTGAGATTTTGCCTTGTACCCAACAAATTGGCAAAAGTGACAAAAGAAGGACATAGTCAACATTGGAGAAATTGTGGAAAGACAGGCCCCATTAATCATTGTTGGTGAAGTTGTAAATTAGTACAGACATTTTGGAAAGCAAGTTGGGGTTATGCAAATAAATTCACCAAGATATTCATATCTTTTGACCCAGAGATTCCACTACTAGATATCTACCCCAAGTAGGTCACTGACAAAAAGAAAAGCTCTGTATATACCAAAATATTTTTAGCAGCACTTTTTTGTGGTAGCAAAGAACTGGAAACTAAGTGGATAGATGCCTATTGATTGGGGAATGTCAAAACAAATTTTGGTCCTTGAATATTATTATTCATAATATTATCAATATGTAGAATATTATTATGCTTTAAAAATAACAAATTTGATTACAGAAAAGCATGGAAAAACTTAGATGATGTGCAAAGTGGTGCAAAGTAAAGTAGAAGCCAATATATATACATATATATATATGTATGTATGTATATATATGTGTATATATATATATATACACACGATGACTACAGTAGTTTAAATTGAAAGAACAGCAACCATGAAACAATCAAAAATAAATGTTGCAAAACTGTAAGGAATAAGATTAGCCCCCAAAAAAAGATATGAGAAAATACTTCCTCCAACTCCTTTGCAGAGTTGGGGGAAGGGGAACAAGATTCATGGTTGTGAAACTTAGTTTTTTTAGAGGTTAGATTTTCAATATTTTGATCATTTTACAGAATTTTTTTCTCTTTTTAAATTTTTTATTATAAGGAATGACTGGGGGAGGAGGGTGAGACATTGTGGGATAGCTCAGTGATGTACAAACAAAAATATCAGTAAAAATAATTTTTTTCTTTAAAAAGAGTCATTTCCCAGTAGATGAATGGTCAACAGATATGAACAATTCTCAAAACAAGAAATCTAAGCTGTCTACAACCATATGAAAAAAATGCTCCAAATCTCTCTTTTCATCTCTTGGAAATACTTTACTTTTGTCTTCAGAATTTAATGAATGGCAACTTTACATCCCACCTGGGCTGACTTCTCCTTTAAAATTTTAGGCTATGGGATCTTACCTATCCTTTCTCTGAACTCTTTGAAATCTACTCTTCTGAAGTACAGAGTACAAGCCAGACTATGCTCTAGTTTCCTCTCCTCTAAAACAAATCAAAAATGAAGTGGTCACTTCCTCTCCAAGGGCCCATCATTTCTACCCCAGGGACCAGTTCTTCCTTTTTGGTAAGAATGAGATTTGGAATTGAATTTTCCTTCTTTGGTTCCTCCGCTTTTTGAAGAATGAAACTATTTTGAAGGCAAGTAAAAAAAAAATTATTACTTCTGCTTTTGTTAGAGAATGAGTTCCAAAAATGTTTGAATAATTTAAGTCCCCTATCATTTCTATATCATACTTTCCTATTGTAGGCTTGTGATCTGTTTCCCAGAAATGGATGAGGGTCCATTTCACCTTTCTGACTAGGTATGTTCTAATATACTCCATTGAGAATATCACTAATGTTTCTGGTTCTCTTGACCTTCACCCAAATGCTTTCCATCATCCTTTCCTCTTCTTTAGCTCCTGTTCCCTGGATTTCTTCACATGAAGAAAATCCAGGTAAACATTAAAATCTGAAGAAACACATGATCTCCTTTATATAGAATACACTTCTTCCCCCACACTCCAACACACCCTTTAATCTATCTTTTTCCTCTTGAATAAAGTAAGTCTTTCCACAGCCACATCACAATCATGAGCTTTATCCCACCAAGTTTCAGTGATACTCATAAAGTCAAATTTCATTCCTTATATTAAGACCTCTAGTTTACCTTGCATGAATTTTTTTAATGTATTGACACATTTTGTTTAAACACGACAAACTCCTTTAAACAAACATATCCAGTAACCCTTCCTAAAGTGTATTTCCTCAAAACAGCCAAGAAAAACTCCCAAAGAGTGTGATCATGTACTGATAAATACATACAGCCCTGTGTCCTATCAATTATAGCAAAAAACAGTTGGCCTAAATTTTGTTGCTTCCTGTAGTTGACTTCATTTCCATTATAGTCTTTATGTTCATCATCATCATCTTGTTACATATACTGTATCCATTTGTGTGTACACATGATTTTTGAGGCCATGATTTTTATTGCTGGCTTTTCTCTTAGATTTGGTCTCATGACTTTCTTTCTAGGCATTTCCATCACTATTTTCATTCTTACCTTTCCTTTTATTCAAGGCAAGGTATTTGTCTACAACTCTTAGATTCTTTCTTTGTTGTCTAATAAGCAGAAGCTTAGAAGAGAGGTCCCAGAGAAGTATTGTCTGGGAATCCCTGGGATTGTCTCCTTTTCTGAAGCTTGAAGTGCTAGGCTGTACAGTTCTCATCCAGGCTAGTGTTTTGGACTGGGGTAGTTTCTTATAAATGGATTGTTGGATTTAGGCATCAGACTTAGGGACAGAAAGATTTGGATATAGGAGAATACCAAGCCTTTACTGCCTCAGATTGCTTGAAAAATAGTCAGAGGATCATCTTGATCAGATCCAGGGCAGAAGAGGGCTTTACTGCCAAGTAGTCATCCTCTGCTTTTTTGGACTCCTTAAGAAATTTTCTGAAAGTTGTGGTTTTTTTTAAAAGTTTGTTTGCTTGTTTCACTAGCCCATCCTTTCGGAAATCTCGGATGTCTAGAGCCCAGAGTTTCCCAGATAACAGACAAGAATATTCAGGTATGTTGCTTCAGATCACAGGTGACCACTCTCGTCAGAGATGTGGTGCTCATTGGGAAGAGAGAGTAGCAGCTTTGCCCCTTGCATCTTTCAGCTAGATGAACTAGACCAATTCAATTCAACAAGCATTTATTAAATAACCAACTGTGACAAAAATGAAACTGTCCTTACCTCAAGGAGCTTACTGCATTTCACTGGAAGAAACAGTATGTACACAGATATAAGTAAATGCAAAATAAGTGGGAATAACAACTGGGGGAATGGAAGGCCCCATGTAGGAGATAGTACTTGAGCTAAGGCTTGAAGGGAGATTGGGATTCTGAGAAGCAGAGAGTGAAGAAGGAGCATTTCGGACACGGAGGGCAACCTATACAAAGGTAGGAGACAGAAGATAGAATGTCATGTGGGTAATAGCAAGTGGCCAGTTTGACTAAATCATGATGAAGGAATAAGATGAAATCAATTTGAAGAGATAGGTTAAAGCCAGATTGTGAAAATGTGGCTGTTGGCCACTTATCCAGCAGCCAGTGCTCATTCCTGTGTGTATCTCTTTCAGATCGTGACACTCAGCTCTATGACAAAGGGGTAAAGGGTGGAACATATCCCCGTCGTTATCATGTTTCTGTTCATCACAAGGACTACAATGATGGTGAGCACAACCCTTCCCCCTGCTGGTTATCCTGTGCCTCTTCCTGCATGAGTAACTAGGAAGAGCAAGAGAAGCCTATGATCCAATTTCTTGTAGAGTTATCAGCTCCCATCGTGGTTTTGCCTAAATGACCTAAACTGAGCTGTCCCTATGTAGCTTCACCCAGGGTCCTATGTGTTTACTTTTCACTAAAGAGGTATGTTGCAGACTCTATAAACTGGGAACAGAAAAAAAAATAGCTTCCTTATCCTATTTTTTTAGAGAGAGTAGAGATCATCTTCAAGGTAGCTGCTCCTCAACTTCATGTTGATCTTATCCATCCTTATAACTGTTCCAGGGTCTCCAACTCTACCAAAAACAAAACAAAACAAAACAAACAAACAAACAGGGTCTCCACCTCTTTAATGTCTACCCTAGTCCTTTAGGAGCACAGGGAGTGTGACTACTGTTGAGAATGCTGAGAAGTGTGCACAGGGAAGCCAAGGGCTGTTTTGGTGTTGTCCCCTGGAGCTACTCTTTCCCAGGTCAAGCTGTGGCTCTCATGTCCCCTAAATAATCTCCTGCTTCATTTTTTTCTGCTTTTAGTTTATATATTCCAGATAAATTAGGCAGCAGCTACTCTAGGATGAGCTAGGTGGTGAAGGGAACTGAATATAGGTGGTTTTATTGTTCCATTTCATCCCACCCAAAGTCTTGGATGCTTGCCATTGTTTGAACAGCAAACCTTATGGCGAGTAATCTCATTTTCTCTGTCCTCTTTTTCCCAAATCATTGTAGGCCGGAGAACATTTCCCCGGATAAGGCGTCATCAAGGGAATCTGTTCACTTTGGTCCCCTCCAGTCGTTCCCTGAGCACCAATGGAGAGAACCTGGGCTTGGCAGTGCAATACCTGGACCCCCGAGGGCGTCTATGGAGTGCGGACAGCGAAAATGCCCTCACTGTGCAGGAAAGGAGTGTGCCAACCAAGTGTAAGGCTCTGTGTTTGGTAGAAGAGGCTCTGCTAGGGGGGAGAAAGGAAGGAAGCCAAGGAGGGCCACCAGCAAGAGTTCAGGGCAACTGAGCAGCTGAGCAGCGGTGTCACGCCTCGGAGGCTCTGGCCTTTATTTTATAGAGAAGGTTCATAAAGGAAAAGCAGTTTGCTCAGGCCCTTTTGCTCACAGTTAATAAATATTAGATCAGAATTCAAATTCTCTAGTGAACTTGACTGGATAATTTCCCAAATCTTCTCTAATACTAAATATGTGACCCTTTATATGAACTCCCTGGTTTGAAGTAAGACCCAGAGAAGGGAAGTGAATCAGTCCCACAGCCAGTGAGCAACAGAACTTGTACTCGCAATTAGATCGCCTCGATTAGGAAGGGGTAGGAGAGCAGCACATCCCCACCACCATCCAGCTTCTCACACACCGTGATAGAAGAACGCTTCTTTCTCCTACACCTTCCTCTCCCTGCCTGTCCTCCCCCGCCATCACCATGCCCCAGTCTACATAAACATCAACTTTTCTTGGCTTTTGGCTTTTCTTGGGATGCTCTTAGGCTCAGCATTAAACTGCTCTGGCCTGATCTACGCTAGTGGAAAGCTGAGGATTGTAAGGCATCAGAGAACCCAATTTTTGGACCTGCCTCCATCATTCATTTCAATTCAGTAAACATTACTAAGCACCTGTGCTATTCGACACTATGCTAGGCACTAAGGAATACAAAAAGAAAAATGAAACTTTATCCTCAAGGAACTTACATTCTATTGGGAAGGAGGTACTATGTCCATGCACAAACACAGTACAAGAAAAATGGAAGTAGGAGAGGGCACTCACAATTGTCAGGATTGGGGAAGTACTTCACAAAGGAGGTCATAGAGGAGCTGAGCCTTGAAGGACAGACAAGGATTCTGAGAGGTGAAGATGAAGAAAGTGTGCATTCTCAACACGGGGAATGGTTTGTGCCACTGCACCGAGGCTAGAGATGGAGAATGAGGTGTTAAATAGGGGAATGTTTACTGTGTATGGAAACCTCCAATAAGTTACCTGACCGTACTGGACCTTAGATTTTTCATTTGTGAAACTTTTTACTGCTGCCATAGATATATTTAAATGAAAATTAACACTATTGAAATGTGAAATAGCTTTCTAAATAAAAATAGTTGATTGTTGCAAGAGAATACTTTTACTTTGACCTTAGTCGTCAACACTTTGGCTCAACAAACTAAAGCAAAAACAGGGCATGGGCTTCTTGTTGACTAGCTAGACCTATGTTCCATTGATGAATTAGGCTGTAGTGAGAAGCCAAAGTCCAAGAAATCCCCCAGGACTTAGACTTTCAGCTGTTCAACATGTGGCATTTAATAACAGCTTCTCTGTTTTCTCTCTCCAATAGCTCCAAGTGCTCCCATAAACTGGCGTAGGGGGAAGCTCCTGGGTCAAGGTGCCTTTGGCCGAGTCTATCTGTGCTACGATGTGGACACTGGACGGGAGCTAGCTTCTAAGCAGGTCCAGTTTGACCCAGACAGCCCTGAAACAAGCAAGGTAAATAGAACTCCCCATCCTTTCCTCACAGACTGTGAAGGTCTTACCTGTCTCCATTACTTTTCTCATGATAAACCAACCAGATCTCTCTCTGCTAATAGCTGCTGCTCTGGGATGAGAACAAAAGTGGAAAAGCTTAAAGAATGCTTCCAGTACACAGAATAGAAGGAACCTGTCCATTGATAATGAACCCAGGAAACCCAGAGGGGAAAGTAACTAATAGTGCCAGATAGAGGATCCTATAGAGCCCTTATTCAGCAGAGAAGTCAGGTGTGGATTCCATGGATCATGCACCCCAGTTCCAAAGGGGAATTCAATTTGAAATTTGGTTATAACATAGAAGAGAGCAGAAGGGAATTCAGATGGAAGCACAGAGGAGCAGGACAGTTTTGAAAGTAATGTGTGGAATTTACTCTCTATTAAAAAACAAACAAACAAGCACCATGAAGTAGAGATTCATGGTTTCTTATGTTGGTGTTCTCAAGTCTGGAAATGCTCCCCTTTCTAGGTGTTAAAGTTCAAAATATACCAAAAAAAACAGATATAGTCCTAGATATAGTAGCTAGACGTAGTAGCTCCATGACCACTCCCCACATTCTGGACCAGAATTCGCACAAGCATTGTTGTCAAGGGCCAAAGTGAGCTGAGCTCTAGGACATATGAGGGTTCCTGTGAGGAAAGGACACTCTTCTAAAACCTTCTTTTACCAGGCAAAAAATTCTAATCCTGCTGCAGTCTGTAACTAACCTAGAGGCTCACCTCGTTATAGACTGTCCCCAGGTTGTCAAGAAATCCAGAAATCTCTATCTTTCTCTCCCTTAAGAAACATACTTGTCATTAACAAGAATAGGGGGTAGAAAAAGATAACGGATTTTTTTTGGGGGGGAGAAAGATTTCATGTAAAAAAAATAGCCATTTTGGGGGCAGCTGGGTGGTGCAGTGGATAGAGCATCGGCCCTCAAGTCAGGAGGACCTGAGCTCAAATCCGGCCTCAGACCAAACACTTGACACTAGCTGTGTGACCTTGGGCAAGTCACTTAACCCCAGTTGCCCAAAAAAATAAATAAATAAATAGACATTTTAGAGAAATTGAGATCTAAGAAGAGGAGAGATTTAGTTTGACTCCCAGTGGATGTTGCTTAATTAAAGGAGAAAGACACAGGAAAAGAAAATCCAGGGAAACTAGAGGCTATGGTTCTAGGCAGTGCCCAGTCCACATTGCAATTAGTTCCTTTTCTACCCCTGTAGAGAGCCCCAGGCCAGAGATAAGGTTTTTTTCACTTTTCCTAAAAATGTGGTTAAAATTAAGTATGTAATTAGAGCCCTAGGCAGGTATGGAGTTCCATTGGCAGGGCAATAGACAGATCTTAGGGGCAGCTAGGTGGCACCATGGATAGAGCACTGGCCCTGAAGTTAGGACCTGAGTTCAAATGCGGCCCCAGACCAAACACTTGATACTTACTAGCTGTGTGACCTTGGGCAAGTCACTTAACCCCAATTGCCTACAAAAAAACAAACAAAAAAAAAAATACACATCTTACAAGTAAGGCTTCCCACAGTCTGATAGGCAAACGGTGATGACTGGAAGACTAGACAGTTAGGATATGTGGGGACAACAAGGTTTCCTTCTCTCCTCCCCCAGGAGGTCAGCGCCCTCGAGTGTGAAATCCAGCTGCTGAAGAACTTGCAGCATGATCGCATCGTGCAGTACTATGGCTGTCTCCGTGATCGCTCTGAGAAGACCCTGACCATCTTCATGGAGTACATGCCAGGGGTATGCTAGGTGGGGCACAGCTGGGCACAGAGCTTAAAGGGGAAGAAAGAGTGGGTCGTCATGGGAAGTGGGAACCAAGATCCTGGCCATGGGGTTGGTAGGAGGCAAGGAAGTAGATCATTAGCATGCATTTGTTTAGTGCCTCCAGTGAACCAGGCACTATGCTAAGCCCTGGGAATACAAAGACAAGGCCTTCAATGTGCTTACCTTAGGCTGGAGAAAACTGCATGTTCACAGATAAGTAAATAAGAGATATATATTCAGTAGTTTCTTGGGGGCATTAGCAACTGGGAGGATCAAGGAAAAGCCTCTTGTAGGAGGTGCCACTGAAGCTGAGAGTCTTGAAGGGAACAAAGGCTCCAAGAGATAGAGGTGAGGGAGAAGAACTCCTATTGTGGGATAGAGAACAGCTTGTGTAAAGGTGTGGAGGTGGGAGATGGAATTTTATGTAAGAGGAATAGTGAATAGGTCAATCTGTGTGGGTTGTACCGTGCATGAAATCAGTCTGGAAAAAAACAGGTGAGATCCAGGTCAGGAAGACTTTTAAGTACCACACAGAGGAATTTGTCTTTTATCCTAGAGGCAATGGGAGCCACTAAGCTTCTTCAGCCAGGCAGTGAGTGGTCAGACTTGCATGTTGGGAGTATCAGCTTGGTAGCTTTGTGAACAATGAATTGGAGAAGGGAAGGGCTAGATTCAGGGAGACCATTCAGGAGGCCTTTGCAGTAGAACAGCCAAACCATGACAAGGGCTTGAGCCAGGGCGGTAGTGATGGGAGTAGAGAATGAGGTATGGATACAAAAAATGTTGAGGTGGAATCAAAAAGATGTCATTGAAGGAACTGGGTATAGTCAGTCTGGAGAAGAAAAGATTTGAAGGGCATATTGGCTGTCTTCAAATATTTGCATGGAAGAAGGATTAGACTTTTTTTTTGTTTGGCTCCAGAAGTCAGAACTGGAAATAGTGCAAAGACTTAAACTTAGACTTGAGGCCAGAGAAAACAATGCAGGAAAGAAGTATGCTGCCTCAGCAGTTGATGGGATCCCTCTGATTGGAGTTCTTCAAGCAACAGCTGAATAACCACTGTTAGGCATGAGTAGTAGACATTCTTTCCTGGATAAACTGGACTGAATAGTTGCTGAGGTCCCTTACAACTCTTCAAATTCTGAGATTCTTTGAAAACTTGGCAATTGATTTGACAGTTAGTGTCACAAATGTCTTGTAGGTTATGAAGCTATGTGACTGATAAAATGGTGGTGTCTGATAGATACATAGAAATTTTAAGGATGGGTGATTTTAGGAGGAAGTATACATAATGAAGTTTGTTTTAATCTTATTGAGTTTGAAATGTTTATAGGTCATGTAAGTTGAGGTGTCCAGCTGGCAACTGGAAATGAGGCTAAAGCTCAAAAAGAGATATAAAAGCTGGATATGTAGCCACCTGTATCGCAATGACAGTTTAAATCAGGCATTGACAGTTTAAATCATTCAGTGGGAACTAATGTGGTTGCCAGGAAAGAGTATGGAAATTAAAGAAAGAACCCAGGAGAGAAGTGTGGGATATATATACAATTAGGGATCAGGACATGGAAGATGATCCTACAAAAAAGACAGAAAAGGATTCATCAGGTGAGTAGGAATCTGAACTTTATTGTCCCTTGAGTTTAGTTAAACAGTGTCAGAAGCTACGAAATTCACAGAGAAGGAGATCTAAGAAAAGGCCGTTGGATTTAGTGATAAAGACATCATTTGTGACCTTGGAGAAAGCAGTTACAGTTGAGTGGTGGGGATTTAAACCAACTTGTCTGAGGAAGAGAGATGAGAAAGTGGAAACATGTAGACAGCTTTTTCTAGAAGTTTGTCTGTGAAAGGGATGAGAGGAGAGGCTTAATATTAGGAGGAGAGAGGATGATAATCCAAGGAGCAACTGTGGAAGATAATTAGCATAAGATCAAAGGCACAAGTAGAAGGGTTGGCATTGGTAAAGAAAAAGGTCTGAAACTAGGGCAAAAGAGGAGAAGGGAAGGGAATAAACATTTATTAAGCACCTACTATATACTAGACAATGTGCTCAGCTTTTTTACAAATATTATCTCATTTGAGGACATAATGGAGGAGAAAATGAGCAGTGATGGTAATGTGATTTGAAAGTTAAGCATAGGGGGCATCTAAGTGGCACAGTGGATAGAACACCGTCCTGGAGTCAGGAGGACCTGAGTTCAAAACCAGCCTCAGACACATAACACTTACTACCTGTGTGACCCTGGGCAAGTCACTTAACCCCATTGCCTAGCCAAAAAAGAAAAAAAGAAAGTTAAGTGTGGAATTGGGGAAAAGAAAGTTCCTGATAAGTGGCCTCAAATTTTTTTGTGAAATATGAAAATGAGGTTCTCTCTCAAAAGTAATGGTAGGGGGAGGGGACAGTATAAATACTTTGAGAAAAGAAGATTTGAAACAGGACTTGTAATCAGTGAATAGTAAAAGGACTGGCATGCAACAATGAAGGCCCAGTTTTGAGACTGAATAATATGAATTTGTAGTGATCCCAGCCTGCATGATTGTGACTTCTCTAGCATGTTAGCATGAGTGAAGGAAATAGATGATAGGGGTAATCCAGGGGTGGGGTTTGGAAAGAGGCAAATGGCAATAGAACATCGGGGCAAGAGATTCAAGGGTTGAGGGACAGTGCCAAGTAAAACTGATCACTAAAGGGTCAAAATTTTGAAGGGAGAAGAATAAGGCTAGAGCAGAGCTGATGGCTTGGAAAATCAGGGAGAGGTGGAATGACTAGGAACATAGCTTACAATGAGTATAGGGTTAGGAGAAGGAAAACAGAAGGGAAAGCTTCGAAGACAGGAGGTAATGGGACCAATAAAGGCATTTCAGAATTGTGGCTTATGGAGGTGGAACAACAAGAGTGATGATGAGATCAAGGGTACGCCTTCTCTGTGTGTGTGTCATTGCAATATAGGTGACTACATATCTAGCCTTTATATCTCTTTTGAGCTTTAGCCTCATTTCTAGTTGCCAGATGGACACCTCAATTTAGATTACCTACAGACATTCAGACTTAATAAGACTAAAACAAGTGGAGAGGAGGATATGTAGATCAGTCCTTTGGTAGACAAGCATTTATTGAGTACTAGTATGTGCTCGACATTGTGCTAAGCTATGAGGATACAAAAAAATGGCCAAAAAAAAAAAGAAAGAAATATATATATATGTATATATGTGTGTGTGTGTGTGTATGTGTGTGTGTGTATATATATATATTATATATATATAGGGTCCTTGCTCCCAAAGAACTCACATTCTAATAGAGGACAACATGAAGATAACTAAGTACATGGAAGATATATACAGTGCAAATGGAAAGGGACTAGTAGAAGGAGGATTGGGAAAGGCCTTTCTTAAGAAGAAAGTAGGATTTGAATTGAGTCTTGAAGGAAGCCAAGGAAGCTGGGAATCCCTGGTAGAGAGGGAGGGCATTTCTGAACAGCCAGTGAAAATCCATGGAGGTGAGAGATTGAGTGCCCTATGTGAGGAATAGCAGGTGAGCCATTTAGCCAGATCATAAAGTGCAAGGATAGGAGCAAAGTATAAAAAGACTGGAAAAGTAGGAGGTGAACAGGTTATGAAGAGCTTTAAATGTCAAGTTGAAGGCTTTATACTTGATCTTAGCGGTAGTAGGGAGCCATGGTAAATCAGTGACCAGGGGTGGGGGGGGCGTGGCAGGAGGGAGGTTTGTGTGAGAAGGAGAAGTGTGACATGATCAGACCTATGTTTTAGGAAAACAGTGGGGAGAGACCTGAGGCAGGGAGACTAATTAGAAGCCTATTGCAGTAGTCCAGGTGAGAGGTGATGAAGGCTGAACTAGGGTGGTAGTTGTGTGAGACAAGATTAGACAATAGATTGAATATATGGGATGAGTAGGAGTGAAAAGTCAGGATAACACCAGAGGTTGTAAGCCTAGGTAACTGGAAGGATGGTGGTACCCTCAACAGTAACAGGAAAGTAGGAAAGAAGGGAGGGTTTGGAAGAAAAGATGAGTCCCATGAGCATGTCGAGTTTGAGGTGCCTATGGACAATCCAGTTGGAGATGTCCAAAATGTAGTTGATGGTGCAGGATAGCAATCAGGGAGAGAGGTTAGGGCTAGATATACAGATCTGGGAATCATCTGCATAGAGTTAAACTTAAGATCACCAACATAACATAAAAGGAAAAGAGAACAGAGTCCTCGACAGAGCTGGGGGGTGGGGGAGGGAGGAACACCCATATTTAGTGAGCATGACATGGATAAAGATCCAGTAAAGGAGACTGAGAAGTTGTCAGATGATTGTCAGATATAGAGGAGAGGCAGGAAAGAGAAGTATTCTGAAAACCTAGATATGAGAGAGTATCTAGGAGGAGAGGGTGACCAGTGATGTCAAAGGTTGTAGAGAGCACAAGAAGGATGTGGAATGAAAGGTTATATGGGATGTGGTGATTAAAAGATCATTGGTAACTCTAGAGAGAATATTTTCAGTTAAGTGATAAAGTGAAGCCAGATGGCATAGAATTGGGGAATGAGAGGGGAAGAAGTGGAGGCAGCTAATGGAGATGGCTTTCTCAAGGAGTTTTGCCAAGTAGGGGAGGAGGGATACATGATGATAGATAGCTGTAGAGGATGGTTGTATCAAGTAAGAGTTTTTTAAGGACCATCAGAGTTGAGAAGGTTGGTAAACTGAGACGCAAGGCTATTGGAGGGGGGGTTTGGGGGGAAAGACAGTGATCATGTAAATTGAGGTCCCAAAGACCAAAGGAAGAGGATGTTGTGGAAAGAGTGATTGTGAGCTATACACGAATTCCTTAAGAAAGGGAAGAGAAGTGACCAACAGTCACCAGGATCTACACAGGGTGATATATCCAGATGGAGTAAATTTCAAAAGAGGCGAGGTTACTGTGTAAAGGTAGTTATGAGGAATGTCTGGAAGTGGCAGTGGGGTACAGCGAGTATAACTACTCCTTCCCTGGGCTTGATGTGTTGAGGGACATGAGAGATGGAGCACTCAATACTGGGGAAGTTAAATGAGGTTTGTGTGCGCCAAGGAGATGGAAGGTTCATGAGAGCAACTGGTTTAATGCAAAAGGTCATTTGTTAACAGTAGGAAAAGGGTTCCAGATTCCACAGTAGAAAGGGAGAATAAAGTGGGATAGAGACCTAGGAGGAATAACTGAACGTGTTTGGGAACAGGAGAGTGGTGGTCAGGTAGGAATGCTTTGGCTTAGGCAGTTTACCTCTCTGAATCTGGGGTTCTGAGTGGAACCATGGGGCTGTGTTTGTCCTGCTCATCCCAGGAGCACTGTTAATACTGATTTGATTATGCTCTTATTAAGAGGTAAAAATGAGGTACATGAGTAACAGCAGAAGGACAGATAGTCACCTGTTGGGATGGCTGTATGGAAAAGGCTCTAATTGCTAGACAGAGTTGAGGTGTGGTTGATTAACTCACTGCCCAATCTATAGCCAAGGCCAGTCCCAAAGCTTAGTTGATTAACTTTGGAGTAGGGAAAGGAGCAGGAAAGGGCCTCTTGAGGGTGGGAAGATCACTGCTTCTGGTCTTGAGGGGTGACCTACTGTCTTGGTGGATGACTGGATTTGATACAATCCCAGGACCATCACTGTAATGGTATGTCAGCTAAGTCAGTATGGTCTTCTGGGTTCTATATTTGGAAACCAGAATGTTTGTTTTGTTTTGGTGCCTCAGAAATAGCAATAGGTGTAAAGTTTTGGGCTGACTTCACTTAGCTATCCTTAAGCTCCCTGAGGCTAAATGGCCGTAGCCTTAGTGTGTGGGGGACAGGGAGCATTACTGGGCGCAAATTTCCCTCCCCTCTCCTCCCACCCAAGGGTCTTTTTCCACAAGGATGGGTGTCTTTGCCTATTGGCTGGACCATGGCAGGTTTGCCTTCATCCCTGACTCCCCTTCTTCATAATTGGAGGCCTAGGAAGGAAGTGATGCTCTGACTCCACTTTCTCTGATCTTCTGCTTGGTGGCTGGCAGGGCTCAGTGAAAGACCAGCTGAAGGCATATGGCGCTTTAACCGAGAGTGTGACCCGTAAATACACACGGCAGATCCTGGAAGGCGTCTCCTACCTGCACAGCAACATGATTGTGCATCGAGACATCAAAGGTGAGAGAGTGGTGGGCCGGAGCTGGCTACCTTCTTTGGGCAACTGACATCCCAGGTCTGGGCTCTCCCTTCCCATAATAGGAAATCCTGGGCTTGTGCCATTGTTTGGGGGAGAACAATAGCTTTGGATGAAGGGGAAGGGCACCTCCAGCTCTAGGACTGCAGTGACTGCCCTTTTGTATCCTAGGAGCCAACATCCTCCGTGACTCTGCTGGGAATGTGAAGCTTGGGGATTTTGGGGCCAGCAAACGACTGCAGACCATCTGTATGTCAGGGACAGGGATTCGTTCCGTCACAGGCACACCATACTGGATGAGCCCAGAGGTGATAAGTGGAGAAGGCTACGGAAGGAAAGCAGACGTGTGGTAAGTTTTGGGAATGGGTTCTTTCGATTCTACAAAGTCTCCTCTGGAAGCAGCAGGTTGGCCTGAGATGAGGCCGACACCCATTGTCCCCATCTTATCTCTGGTGAGTCCAGCACAGAGGCACAGATGACAAGGTTATCGAAGTTTTGAAATAAGAGAGCAGGAGGGCATTAGGCCATCTCTCTCCCACAAACTCCCACTCTATGAGAGGTCACAGTGGTTAATGACCTCGTGGTACTGGACTCAATTTGGTTCTTTTGGGTCAGGCAGCTTCTTGTGCATCTTCCTGGCTCCCGTAGGACTGTAGCAGGGGAGAGACGCCCATCTCTGGTAGAAAGGAGGAGTCTGGACCCAAGCCAGGGCAGCAGGACTCGGGCCAAATGGGTTATATGTTTCTTTCCCTCAAAAAAAAGTGAACTCTTTGTTATTGGGAAGAACCCAGGCCATGGAAAACATGCCTGATGTTCAGCCGAATTTCTTAAAGAAATAGGGTCTACTCTGATAAGCTGAATCAGTCTAAACAATAATAAGCTTCTAGCTCCTAGCCCTGAGATTTTCCCAGGTGGTTTCCATTTGCTTTGCTTGGTCTTAATGTTTATTCTCTGAAGAGACTAGCAAAGTGCAAGAAGTTACTCTGCAACTGGAAAGTTTTTGACTTCTCTTTAGAAACTCACTGATTTGATATCCTTTCTCCTTTTTCCTCTAAGATCAACTGTAGGGAATATATGTGGTGCTTGTGTCTAGGAAGCCTGTCTGTATCAGTAGGGGGTTGTAGTTAGCACCACTTCCTGCTCTCAGGACCCTCATATTAGCTTCCCCTCTCCCAGGCCTCCTTGGAGGCTGCCCTCACCCTTTTTCTGGGCTTGGCTGCCTCTGGGCCTGCTATGGTATGCCCTGAGAAAGGCGTGATGGTATCTCTTCTTTCTGTAGCAGGGTTGGGGGCAGCAGAGGGCTGACATGATGCTTCTTTCCCCCAGGAGCTTAGGCTGCACCGTGGTAGAGATGCTGACAGAGAAGCCTCCATGGGCAGAGTATGAAGCAATGGCAGCCATTTTCAAAATTGCCACCCAACCCACCAACCCCCAGCTCCCGTCACATATCTCTGAGCATGGCCGGGACTTTCTGCGACGAATCTTTGTGGAGGCCCGACAGAGACCTTCGGCTGAGGAGCTGCTTACACACCACTTTGCACAGCTCGTGTACTGAACTCTTACATCCACGCTGATGTTGGACCTTGGCTCCCTGGGGGAGGGTCATAAGAGGGACTTGGTGAAGTTGCTGCTTCTCCCTTCCAAGTCTACATGCCCCAGAGCTACAGTCCATCCTTCCTTCTGTCCGTCTGTTACTCCCTTCTTCCTGGGTAGCTGCAGAGTCAGAAGAGGGTGCCTGTGACCCCAGGACTGGGGAATCCCCCCATGCCTGTCAGACTGGAGGGATCCAGGTGTCCCTGTGCTCAGAGAGTGGTGTGAATATCTGTATTGCTCTGGCCTTAGGAGCTCCTTGGGTCTCTTCTCCCTTCCCTCCACCTTCCCTCTGAGCTGCATTCACTTGCTCTGTGTTTGGCATCAGAGTTCACGTTGGTGCTGAGGACACACTGGCTTAGAAGGATGTGAATAGTGTTATTTTTATTCAGAGTGTTATTTTGTTTCCTCTCCCAATGTCTGGAGACACCAGAGGACAAATCCCCTGGCCCACTTGGGCTCTGGCAAAGAACAGTGCCAGGACCCTGGGGTGAAGTCCACTGTTCCTCCAGCCAGTGGGTGGTGGAGGCTGGTGCTGCCCCTGTCCCTAGGAGGGCTCTGTACCAGGTTTGCCAATCCCACCTCTTTACCAAAGATGGACACAATGCTCTGCTGCCTTATTCAGGGAGAGGGGATACCTGCCCTGCCCTGCCTTGCCCTGTGACTCGCACCTTTCCACCTCCTTCCCACAGGATTCAAGAGAAGGAGCTGCTGTAGGGGAGGAGGGGGGGGATGTGTAGGAGAGATGGCACAATTTTTGTCAATGCAATTGTTTCTGTTTTACAAGGTGGGGTGGGGTTCTTTCTCAAGTGTTATACCATATCTCTAAATTTGTGCCCACTCCTGCTTCTTCCCACGTTCACCCAGGGCTGCCATGAAGCAAAGATCCAGAGTCTAGGTTGGAAACAGGCGGGAACTAGAAGTTTTGTGCTGCCAGTCTCCACCCCTTCTCAGAGAGTGCATTTCCTTTTCTGCTTAGGGGCAAGGGGTAGCTCAGTAGGATCATGATAACTTGTTTTCTGAGGTCCCTGAGGGGAGCTTTTTAGCAAATCTAGGAAGAATTTAGTTCCAGGATAAAAATGGATAGTGGCCCTGCTGGGATAGTGCCATCTCAGCCTGGTGTACAATAGGGCCCAGGTGCTGCTGCCATCTGTGCTCAGAACCATTGGCACCAACAACATGCCCTACCCGTTTCTATGAAGTGACCCTTGGCCCTCCTGCTTCTTCCCTGGCCTTGAGGGAGAAGAGTGGGAATGGAAAGGGAGGAGTAACATCTCTGAGCGGCTTAAAGCAGCTGTAAATACCTCAGCCTGGGCCTTGTCCTTTCTTCCCCCCAAAATGTGCCTAATGCTAAAGCCCCTCCCTTGACACCCATGTTCCTTAGAATTTATCATTGAATGGAAAGGGAAAAAATGCCAGGTGACAGGGGCTTATCTCCAGAGATAGATGGGGTATTAGCAGTAGGCGGCTCAGTGCCCAGCCATGCCTGTCTCCCCCCAGGCACCATAACAATCCAAAGCCTTCGTTGTATGTTGACGATGCACTTTTATGAATGTAGTTTCTATCGCTCTTTTTAGCCTTTTCACATCATGTAATGTGAGGCCTTGTACTTGTTAATTTATATCTCAGATCATATTTGATGGTTTTTATATATAGCGATTCTAGACTGTTACAGGTGACTGTTGCCTCAAGGGAGAGAAGAGAAAACGAAAGCAGCTGGTTTTGCAGAGAAATTTGCTGGTGGTTTGTGCCAAATGGTGCCTATGGGGCCTGGGCCTCTCTCTCTGTTTCCTTCCCTTTCTGCCCACTGGGACTCCTGTCCTGACCTCTGGGGCTAGTAAGATATATGATGCCTCCCTCCTGTTACCAACATTGCCACCACTACCACCGCTCCCCCTTGGCTCTGTCCTCACCAAGGCATGGACTGGGGACCTTCATCCTGACCAAAGCTACTTTATGGTAGCTTGGCTTTTCCCTCTCAGCCTTCATTCCATAAAGAGCCTCTCACTTGAGGTGAATTCACTGCAGTGAATCCTTTGTGTTCCCCTCTCCCTCAAAAAAAAATCCTTCCTATCACATCTCTAGACCTTCATTCAAACAGTCCTTGGGAGGAAACAGAACTCAGGCACTGGCATTGGTGAGACGATTCTGCATATTCCAGGTTCAGACTCTCTCTGGGGTTACATACCAACCCCACAGTACCTACCTGATAGAAAACTTCAAAAAAATTTTTAAACAAACCCTGAAACCCTCCTCCCCGCCCCCCCCAAAAAGACCCCAACACAACACTTGATTTTTGTGCCAAAAACTGTGGATATGCTAGCCCAACAGCCTCAGGATTGAGCTATTGCTTAATTTATTATTTTTTATTAAATTATCCAGATCAAAAACTGTGGGGGCATAGGACTGTTCTGAGCCCTAGGAGTATCAGGTGCCCTCTGCCCCTTAGCCCTGGCCACTCTGGGCTCTGCCAAAGGGCTGGGCAGCTTCATTGCAGGGTGCCATCATTTTCTCATCATTCAATAAAGCCTTCCTGCTCTGGGCTGCCAGCAGAGGCCCAGGACTGAGGCTGGTTCTTGGTCACCCTCTTGTGCACACATTAGAGGAGGAGCCAAGTGTCTGAATGTGGATTGTGCAGAAGAACTTGCAGCCATAGTTTATTTTGACTATATCCCGACTGAGGGCTTGCAGTGCAAAGCCAGGCCAGTGTAGCGCGTTACTTACAATAAAAGGATCATTTATACAAGCTGACTCTGGTTCCTCTGCTTTATGGGTAGGATAGCAGGTGGTGCAAACTCAGATGAGAACCTCAATATGGCCCCTCAACCAAGGGAAATAGGGATAGTTCTTGGAATAGGGGGTGGTGGTTGTGTATGATGATGTAAAATGTTCGTTACAGGGGTGGCTAGGTGGTGCAGTGGATAGAGCACCAGCCCTGGAGTCAGGAGGACCTGAGTTCAAATGTGGCCCCAGATACTTGACACTTGCTAGCTGTGTGACCCTGGGCAAGTCACTCAACCCCATTGCCTAGCCAAAAAAAAGATGTTCATCACAGCTAGCTATTGTCGTGGGTTCCCATGCTTCTGCGCCTCCCCTCAACAGAACCGTGGGAAAGCACAAAGTTTGTCACACAGAATATGGGCAGGAGCTGGGGTGCTTCTGGAAGAAAGTTTACCTGGCTGTAGCATAAGCTGGGGCGGGGTGAGGGGGAGGAAGGGGGAAAAGGAGAGGCGTGGTGATTGTTCTGCCCTCCCTCTAATCACATTTGGCGATTATTATGAAGTTATATATTAAGTATTTATTATATGTTATGAAGTTAACCTCTCACTCCTGACAGTAGCATCTGCTTACCACGGTGTCCTTTTTCAGGTGGGCGGGGGCTCAGTTTTCAAGGGGAGAGCGCCAACCTGGTGTTTGGGGGCCATTTCTTTCCTAGGCTGATTTTGGCTAATTCTCACATTGTCTTTCTGAGCACAGAGTGGGCAGCTCTGGGCAGCTAGTCTATCCTGGTTCCCTGCTGAAAATGTCACTAATATGTAACCAGGGATCACGTGGGCATGGGGTATGACTTCTTCCATTTCCCAGGGACCTCAGGTGTTCCCTGGGTCACCATTCGTTATGGTTCAGTACAGAGGCTGTACTTCAATGTGAGCTCCTTCTCGGTCTCCCTCACACTGATGCATCTCCCACAAACTGCCTGATGGTTCTTTGCTTTCAGGGTGGGTTTGGAGTCTTGCCTGTTCCATGGCTATGAAACCAATTGTATAAAGTAATGATGACAACATCCCTCTCTCCCCCTAGGCCTTCCCCCCTTTTGTCTACCCTGTGGTGACCAAGAGTTCCTCAAGCTTAGTTGTTCCACAGTCAAGTTTGGGCAACAGGGTCCAAGACAGGAAAAACCCCAGACTTCCTGCCTGTATTCCCCCTGGGAGTCCAGCTGCCCTTCTCCCCTCACCCCACCCCCCCTTCCTTATTTACTTTTGCTGTAACCCAAGCTGTCCCTCTGTACTTCCTGCCTCGGACCCCTTGTTAGAGGAACCATGCATCCCTGAACTGCTGGGCTAGCTTCTAGAGCCATTGCTCTGATGGAGCACAGAGGTGGCCTTTCATCTTTACTCCCTACAGTCTACGGGGGGAGGGAAGTACGTGACTTGAGGGATCAGACTAGGATCGCAGGTCTGGAGAGAAAAGCAGCACTTTGACTTTTCCTTTGGGGACTGAAGCTGGGAGCCCTGAGGACAGTAAGTAAAAGTGATTAAGAGCTTTGTGTTCTTGCTCTCTCAGTACCTGTAACACCAACCTTGAAGAAGACAGTAAAAGGGGGAGATGGGAGCAAAAGGAAACAGTAGGGGCTAGCATTGAGGCATGGTGTCCAGAATGTGGAGATGAAAGTCTGTCCCCTGGGACTCAGCCCTACTCATCAGGTCACATCTGGCGTAGTGTGTTCTCTTCTGGGCACATTTTCAGGAGGACCACAGTCAGGATGCTTAAAGTCCTGGAGATGGCGACTGTAGGGATGTGATCACTTCCTTTAAAGAGTTGCCATATGGAAGGCTTTCTGTTTAAGGAAAAAACTAAGGCTACTTGAGGGCAAGGGATAGTTTTGACTTCTGTCTTTGTATCTCCAGTGCCTAGTACAGTGTGGCACAGGGTTGGCTTCAGTTGAATTCTGTTGAATTCAAGTTGTCCACAAGTAGGTTGGGTGACCTTGAAGGGGAAAGGGGGTGTGCACTCCATCATTGGTCTTAAAGCTAAAGGTGGATGACTATTTGGCAGAGATGCTGTGTAGATAGATGGGATTCCCACTCAGGTACAAGTTGGACTAGTGGACCTCTGGGGGCATATAGTAGATGCTTAATGTGTCTTCTCATCTTTCCCTTCTGAGGGGGAAGTTGAGTCAATGGAACTTTGATGAACACATAACTCTTTGTAGTGTCTGCTCATTTGCTTGATTGGAAGTGGCAGGTAGGAAGGGGAATGACAATCAGTTTTCACATTGATCTCAAACCCTTCTATCCAGTGTGGTGACAGGCAAGCATGCATACACACACACACACACACACACACACACACACACACACCCCCTACATGGCATGGGGTGGAGGGGGCGGAGGTGGGAAAAGAGGGAGAGGTGCTAGGAAATATTCCTTGGGGAGAAAGGATTTCAAGAGTGGCTTCAATAACTGAAACCATCTAAAATAGGGTTTGGTTTTGTTTTGTTTTTACCAGGGGGTCCACACGACCGTCAAAGGGATCCAAACATAAATTTCAAGGGAAATGTGAACTTGGGATGGGAAAAAAGTTACATCTTTCTTTTCACTAATCTCTAACTGAAATTTAGCATTTCCTTCACTTATTTAAAAAACATTATTTTGAGAAAGGGATCTACAGGCTTTACCAGACTACCAAAGGGGTCCGTGACACAAAAAAGATTAAGAATGTCTGATTTAAAAGATTAATTTGGATTTGATGGTCCATGGGAGGAAAGGGTAGGGCCTGGAGTGGTGTGGGGGTGGGGAAAAAGTCCCTATTTGCCTTTACCTTCCTGGTCATCCCTTAAAAGGGGTCAGGGGTGTGCTAAGTCAGAAACCTGCACCCTGGATCTGCCAGACACCTCTCCCAGCTGTCATCAATCCAATCCCAGGCCTTTGATCAACTTCTTATCTCCCACACCTCAGGGCCAATCACACAGACACAAAGATAGACTCTTGGGTACATGTTTAAAATAGGTTCACAACAGTCAAGATGGGCACAGTGGGGGGAGGGAGGGCAGAAGGGGCAAAGGGGACTGGCTACTTTGGTCCCACAACCAGTCTTTATAGTTCACAACCTGGCAAGGGTTGTTTTAGTTCCTCTTCCCTGATTCCAGAATGGCAAGTAATATTTCCAAGCTCTCCCTGGGTTTACAGCAAGGGTCTACATTTAGAGATACATCTCTGCCTTCCCCCCACCCTACGCAGGCATCATCGCTGTGCTTTATTAGTCAACAGGGGGCACCTTAGCCTCTCCTTTCTCCCAGATGTCTTAGGTGTAACTCAGAACCAGAATGTGGACAGAGGTAGATGGGAGGGAGAGGGGGCACAGGGCCCTCATTGGCAGTGGGGAGCCCTGGACCCTGGAGGAGGTGGTGGGCAGGCTGACTCCCAGCTGGAGAGAAGGCACCAAGATAGGGGGAAGTCCTTCCCTGGGGCCTGCTTCTCTGAGGCCTACTGAGGGAAGGGGGTATGAAATCAAACTGGAGGGCCCAAGTGGGAATGAGGTGCCCCCTGGGACAAAGCGGGCTAGCACTGAACCCCCACCCCCTCTGCAGACAAAAGACAGCAAGTTAGCCCCTGTCATTGCTGAACCAGCCCGAGCAGCCCCAAATATGTCTTTCCCCCCTCCCCCCAATTCAATCTTTCCCAAGCTCCTCCCCATCCCACCCCGAAGGCCCCTCGGATCCGGGGTAGGAAGAGGGCATCCGTACGGCCTCAGGCTGTTTTGGTACCACCAGCCACCTCCTTGTGGGCCCAGAGCTCCTTGTGCTGCTTTCGTCCAAAGCCTTCATCATAGTTGCCTTTACTCTTAAACAGCTGCTGGAAGTGGGGTTTGCAGTAAAACTCTCCATGAAGTGCTGCATAGCTGCCCAGACTGCAAAGGAGAAATGCCCAGCCAGGGAGTGAGGGGGGGCGGCAGAAGGCACCTGTCCCTACCTCCAGCTAGCCCATCACCATGCAGAAAGGGGAAGGGAGCCTTGTGCAGTGCCCATGCCTGAGGGTGGGGCTCTGGACCTCACCCTCACCTAAGCTTGGTGTGGCAGTGCTTGCAGCAGAAGCAGGAGTTGTGAAAGATGAGCTTGTCAGCCACCAGACGCTCCATGGGGTAGACAGTTTTTTGACACGCTGCACAAGTTTCCTTCACCTGTGCCCGAAGGCTGAATGACTGGTGGGGGGAAGTGGGCACAGTATTAGCCACAGGGAAAGGACTACTCCCCACACAATATAACATAATTCCCATCCTCACTGTTCCCCCCACCCCATCTTGATCCCATGGTGAAAACACAATACCCCCGGTCTTTACCTTGGAGCGCTGCACTGTGTTGCCGCTAGGGCCGCTCTTGGCTTCCTGGGGACACAAGGGAAATTAGAACATGGCTGGGCCCACTGGTCCTGACATCCAAGCCTATGTCAAGTCTAAGGTAGCATGCCCTCTGCCTTCCCCATCTTTATCCACCCAGTTCGGACTATCTACTTTATGTTTCAAGGGGCAAACCAACTCCTCAATCCCACCATCCCTTGGGCTGGACACAATAGCCTCTACAAACTGCCCCAAACCCCTCCCCTCCACCCTGAGGGGAAAAGGGTGGTTAAGGTGGTGGTGGCGTGATGCTGTTACCTACATGAGAGGTGGTGGCCTGGGCCGCTCCAGCATCCTGAAACATGGTGAAGGCAAGGATGGGGAGCACAGGGGATGGGGGAGTGCAACCCTCAGCACTCTGCAAGGGGAAGTTAGTCAAGAGGGTGTCTAAGCCTGCATACCCAGCACCCTTCCCCCTCTCCACCTCCCTTTTTACCCCAGCTTGCACTTAAAGAGGTGGTTCGGAAGGGGGGAGGGTGTTGTTTACAAGAGAAACATAATCAGGGAGGTGGGGGGCTGTGGTTGGGACTTTCCCTAAGTCATTTCCTGTTGCTTTAGGTCCAACCACTTCCGCCTCCCACCCTCACCACCCTCTTCATTCAGCCCACCCATCAGTGAAATACGTTTGGGGAGGGGAGTTTGGCGGGGAGGGTGGATAGAGAAAAGCTGGTTGGGAAAGGAGAGTCAGAGAAGAGATGGGATGCAGTGACCGGAGGCTGAGGCAGAGCAGTGCTGACGGGTAGGAGGAAGGGCCCCTGAGGTGCCACAGTAACGAGTGACCCTAGAAGAGGGACGTGGAGTGGTTTTAAGCAGGCGTGGGCCTGGGGCTGGGAGTGGAGAAGGGATGCTCAACCACAGTGAGAAGCCAGTGTCCTGGGGTTGACCCCGCGGCGCTGTCAATCTAACAAGAATATGAGAGAGGCATGGGGACTACGGTCCGTCCCCTCCCCGAGTGCTCAGGCTTCCTTCCTCAGGGCCCCAGCTCCTGGACAGCTCAGTCACCCTCGTCCCCCATCCCCCTCACCACGCGCACCCCATAGGGGAAGCACTGCTAGAGTACATTCTCACGCCTCCACGCTCGGCCAGGACTCTAGCCTTGCAGCCGGCTGCATTCCCAGCCCTGGGAAGTGTCCAGCCAACTAGCCCACCCAGGGGCTCCCCAGCCTGAGTGCTCTCTCTCCCGAGGCTCCGAGGCCTCTTCCTCACCTCCAGCCCGTTCCCTCCCGCCAGGGGCGGCCAGACCTATCCATACGCCCCAGTCTAGACCAGCGGGAATCAGCTGACCCCCGGTGCGCCCTCCTCCTGTTCCCGAGGAGGGACCCCTGCCCCTAAAGAGGACCCCGACGCCCCCCCAGGGGTCCCTAATTGAGCCCCCTACGACCCCCCGAGGGGTCCCCAGCTGAGTCTCCCACTCTAAACCCTGCGGGACCCCAAGAGGTCCTGCACTCAGCTTTCTCCTCTGCCATCCTGCTGCCACCCCCACCCCCAGACTCCTTCGATGAACCCCTACCCCTCAACCCCGCGGCCCCCGAGGGGTGGCAGACCTGTACCCTCCCACCCCATCGCGCCGCTCCCGGGGTCCCCAGATGAAGCCTCTACCTTGCTCCGCGGCCCTCGAGGGGTCCTGGACCCAGCCTCCCCCAGCCCTATCCTGTGGCCCCTTCAGGGTCAGACTCCCTCAGCCCCCTCCCAGCCCCATCCTGCCCATCCCGCGGGTCTCACCCAGGCCCAGGCTGGGCCGCCACCGGGGCGAGGTGCAGCGGGTCCGCTTCTGGGGGGCTGGAGGTGGCCGCAGCCGCCGACGCCTCTGGAGCCCGAGCCGCCTCCGCCTCCGCCGCCGCTGCCTTATCCTGGCGCTGCCCCCCGCCGGGCCCCCGCCCCCCGCCCGCCCATTGGCTCCGCGCGGCCCCGGAGCCGCCTCTGGGTCCCCCAACCCGGCTCCCCGCCCCGCTTTGTCTCCTCGCCCGCTTTCCCTCCCTCAGACCCCCGCCTTTGTCTGCCCCCAAGCCCGGGAGGTTGGCGCCAAAGCCTCGGACCAAGCCGGCCGCCCCCCACCCTAGCCCCGAGCCCCGCGCCTGCCCTTATGGTTGCCTCTCCTCCGACCAAGCCTGGCTTCCCCGGTCCCAAGACGTTCCGCTCCGCGCCCCAGCCTCTAACGGCTGCTTGAGGTCCCCCTAGACCTCGCGCTCGCCTTCAGCTCCGGGTCCCGCTCTCCTCTCCCATCTTAGCCGGCCTCGGGGCGCCTTAGCGCCAGCCCAGAATCTCCCCTCCCGCCCCGGCCCTGCGGGCTCCACCTCCATCCACAGCCCAGTTCAGGAGTCGGGGGGGGGCGGTGCGGCGGGACAGGACCCAGGAGTGCAAGGGAAGAAGGGGTCCTGCCCCCCCCAGAGTTCCCGAGGAGGGGGCCGCCTGTGTGTGTTGGGGGATCCCCTGGCAGGGTGTGTCTCGGGGACAGCATCCAGGACATTTGTCCCTCTTCCTCCCCGCCACATCGGACTTCCTGGATCATTTCTCGGCCTCAGTTTCCTCTGGATTCCCCAATGGCCCCCGTGGGCGCGGTGCCCCACGGCCCGCTGCACGGTTCCCACTCGGCTCTTGGGGCCCCGAGGCCGGGCGCAGGGCTGGGACACTCGGACCCCAGTCCTCCCAGGCTGCTCAGCCAAAGTCCTCTCCTTCACCGCACTCGAAGCAAGATGCCGGGGTTGGATCGTTGCCTTTCTCCAGGCGCCGAATTTCCTTACCAAGATCTAAGGCGACCTGGACACCTCCTTCGACCACCCGAAACTGACCCAGCCAATCGATTTCCTCCACCAGCCTCGGGTTTCTGCGCTTACTTGATTTTTTTGGGGGGGGGGGGGGGGGGGGGGGGGGGGGGAGGGCAGGCTAATTCAATTAGGTAAGATAACCAGGACGCGTTTGTTTGTTTTAAATTATTGAAAACTATTTACATCACCCTAACTCTAATCCCTTCCCCCTCTCAGAAAACCATCCCTTATTATAACACGTAAGACAAAAAAAAAAAATCAAGAAAACGCAACAAAATACTAAACAAAGTGACATTACATGCAGTGTTCTGTACCCATAGTCCTCCACCTCTGCAGAAAAGGAAGGGAGGTGCATTCTCAACTTTGATTTGGAGCCAAGCTAGGTCATTATAATTGACACAGGTCCACAGATGCCCCTGAAGCCAGGATGTTAAGATCTATGTGGGTGATGAAGGATAATACTCCATGCACTTGTAAACAGCAAAACATTCACCAGAGAAGAAGGGACACTAATGCGTTGTCAACCATTCTGGAAAACGGCTTGGAACTTTGCCCACAGGGCTGTAAAACTGTGCATACCCTTTGACCCAGTAATATCACTACTGGGTCTGTACCCCAAAGAGATCCCTCCTTGAAAGGAATAGGACTTATATGTCCAGAAAATATTAAAGCAGCTCCTTTCTGTGGTGGCAAAGATTTGGAAACTGAGGTACTCATCAATTGGGGAATGGTTGAACAAGTTGTGGTATATGATGGTGAAGGAATAGTATTGTGCTTTAAGAAAAGGGGGTGGTTTTAGAAAAAACTGGGAAGACCTATATGAGTTGATGCAGAGTGAAGTGAGCAGAACCAAGATACAACAATATTGTAATGATGATCAGCTATGAAAGATTTAGCTACTCTGATCAATATGATGATCCAAGACAATTCCAAAAATGCTATCCATCTCCAGAGAGAGAACTGATGAAAATTAATGTATAGTTTTTTTCATTTTTCTTATATATTTTTTGCAATATGGCTAATACAGAAATATATTTTGCATAATTTCACATATATAATTGATATACTGCTTGTCTACTAAGTGGGTGGGGGAGGGGTGGGAGGAAGGGAGAAAATTCCAAAAAAAAAAAAATAATGTTAAAAATAAATAATAAATTGAGGAAGGAAAAAGACGTTCTCCAAAAACTGGATTCATGCCACCAGCTCTGCTAGCCTCCATCTTGGTCCTAAGTTTCTCACTATCAGAGTGACCAGTGTCAATCCTGTAAAAGTCTTCGATGTTCAGCTGAATTCTTCAGAATGTGGCAAGCTGAGCTGCTTCCTACCGTTACCTGTAATGACATTCATTTCGTATGCCAGCAGACCTCTCTCAGTTGTTTCCGGCAATATTTACATCCTTGGTGGAGATCAACTGACCTTATTCCATTTCTAGCAACCAGTTGCTACTCCAGACTTTTTCTTCATCCTCCCACACCACCGCTGCTCAACAGAGCTGGAGAAAATCAGGCAAATTTTTGTGTACACCAAAAATTTATGTTATCTAACCTAAACTGGGCCTTCACTGCAGCAAAGGGACTTAATTACTCCTTCCTAATTCATTATCTATCCCACTCACCACAATGGTTGGTTCAGCCTTCTCCCTTTCTGTGTTTCACTTGAGACAATGGAGGCCACCGCAGTGAACTCCCACTTCTCTCCTTCTATACATCTCCAAACCCCTTGACAAAATAACCCGACTCTCTTGTTCTTCCCTCTAGTCTCTGCTAACGAAGTTGCGCTTCATACCAAAGCTAACCCCTCTAACATGTGGCTTAATTCCGAACCCTCCGGTCTTCTCTAGCAGCTGGTCTCCTGAAACAGTCTCTATTATCTCTTCAGTCTTCAATATCTATTGATTCATTCCCTGTCGCCCACAAACATGCCCAAGTCTCCCCACATCCTTAAAAAAACCTTCACTAGACCCTACCATACTCTCAAACAAATGTCCTATATCTCTCCTCTCCTTCATATAAAAATTCCTAGGGAAAAAAAAATTTAGACTTTGTGCCTCCACTTCCTTGCTCTCATTCGTTCTCTTTTCAGCTCTGCAATCTGACTTCCAAACCTCATCATTCAACTGAAATTAAGTTGTGATGGAATGCTACTGTGTTACAACAAAGTATAAGCTCACTATAGTAATTGGACTGAAAGGGCTCTGATCTTCATGTAAATTATTTCTCTAAACACTATCAGATATATCATATAGAAAGCACAACGCATAGTGGAATTGAATTTGCAATTGAAGCTTTGAAAGACCTTGATTCTATCTCTTCTTTTTACTACAATAAATGTTATTCCTTGTTTGTAAGGCAGTTAAATTTTCATTGTAAGAGAAGGAAATGTATTTTTCTTTCAGAATGATGCAATGATTTTATTTGCCAACATACCAATGAAAACAATCGAGGGGCAGCTAGGTGGCGCAGTGGATAGAGCACCAGCCCTGAAGTCAGGAGGACCTGAGTTCAAATCCGGCCTCAAACCAAATACTTGACACTTACTAGCTGTGTGACCCTGGGCAAGTCACTTAACCCCAATTACCTTAAAAAAAAAATCGAGCTCTCGGACCACAAATGTTTAAAATGATGGCTTATAGCAACTTTACAATAAATAACTTTCTCTAATAAAAAAAAAAAGAAATTATGAGCTCAGTGATCTTAGAAAGGCATAGAAAGACTTGCGTGAAATGATGAAAAGCAAAGTCAGCAGAACCAAGAGAACATTGTATACAGTAACAGCAATATTGTTTTAAGAATGACTTTGAGCGACTAAGTCACTTTGACTATTAAAAATGCAAAAATTAAGAATAAAAGACACATGAAGATGCTATCTGCATCTAGAGAAAGAACTGATAAATAGAAATACATATAGAATAATTATATATGTATGTACATATACACACACACACACACACACACCCCTATTTGTGTCTAATGGTAGCTGTCTCTAGAGTGGGGAGAGAAGAAAAAAAGGAAAAAAAGAAATTTACATGACAACTTTGTTGTATATTTGGAAGGAACAGCAAGTTGTATGTGGTAGATTTGCAGTTTCATGTGCAATCGTCTTTTTCGTTGTATTGTGTTATGAAAATGCTTGTTTTGTTCCATGAATTGAAAATAATTTTTTAAAAAATTATTTATTTTTAGTTTCCAACATTCACTTCCATAAGATTTTGAGTTCTAAATTTTCTCCCTATCTCTCCCCAAGATGGCGTACAATCTGATATAGGCTATACGTACATATTCATATTAACCTTATTTTTATATTAGTCATGTTATAAAGAAGAATTAGAACCAATGGGAGAAACCATGAGAAAGAAGAAACAAACAAAAAAAAAAGAGACAAAGACAGAGAGCAAATAGTATGTTTTGATCTGCATTCAGACTCCATAGTTCTTTTTCTGGATGTGGATAGCATTTTCTACCACAAGTCTTTTGGAGTTGTCTTAGACCCTTGCATTTCTGAGAAGAGCTAAGTCTATCAAAGTTAGTCATTGTATAATGTTGCTTTTACTATGTATAATGTTCTTCTAGTTCTGCTCATTTCACTTAGCATTAGTTCATGTAATCATTTTTAGGTTCTTCTGAAATCTGCCTGCTCATCATTTCTTACGGAACAATAGAATTCCATTACATTCATATACCACTTGTTCAGCCATTCCCCAATTGATGGGTATCATCTCAATTTCCAATTCTTGGCCACCATAAAAAGAACTGCTATAATTATTTTTGTATGTGTGGGTCCTTTTCCCATTTTTATGATCTCTTTGGGATGCAGACCGAGAAGTGGTATTGCTGGGTCAAAAGGTATGCACAATTTCATAGCCCTTTGAGTATAGTTCCAAATTGTTCTCCAGAATGGTTGGATCAGTTCACAACTCCACCAACAATGCATTAGTGTTCCAATTTTCCCACATCTCCAACATTTATCATTTTCCTGTTATGTCATGTTAGCCAATCTGATAGGTGTGACATGGTACCTCAGAGTTGTTTTGATTAGCATTTCTCTAATCAATAGTGATTTAGAGCAATAAAATAATTTTTCTTTTTTTAGGCAATTGGGATTAAGTGACTTGCCCAGGGTCACATGGCTAGTAAGTGTCAAGTGTTTGGTCTGAGGCCAGATTTGAACTCAGGTCCTCCTGACTTCGAGGCCAGTGCTTTATACACTGTGCCACGTAGCTGCCCCTATAAAATAAATTTTTCAAAAAATTTTAATGACTTGCAAAACCTGGGCTCTTCTTAACCTTTTTTGGATACTGCTGACTACTCTTTTTTCCTGTCCATTCCTCTTGGTTTTTGTGTGACCTGTCTCCTTTTTGGATTCATCACCTGCCCTCTAATTGTGGCTGTACTAGAAGACTCTGTCATAGGCCTTCTCGCCTCTCTCTCTCTCTCTCTCTCTCCCCTCTTTCACTTGGTGGCTTCATCAGCACCTAAAGATTTAATTAACTTATATATGCAAATGACTCCCAAACCTCTATATCCAGCCCAGGTCTCTCTCCTGAGCTTCTAATTGCCTATCTCCAACTGCTTGTTGAATGTTTAAGTTGAATGTCCCATAGGCATCTTAAGGGTCAAGTAGCCAAAACAGAACTCATTATCTTTTCTCCAAAAACCCATCTTGCTTTTGGACTTCCCTTTTTCTGTTGAGGGCACCATCATTTTTTTTAGTCTCCCAGGTTTGCAACCTTTGTGCTACACTGGACTCCTCTCCTCTCCCACCCCCATCCAATCAGTCACCCAGTCTTGCCATTTCTATCGATACATCTTTCAACTGCTTCCTTTCTATTCACACAGCCACCACATCATCAGGCCTTCATTATCTCTCCCTTGGCTTATTACAATACCCTGCCTCATCTTCCGTCTCTAAGTCATCCTCCACACAGTGGCCTAAATGACATTCCTGAAACACAAGTATGACCATATCATTCCCCTGATCAATAAACTCCAATCACTCTTTCTATCTTTAGGATCAGATATAAACTCATGTTTGACTTTTCAAAGTCCTTCCCAACCTCACCCCTGACCTACCTTTCCAGCCTTGTTATGAGATGCAAATGTCTAGAAACTTAATTCCACCACATTACACCATACACCTGCTTAGGGCATTTGATATGCTCCTTAAAGGAAACTGTGGGAGGGCCTTTTCTAGCAACTAGGCCTGAATACTAGTTTCCATGGCAGTATTGGTTCAGAAGTTAGAAAAAGAATATCTGATGGGAGTGTATTTTGACCTGAGAAGGTGAGCTGATCTTTATACTAAGATGGTAATGAGTTTACCTCTGCCTGAGGCCATGGAGGAAGAATTGTTGCAGTGGGAGAGAGCATCCTGTGGTCCAGTTAGACTGGCCCTTTTGCTCAAGATCGTAGGGCTAATAAGTGGAAGAAACAGGGCTTGAAAGCATGTTTGACAACACCAAGTCCAGTATGGCTATGGAGTTAGGTTTTTACACCTGCACCTTTAGAAGTGACATAACTGATCTTAGAACCATACCTGCTTCCTATCTCTCAGTAGAGAGTTCAGGTAGTAGATTTCTTGGGTTGCTAGTTGATAAAATGGATAGCATGCCAGGCCTGGAGTCAGGAAGACTCATCTTTGTGAGTTCAAATCCAGCCTCAGATGCTTACCAGTTATGTGACCCTGAGCAAGTCACTTGACTCTGTTTGCCTCAGTTTCCTCATCTGTAAAATGAGCTGGAGAAGGAAATGGCAAACTACTCCAGTGCCAAGAAAACTCCTAATGGGGTCACAAAGAGTTGGACCTTACTGAGATGACCTAACAACAGCAAAAAAGTTTATTTCTCACTCCCAAGAGACACTTAGTTCTGGACCCTTAACACTTGCCACTGTCGTTCAACAGCCTCTCCTGCTTTTGCCAATATGATTGTCTCTGTCATTTATCTCCCAGTCATGATTTGAATTTCTATTTGAATGGCAGAATTCACATCCATAACCCTTTTAATGTTTATTTTGAATTTTCTGGCAGATGACACAAATCTGTGTGGGAAGGCTAACATATTTAACAACAGAATTGCAATCCAAAAGATTCATTTCTAAGAAAGAGGAAATTTAAGAGTGGTGAATGTACTGAACTTCAAAATGTAAACTGCATAGATACTAGAAACAGGAGGCATGCCTAGGCAAAAACACGTGTGAAAAAGACTTGGGGGTTTTAATAGCCTGAAAAAGCAATGGGTCACAAATGTGACTTGGAAGGCAAGCTTTAGTTACATTAATAGAAAAACCATTCAGGTGATAGTTTCACTGTACAGTATGCCCTGTGTCTGTTATAACAGCCCAAGTATTTGAAAGGCTGTCTTAGGGAAGAAAGATTAGATTTGTTTTTCTTGAACTCTGAAGGTAGAAATTAAAAGCAATGAGCAGAAGTTAGAGAGACAAATTTTGGCTTCATCGTAAGGAAAATATAACAGTTTAGTGCAGGGGTGGGGAACCTGCAGCCTGGAGGCCACCTGTGGAGCCCTGGCGAAGAAGCAGGTTCCTTATCACTCACTGAAAGTCTTCAAGTGGAAGCTGAATGACTACTTGGGAATGTTGGTAAAAGAGATTCCTGTTCAGATATGAGTTGTACTAGATGACTTCCTTTGTCCCTTTCTGTCTTTGAAATTCTGTGACAATCCCCATCTCTGCAAATTCTTGCACTCCAACTCTTATGACCTTCTTTTAAAAAGCAGCTAGGTGTTGTGGCAAAACTTTAGTCAAGATCTGAATTTGGATCCTGCCTTAGATGTTTGCTGTATGATTTATATTATCTTATTTTTTTTTCAGCCAAAGACAAGATTTATTAGAACATACATCATATTGGGCAGCCTCTTAAGGAGTCTGAACCTTAGTAAGCTATTGGCTAGATTATAAGAATCTGACCAGTTGCTAGATTTTAATAATCTGAGCAGTGGCTAGATTATAAGAATCCCAGCCTATATTATAACATATGTTAAAGGCAGCTAGGTGGTGCAGTGGATAGAGTGCATGAGCCAGGAAGACTTGAGTTCAAATCCAGCCTCAGATAGTTACTAGCTATGTAACCCTGAGCAAGTCATTTCACCCTGTTTGCCTCAGTTTCCTCATCTGTAAAATGAGCTAGAGAAGAAAATGCAAATCACTCCAGTTTCTTTAGCAAGAAAACCCCAAATGGGGTCACACAGAGTCAGATATGACTGAAAAATGACTAAAACAATAACATCTTATATTAGCTGTATGACCCTGGCCAAGTCATCTTAACCTCTCTCAGCCTGTTTCCTTACCTCCTTTATAAGGTTGTTGTGAGGATCAAATGAAATCATATATGTCATATGCTTTCCACATGTTAAAGCACTATGTAAATGTTGGTGATCATGATCATTTTATGCATTGTTCTCATTCCAAAATCCTGAAAACTGAGGTTCTCTTCCTGGACCCCAGGCTCTTCTATTTCTCTCTCTCTTATTCCCATTCTTTTACTTGGGACCCTCATCTTTCCCCATTTATCCAACTCCGTCTTGGCCTTAGTTTTTTGTGTATCCACTAGACCTTATGGTTGGTTATTTCAATATTATTTATTTTTCTTCCATCCTTGGGTCCCTTGTTTACTTGGACCTTCCAAATTTGGGTAACTCCTATTATCTGCCCTGCTGCTGAATTGCCAGATGCTATTAAAGGAAATGATAACATGGTACCTATCCTCAATTGGGCCCTCACCAATGCATGGTAATTGTTTTATTTATTTCTCTTTTGTGGACTCTCTATGCTTTTCTCTACAACAGTTGCTTCACATTTTCTTTTTCCTCCTTAAAGGCCCCAATTCCATCCCATTCCTCTTACTTTTGACAGATTTTCTGAGAAAACTGAGGCCAACTGATGTCATCTACCTCAACTTCCCTTGACTCTTTTAAAACTCTTAATAGTCACCTGTATTCTTCCCTGCTAGGAAAGGATTGGTCATCCTCCTCCTCCTCTTAGATGAAGCTTCCACCTGTATGGTTCATCCTAATTCTTTCCTGTTGTTTCTATGACCTTGCTTACTGAATTATCTTATTTCTTATGCATCTTCAATCTCTCCTTCATTATTTTTTATAGTAAAGGGGTTCTTGATTTGGGGTCCACAGATACATTTTAGAGGGTCCATGAACTCAGATTAGGAAAAAAATATTTATTTTCACTAACCTATAACTAAAATTTAGCTTTTCTTTTTTTGAACAATATCTTATTTTCCTCATTATGCATAAAAACAGTTTTTAACATTCATTTTTTAAAATTTTGAGTTCCAAACTCTCTCCCACCCTCTTTCCCCTCCCCTGAGATGGTAAGCAATCTGATATAGGTTATACATGTGTAATCATATAAAACATTAAAAATTTAGCTTTTCTTTCAATTATATAAAAACATTATTCTAAGAAGAGGTCCATAGGCTTCATCAGACTATCGAAGGGGGTCCATGAAACAAAAAAGATTAAGAACCACTGCTTTAGTAGAGATACGTTTAGGTTTCTTCCATCTTAAAACAAGAGGCAAACTTTTCCTTAATCTTGTCATCAACTTGGGAAATTTTCTTCCTCTTCAATGCCAAACTCCTGGAGTGAATCTTTTAAACTTTCTGCCTCTTTCCCCACATCATTCCACTCAATCAATTATAAAGAACTTATTAGACCTTGGCCAAGTCACAACTTCTGTTTGCCTCAGTTTCTCCATCTGTAAAGCCAGAGGGTTGAAACAGATGACACTTAACATCCGTTCAAGCTCTAAAGCTATGCAAATAAAGAAACAACAAACTACAAAAGAAAAAAGAAAAAGAATTTATTAAGCACCCAGAGTGTACCAGGTTCTGTGCTAGGCTCTGTGAATACAAATATAAAAAGTGGGACAGTCCCAACTTTAAGGGGCTTACATTTAAATAAGGCATAATCTCATACAATCTAGCTTCCTTCCCTACCATCTACCCAGGTGAGATGATTCTCTTCCTTGACCAAATGAAAGGGCCTCATTGGATCAATCCAATGGTCTTTTCTCAGTCCTCTTCCTCCTCCTCCTGGACTGCTCTGTAGCATATGACACTGGTGACTACCCCATCTTTCTTGAAACCTTCCTTTCTAGAGGAGGAACTCTCATTGTTCTCCCCTTGCCTCTGATTCCTGTTTTCACCCTTTAAATATTCATTTCCCACAAGGTTCTGTCTTCAGACTTTCCCCCTTCTCATGTCTCTACTCTCACTTCCTTGGAGTTTAAATACGGTCTATATTCAGACAACTTCCAGCTCTCTTTTTTACACCCTAATATCTCTCTAGAGTTCCAGTCTTCTATTTCTAACTGCTTATTGGACATTTCTAACTGGATATCATGACCCCAAACTCATGTTGTCCAAAACTAAATTCACTATCTTTCTGAACTCTTCTCTAATGTCTCTATTTCTGTTGATAATGAAAGCACAGAAGTGCTTTAGAGTTTGCAAAGCACTCTACATGTATTTTTTTTCATTTGATTCTCGTAACAGCTCCATGACAGCTATTGTTAACCCCATTGTACAGGTGAGGAGCTGTTAAGTGACTTGCCCAGGGTCACATAGTGTCTGAGACAGAATTTGAACTTGGATCTTCCTGGCTCCAAATCCATTATACCACTTCATTCTTTTTTTTTTTTTTTTTTTTTGGTTATGTTTTGTTTTGTTTTTGGGCTAGGCAATGGGGTTAAGTGACTTGCCCAGGGTCACACAGCTAGTAAGTGTTATGTGTCTGAGGCCGGATTTGAACTCAGGTCCTCCTGACTCCAGGGCCGGTGCTCTATCCACTGCGCCACCTAGTTGCCCTGTGCCACTTTATTCTTCCCAGATATTCAGATTCATAAGCTTTGAGTTAACTTTGTGCTTTATTCCTCACCTTTCATCAGTGACAAAATCCTTTAGTCTACTATCCCTCTTGAATCTGTTTCTTTCTCTCAACTCCCCCACCAACCACCACGTTCAGTCTTCCATTTCTTCCCCCCTAGACTATTAATAGCTTCCTGACTGGTTTCTTGCCTTTTATTTATTCTCTCCTAGATCTTTAATCTATTTATTCTTCTCAACACTTCCTGAGTCATTTTGCTATCACATCACTTTTCTATTAAAAACTCTTCATTGACTCTCCATTGGTCATCTAATAAAGTATAAATTCTTTATTCTGGCATTTAAAACCTACAAAATTCTACTCCAATACTTTTCCAGTCTTATCAAACTATTTCCACTCACATTTTACATCCCAGTGAAACTGGACCCCTCCCCATCTCCTTTCATCCTGCTATGCTGTCCTTCATATGTGGAACTGATTCTTCCCCAATCTCCAGCTCTTAAAGGCCTTTCCTTCATTCAAGGCCTAACTCAGGTGCCATTTTCTCCATGAAGCTTAACCTTATCCTGCAACCCCCACTGAATGTCATCCTTTCCTACTCACATTTCTCCTAGAGCTTAACGAGGGCATCTCCTTTACTTTCATTTCAGTATTCCATGTTTTCATATCTTGATCTCTCTCTTCCCCTTACCTTTATATCATGAGATCATGGTTTTTGAACTGCGAGGGACCTTCGTAACCATCTAACACAACTACCTCATTTTACAGATGAGGAAACTCAGGCCTAGGGAGGGGAAATGATTTGCCCAGGGTCACACAGCTAGTAAGTGTACAGAGCTGGATATTGCAAGCTCCTTGATAGGAGGGTCTGTGTCATATCCATTTTTGTACTTCTAACTTTTCTCACGATGAAAATCTGTTTTCTTTGTTACCTCTTCCAGATATCTCACTCCTCCCCAGCTCTGGCCAATCCCTCCCCAAGTCCTATCCCCACTGTACAGGGTTTCTTAAACTTTTTCCACTTGCAACCCCATTTTGATCCACAGTTTAAGAAGTGACCCCTGCTCTTTCTTTAACAGATTCTCCTTCTTCCTTCCTGTCTTCCTCTCCCACTTGGGTATCTTGGGAAGACGTTTTGACTCCTGTTCCCCTCTGCAGCAATGGCCACTAATGGTGGCTCCTCTCATGCTTCTCCAACATACTGATTCAGTCCTTATTGTCTGCTGTCCTTTCCAGAAGCCTTCCTCTGTTACTATCATTCAGTAATTGCCTGTGAAGGTCATACCATTCATTTGTCTCACCTTGTTCAGACCCTCTTGCTCCAGTCTCGAGTTCAATAGCCAGCTCAGACTTCTTCTCTATCCCAACCCCTCCCCTTAATAACCTTGGGAACTTCAATATTCACCATCATGTCTCAGAAAATACCAGTATACATCAGCCTCAATTTGTAGGACCTCTATACCCACTCTCAACCACTCCATGGATAGTAGACCTCAGCATCATTTCGAAACGGGTCTGCCTTTGTGATCTTGATCTCCTTCTGCCTCACTCCTGTTTTTTTCATCTTCATCATGACTTCTAGCCTTCCTCCAGCTTTCCCAGTTTTCCCTGTCCATCTTCTGTTCAGGCCATACTCTCCCCTCTTTATGATTTTTGACCTCATAATTAAACATTTTGGCAATATGCTTCCCTCCTCCCTTAAATCCTTCCAATGTTCACACTCTACCAATATTCAACCTTGGGTCACCATACTTCTCTGACTGACTCTAAAACTGAATATTGTTAGAGGAAAACATTACATGGTCCAGTTTAGGTCCATTACAAATCCATGTTTTCTATTGTATGACAAGCCTTTTATTCTCCCAACTTACTGTAATTCTTCCTGCAGCAATTCATTCAATGCCCTCCACAAATCCTACAAGCCACCTCTAATCTGCTCTCTCTCAGCAGCTGACCCTCTTACTTTACTAGGAAAATCAGGCTGTTGGGATCTCCCTCCACTCCCCTAGTCCAAACTCAAAACACCTTTATGCAGTTCTTTCCTCATTTTTTGCAGGATGAAGTAGATGGTCTCTTTGCCAAGAGGATGCAGTAGATGTTCTCATTAGGCAAGGCTAATGTGTAACCTGAGCAGACTGGCACTAGGAATAACCAGTGCTCTTCTGGGAGCTTGCCCCGTTGCTCATCCCCTCCCTTCACGTCCCCCCCTTGCAGTCTCTATAGTCATCTTCCCTGCTGCCTATAAACAAACTCAGGTGTCCATTTCCTCCCCACTAAAGAAGCTTCACTGAATCTTGTCATTTCTCAAGCTATTACCTTAAGTCTCTCATCCTTTTCAAGGCCAAACCCTTACGAAGAATTATTGGTATGTGCTGTTTCCACTTCCTCCCCGCCAACGTTCACTTCTCAACTGTCATCTGGCTCTGACCCTACTAGTCTTTAAACTTTTTTCTTAAAGGTTACCACATACTTTCAAACTGCTAACACAGATAACTTTTTTTTTTTCTTGGTAACGTTTCTTCACCGTTCGATGCTCCTCAATACTCTCTTCCCTTGGCTTTCGGAATATTGCTCTCCACTGAATCTACTACATGTCTGACCACTCCCCGGTCTCCTGTCCCCCAAGGCTCTCGTATCTTTTCCTTTTGGTGATTCCAACAGTTCTCATTGGTTCAGTTGTTAATTCCCAGATCCATAAATGAAGCCTAAATCTCTTTCCTACATCCCGGTCCCACGTCTCCAGTTTCCTCCTGGATGTCCCATAAACATTTCAAATTCAACAAGTCCACAAGTGCCTATGAGTTCCCTTCCAGCTCTAACACTATTAATCTGTGGCCAACTAATCCTGTTCCCCCAATTCACATTTCTCTATTCCTGTCGAGGCCACCCCCATCCTTGCTGAATTCACATTTCAGAATCTGGGGCCAGGGACAACCTCAAGTTAAATGCCTTTACTTAAAAGGTAAAAATGGCTTACCTAGGGACAGCTAGGTGGCGCAGTGGATAGAGCACTGGCCCTGAAGTCAGGAAGACCGAGTTCAAATCTGGCCTCAGACCAAACACTTGACACGTACTAGCTGTGTGACCCTGGGCAAGTCACTTAACCCCAATTGTCTAAAAATAAAATTAAAAAAAAAAGGCTTGCCCAAGTTTATCTAGCTCGTTAGTGGCAGTACTGAGACTGGAACTCGGGTCTCCTGACTTCTGGGTACAGTATTCTTTCTTTGCTCTCCGTCCATTTTAATTATGCTTCCTGTCCCTGGTTTAATCAGCTCTGATGTTACCGGCTCTTACACAATGACACCTGAAAATTTCTTTATCCATTTAATTATATATAAGGACATTTAAATAAGCAAGATAGGGGCTTGCACTCCAATGGGGGCGTCTCCATTGTAGTTTCATTTCATAGTTCAGATTTACAGAAACCAGACAACCACCTTGGGTGGTAGTGCAAATATTATTTCTTCTTATAGATGAGAATGAGTCTGACTTGCCTAGGGTCACACAGCAAATAAGCTTTAGACCTGTGATCTGAAGCCAGGTCTTCTGTATCTCAAGTCCAATGCTCCTTCTACTACACGAACAGGAGGCTGACCTCCTAAGCTGCAAATCTCTATCCTTTGGGGAAGGCGATATCCATGGGAGCCAAAGAATCTCGCTTTGCTTGAATTGGGCTCGAGGCTGGCTCATGAAACATAGGCTTAAACATAGCTTGTTCCCACACAATGCAACAAGAATAGAACTAGGAGCTACAAAGCTCAACCCACACACTACCAAGAAACAATGTGGGTCAGCCCCTCCTCTTGGCTAGGCAGGAGGGTCTGGTGAATAGCAGTTCTTCACCCCCAACCCTATATACATCCTGCTCGGACTCCATGAATCCTACTATTAAGCTTTTCTCTGTCAAAGTTCCCTTTTAACAAAGAGAGCAGCGAAGAGGACTTTTTATGCTGGTGGTGAGCTCTGTCAGAATTCTGTCTTTTGGAGGCAGCATGCTCTGCTAAGACACAGTGTGGAATGGAAGGTAAAGACAAAGCTGATTATGATGGTAGAAGATTGGGCCCCATTTGCTGACAGTTCTAGAAACAGTCTATTGTATATAAGTGCCTTACAAAAGCATAATGTGTCTCAGCACATCAATATGGCCTAAATACAACACAATTTAAAGTACCAGCGCTAAGAAAAAGATGGATATTGAATGCTGAGAAAGGCAGAGGGGAAGAAAGAAAGGGAACTAGGGCTGAGATGGGGTTAATAAAAGGGAACTTGCCCCAAAAGGAGGAACTGGACTGGGGGATGGGCCTCAGACAGAGAATAGAGTACTTAAGTGTGACCAGGCATCCTTAATTTCAGTGTAATTTTAAACCTTGAAATATACCAAGATGGAAAACAACTAGCTCCCTTAATCATTACCAGCTTCTCTTCCTCACTCCATAGATAGTCCTGACATCCAAGTCTCAGGTCCTTACCTTCAAACTTTTGTAGATATCCACGTTGCATCTTGGAAAAAAAAAAATACTGGAAACAAGGGAAAATGCATGTGGGTGGCAGGTAGGGTCTTTATACAAAATCAAATATTTACTAAATGCATAATGGAAGGGGAGGTTCTATGTATGTGGGGCATATGATTACAGAGAATTAAAGGTGACCACATAGTCTCTTATCTCCAAAAGAATACATTTTAAAAAGTGATGCTACCTCATGGAAAAAAAAATGAGAAGGGAAAGTCTGTATTTAGGACTTTCAGCTTTCCCTTTTACCTAAACTCCTGGTGGGATCTGCTTCTCTTTTCAGGTGCCCATTGCTCTAATATTCCCTACATATGTCCTACTAGCAGAACCAGCTTTTGTAGTTAGGGTCTCAAATGATGCCTCAAAGAAATCTCCAAAATGGGCATGGTCTTAAGCTATGACACTTTAGGTGACTGATTAAAGGAGGGTCAGAAGCAGAGCTAGCTGATTGCTGTATAACTCATGGGAAGGGAAGGTGATCTGCCAGCGCTGGCATAACTGTGGCCTAATGAACCGTGCATTACAGAGAAAGGTAAGAGAAATGCAAAGTTAGATGCTGTTTCTTTTTTTTTGGCGAGGCTATCGGCATTAAGCCACTTGCCTAGGGTCACACAGCTAGTTAGTGTCTGAGGCCGGATTTGAACTCAGGTCCTCCTGACTCCAGCACCGGTGCCCTATTCACTGCATCACCTAGCTACCCCACGTTTTTTCTTGTCTCGAAGAATAAATGAACATAGTGAGCCTGGCTTGACAAGGGGGGCGAACAAGAAGGCAGTGAAGACAAAAGATGTTGCTCCAAACCCCCTCCTTTGAAAGGAAACATGGTATGATGGAAAGAGACTTAGAGTCAAGGGAGACCTGGGTTCAAAATCCCTAGTCCGATACAGAAGCAAGTCATTTATTTATTTTTTGAGTCATGATTCAAAATAGGGCAAATAAAATTAAAGTAGGGATAATAAATGAGTATATTAGCAGTACTTGTCTCATAAATGGTCTGAGGAAAGGGCTTAAATCACTTGCTCGGTCATTTTTCAGCGTTCGACTCTTCATGACCCCATTTGGGGTTCTCCGGGCAAAGACACTAGAGTGGTTTGCCATTTCCTTCTCCAGCTCATTTTACAGCTGAGGAAACTGAGGCAAACAGGGTGAAGTGACTTACAGGACCACCCAGCTAATGTCTGAGGCCAGATTTGAACTCAGGAAGATGAGTCTTCCTGACTCCAGGCCACCTAACTGCCCCGTTACAACCCTAGAGAAATATAAACTACTGTCAATTCCTCATACAAATGGGAAATTATTCTACAGACCTAGTCTTTGGCACCTAAGTCTCCCCAGCCTGGGGGTGAGAATGGTCGATCCTACAGGTTCAAAGTACATCCTCCAAAATGGTTCAGTTAAATTAATGGATGACAAGTCTATAATGGGTTATTAGACAAGGCTATATTCACAATCCCTGGGGGTTTATCAAAGAAGACAATGCCCTTCCTTCCACAACGTATTTCTGAATGTCACTCAGAAAATACTAGACTAGATTGGAAATGGTTTTAACCAATATGTCAAAGGTTGTAAGAATAAAAGAAAGCATCGCCATAATCCCCGAGTTGGTAGAAAAAAAGGAAAGGATGCCACACACACCTCATGGATTCATTGAAAATTTTAATTTATGTTGGCAACAAAACTAACAAGTAGCTGGAGAGGTCAAGTCCTAGGTTAAACCCAGAAACCATGCATGGCCTTTGGGGAAAGCACCAAGGCAGGTGGCCAGTGGCTCTGAGAAGGCTTACTATTGGCAGGGAAAGGTTGGGAACCCAGGTGACCTGTAGGAAGACAACATAGGCTCTAAGGTTGAAGTGCCAGGACCCTGAGCCTTATTAGGTGTTTGTACCAGGCCTAGATGCCCCTGCTGTGGCAGGATGGCAGAAAGGGGATGGGTTAAAAAATAAGGATTAAAAAACAAACCAACCCTCTGTTCAGTTCGAAGAGAGGGTTTGAGAGGGAGAGACTGGGTTCCTCAATTTTTCCCTTTCTAGGGAAGATGCTGTCCCAAGGGAAAGAAAGGTAGGGGAAGGGGCTGGAAAGGGAGGGAATACAGCTCCCTTGATTAGCCCTTTGCCTGGGCACCAAAAACCTAGGAATCAGGCTTCAGCCTTCAAGGCCCAAAACATCCTTCCCCTCCAAACTCTTTCCCACTCACTCTCAGACTCGGGCAGATGGGAACTGAGCCTCAGACACTGTCAGAAGCTTGGCTGCTTTTGACCCCTAGATACTGGCATCCACTTGTACCCTCTGGCCCCGGAGCAGGAAAGGGCAGGGTGCCCAGCCACAACCACCTCTCCTAACAGAAAGCAGTCAGCTCTCTCATCAGAACTGTCCTTCCTTTCCACACAATCTGTATTCAGGAGGGCATGAAAGCCCTAACCCTTAGGAATGGCCCCACCCCTCAAGTCTTCAGGGATCTGGGGAACAAACACAGGCTCCAGAGGATCAGAATTCCCAATCATCCATCTCCAGCTCATCCAAGCTTGATACTAGGCCAAAGATGCCACTGGGGTCCTGGGGTTGGCTGCCTTCAAAGTTGGTGATGGGGGTGACGGGGCGGAGTAATTCAGGCAGGGCCTCTGAGGCACGTCGCTTGATCTGGAGAAAGAAAAACATTTGGGTACTGTCTTCTGTTCCTATATTTCCAAAATGCCTTAGAGCAGGAAGCAAGGAAGAAACTCAAGAAAACAGTAGTTTTTATGTGGGAGCTATGGAAAATGAAAACTCTTTTAAATTTAAAGATTTAAATGCTTATTGTTGAATTAATGAGGCAACTTCTCCTACCCCCAAGGAAGATGGAGATAATACCTGAGGATGCTTCAATTAAAAGGGTGGTAGGTGATGTCAAAACTCTGGTCAAGAGAAAATAAGGGGGGCAGCTAGGTAATGCAGTGGACAGAGCGCTGGCCCTGAAGTCAGGAGGACCTGAGTTCAAATCCGGCCTCAGACCAAACAACTGACACTTACTAGCTGTGTGACTCTGGGCAAGTCACTTAACCCCAACTGCCTAAAAAGAAAAAAAAACTGCAAAAAAAAAAAAAAAAAAAGAAGGAACTAAGGAAAGAGGCTACAGTACCTGCTTGAAAAAAGAATGGTTCAGTAGGGTGCTGGCACTTGGCCTATAGAGAGAAGAAAAAAGCTAGTTACCTTGGCTGTCCCGGATACTGAACCATCCAGAACTTTATCCAGACATCTTCAAGAGTAGTCATCCTGAGAGACTGGGGGGAAACAGGCTGCTCACACAGCCCTGCCACTCACACCTCTTCCCCCTCCCCCCCATACCTCAAGCACAATACAAATCACTAGCCTTCTCAGGTCCACAGCGGCAAGGAGAGATGGCAACTAAAGCTTTCATATTTTTGCTTTTCAGCATGCCCACTGTCCTTCTCTCAATCCCCACTGACTCCTGATCTTTTTTTTTTTTTTTAGGAATAAAGCACTTTAACAGAGAACGTATAAACTTCCAACTTACCACAACTCCCAAACTGGGAGTTGAAGTCCAGGGTCTCCTGTTCTTTAAAGAGCAATCCCCCTAAACTCCCTACTTAGCTCCAAGCTTAACAGGCACTACCTGAGGTCAGGACTTCGTTGTAGACATTGCTCCACAAAGTGGTGGAAGTGTGGCGAGAAAGTTCGATGGTAAGGGTGTGGAGGGGAGTCCCCATTGGAGTTCCGGGTCGTGCTGGCAGCCAGACTCTCATTCAGGCCAGAGTTGGCACCTGAACGTGAGGTATTCATGGTCAGCTCCTCAGCAGGGATGGTGGTAGTATCCAGCAGGCAGGGTACTGTCCCATTTAGCTTTTCCAGAAGCATCTGTGAAAGGCCTGTTTGATTAGTTAATTGACAATGTGTTACGTGATTTTCTGCCCCACCAACATTAAAACTAGGACTCTTCAGCAGCTCCTGGAAATTGAGCTTCAGGGTCTCCCCCCCCCCTCAAAATGCCTTAATGCACAAATAGGAACCCTTAGGAGTAAGGGAAGGGATGGGGAAGGTGCAACAAGTTTAACTTGTTTAAAACAATGCTGCCCACTGGGGCTAGGTGAATGGGTTACCTTAAGGAACAGCTGGAAAGGAGGATTATATCTTCTGTTTTCCACAGCAAGAAAGAGCTAGACCTTTATCCCATATATAAAGGATAAAGAACCTCTAGCAACAGAACTCTCCCCCCATAGCTGGGACAGCAACAATTTCATTTCTACCCATAATAGAATTCTTTCCTCCCCAGCTCCCAAAGTTCTCTAGGCAATTTCCAAAAGGTCCTGTTCACAGCTTCTTGTAGTGCTCCTTCTTGAGCCACTTCTGAGGCAGGGGCAGTAGAGAAAGCAAGGTCAGGGGCAGGCCAGGGATGGAGTAGCCAAGCAATCTAGGCTCACCTGGGTAGCAGGCATGTCCTTAAAGGGGACGTGGCCATTGGCCAGCTCACAGGCTGTGATTCCCACACTGTAGATGTCAGATTTGGCATCATAACCCTGAAGATTCTAAGTCAGGAGAGAACAGCCACAGGTCACTCCATCTGGAGCCTTGGTCTCTGCTCTTAGGGATGGGGATAAGGACCAGGGAAAGGAAAAGAATGCTAATCTCAAAAACAGCACCAGCTACTGAAGCACTGCTTGCCCACATTATCGGAGAGAGGGTTAACTGTTGATGAGCTGCTGCATTATTTTAAAAGGAGTAGATGCTTGCTAATGGCTAAATGTAGAAAGAAGTACAGGGCTTCTAAACTCCTGCTTGATCCAAATGGCAGCAAACAATTCCCATCTCATGAGAATTACCAAATGCTAACTCTTCCCCTAAAGCAGATCATGCATTTTTGCTAACCTCATCGAGCAGACCTGTGTAACCACAGGACAATGGAGACAAAGGCCAGTAAGGAAAGAAGTCATTACGTCTAACTTTAGGACTACCAGAAAAGAAAAGCCTAAGTCTCCCTGTAACATGTGGAAAATAGCCAATTAGTCATTGAGATTTTTTCCCTAATATGAAAGTTAGTTTGTCCAAGGATGTTCTTTCCTTTTTTCCAATCTCAATCCAGGCTGAAAGCTTTACAGGCTCCCTTGGGAATCTAAAGGTAGAATCCCCAGAGCCCAGTGTCCATACCTGCTGCAGAACCTCAGGACTGAGCCACGGCAGGACCTTGACGCTGTACTTGGGGAAGTCATGGACAACTCGCTGCCGCTGACCGTGATTGATCATGCTGAGGCTGCTTCGAAGGCCTGACAGGTAGACCTTGCCATCGGCTGAGATCAGGATGTGGCTGGCTTTAACACTCCTACAGGAGGTGTCATGTGGTCACATAGACAGTGGAATTGCCGGGACACTTTCCTTACAAACCCATTAGCCTGGATGTTGGTGCAATTTAGCTCCCTCCCCCAGGAAGAAAGGAAGGCAGGCCTCACACAGCACCAGACTCAGTGCACACACAAGTCCTAGAATCCATTTACCAAGAAGTATAACAGATAGTAGGGAGCCCAACCAAATGATCACCACAAATAATGCACAGAACTAAGCTGTCTGGAAAAGGAAAAGTATTTCTTTTGTCAACCTGAAGTCATAATCCCTCAGACAAGAAGGTTATCATTTCTTTACAGATGGGAAAACTAGATTGTATAGAGGGACGGTGATTTGCCTACTGACTTTTACACGATTTTCAGATGACACAAAGCTAGGAGGGATGACCAGATGGAAGAGCTGGGATTCAAAAATATGCCGACAGTCCACAACACCAGGATCAATCTAATAATATGAAACTTAACAGGAATAAAGTATATTTGAGCTCAACAGACACACTTCACAAGATGCCATCTCTAATAATTAACTACCTGTGACTTTGGTTAAGTCATTTAACCTTCAGGCGCTTCTCCATCTATAAAGTGAGATTAGGCAAAAAGTCCTCTCAGGTTCCTTTGAGCTCAGGATTTCAAGTACAAGACCAGGGAAATATGCCCGGCCAAACAGAAATTTGTCCGAAAAAGATCTGGGGGTTTGAATGGCCTTCGTGTTCAATACAATAGCCAAGGAAGTGAATGTGACCTTGGGCCGCATTAAGGAAGGTATCATGGCCAGAAGGAAGGTGTTTAGTTCCACATTTAGTACCTCATTTAGTCATACCACATCAGGAATATTGTGTTTGGTGTTAGAGGCTACATTTTAGGGAAGATATTGATAAGCTAGAGAATGTCTAGAGAAGGGAAAATGAGTTGGGGATGGGGCCTAAATTCCTGTCATGTAAGGAATGGCTGAAGGAACTATAGCTGGAAAAGAAAAGTCTTAGGGTAACATGGCAGCTGTCATGTGTATGAAGGTCATCACATAAAGAAGAAGGATGTTGCCAAAAGGCAAATGTAGGCATGGTATAAGGGATTTCCTAACCTATCAAGTCAGAGGCAAGGTCAGAGGCTAGGCATTCAGGAGTTCTGATTCCTAGTTCCACTGACTCTAGTTTCTAGCTAATCCCAAGACCTTATGGCTTTTATCCTAGGAACAGAGACATCCTTATGAAAGCAGAAAACTCCCCAGGCCTAGCTCTCTCTGTACCTGTGTACATAGCCCATATGATGGATGTAGTCTAGTGCCTTTAGCACCCCTTGCAAGATGTACGCAATGGCCAACTCATTCATGCCATCCATGAACTGTGTACAAATGAGATCCTTTGCTGAACCTGAAGAAAGAAATAGATATAGGAGGTGGGCAATAGGTAAATGAGTGAATATCGATTTATAGACAAAAGGATTCTTAAGGATTACTAGCAACCATAATCCCATATAAGAGATTTCTTTCCACTGACCATATGCCATGAAGGAAGTGACAACCCACAGCTCATTGTCAGCAATGAAGGTAGCTCGATATGGCACGATGTTGGGGTGGTTGAAGAGCTTAGAGACATGAAGTTCTCCCTGAAAAGAACGGTAGAGTTAGAATGAGGGCCAAGAAAAACCAAGAAAGTAGTTCTCAACATAAGAGGAAGTCTTGATGGGCGCTAGCTCTAAAAGGAACTTGGAGAGTTCCCTTCAAAACATTAGGGAATCCCTGCTCCACTCCTACAAGTGACTTCCTTGACACTTTAGAAATGCAGCATTACCTTGTTTTAGTCCTAGGTACATATCAGGTGATTCAAAAGTCTGCTCAAGTGTGACTCAGCTGGTAAAATGGAGGGACCTCAGCAAACTAACCCCGAGTGTACTAACAAAAAGGAAACTGTTTTAACAAAGAAAAGAGGCTCTGCAAGTTAACCAGCTTTTTAGTTCGGAAGCTTAAAGTCTGGAGCAGCCTCATGGTCGTTCTATCCAAGGTCCAATGCAGCCACGATGGCAAGCTCTAATTTGTAACTCCAAACAGTGGGGCACAGAAACTTGTTTAGAGCAGGAGCTCTTAACCTGGGGTTTCACAGACCCCCTAAAAGATTTGTTGATAAATTTCAGGGGGTGCCATAAACTTGAGAAAAAAAATTAAACCATTATTTTCCACTAACTTCTGGTTTCTTTTGTTACAGGCATTTTATTTTTTGCATTTAAAAGCATTATTCTGGGGAGTCCATGGCACAAAAAAAAATGTTAAGAGCCCCTGCACTAAAGTAATAAAATATATGTACTTTCTTTTAAAAATAGATTAAGCATGTGGAGGTATGGTAGGGAGGAATTAAAGAAGGAAAAACAGAGATTGGACATTAGAAAAAAAATTTCCTCAGCAAACTTTCTCAAACTGTGAGGTCCCTTCCTCAAAAGCATCATGTAAGTCTTATCACCGTGACATTCAAAATCAGACTGAATTAAGTGCTAAAAAGACTCCAGGGATCTGTCATGGTCTATGGAATAGGGGCTACCAGAAACCAGAGCCCGTACCTGCCGTGCTATCTAGAACAAAGAACCATACTGGGTCCTGCTTCTGCTTCCTCTTCCATTCTAAGACACACCAATTGGTGATGAGTTAGTAATCTAGGGAGCTACCAAAGGCCCCCTCTGGTGGATGCTAACTTAGATAGAATACAGGAAAGGGATGAACTGAACTTTAAAAATGAGTATATTTAAGCCAGATTATGTTCCCACTACGATCCACTAAAACAGTGGGGAGTCAAACTCAAATAGAAACAGAGGCCATTAAGCCATATATAAATATCCCTACAGAATGCATAATGACTTAGTTTTTAAATGAAATATTATCTATGTTTTATTCATTTTTTTCTTATTTTGTTAAATATTTTCCAATTACATTTTAATCTGGTTTGGGCCATATTCCAGAATTTGTGGACTGCATTTCTGAAATTTCTGCATCACAACAAAGCAACTGAACAGAAGGAGAGTTCATTCAGCTGGTTTCATGCTAATTTGCTATGTAAATACCACTTTCCCTCTTAGGGTCTTTATCAGGTTAATGAGAAGGTAAACACTTGCTTAAATCATTTGGTTAATTTATTATAAACAGGAAAGAACACAAAGAACTACCTCCAACATAAAATAGACTAATATATTTGGGACAAAAGGAACTCCTAGCACTTCGCACCTTCCGTACTGATCAGACTCAGAAGAGAGCAGAAGTCATAGGAGGTGCCTAGGGAGTCTTAGCTGCACAAAATCAACAGCAGTTGGGAAGCTTTCCCAGGGCACAAAATGTCCCAGATTTACGGGTGATGGCTACTGTAGCCACCCAATAGTCTAGTGCTTTTCCAGTCTACCTTAATTTCTGTCACCCCTTCTCAGAGGGCTATTTTCTGGAGGCTTACTGGGACTAAGAGAATGTTCTCAAAGTGCTCTAGCTTTAAGGAACCTTAAAGAGCATCTCCCTTGTTCTTAAGCAAGGTTCTATTACATCATCTCTCCCTCTTAGAATCGCTGGTTGCCTTTGAGATTCAGTTCTAGAATCAAATTCTGCATGAAGCCTCTCTCCTGATCTCCAAAGCTGCTAGTCTTCCTACCCTTCTCCGCACCCATGTTATGCATTTCTGGGGTATGCAGCTGTATGTCTACATTTTCACTGATAGAAGTAAGTTCTTTGAGAGCAAGAACTGTTTCACTTTTGTCTTTCTATCCCTAGCTTGTAGTAAAGTGTCTGACACACAGTAGGTATCTAATAAATGCCTGCTTGATTACCTGTAAGAATGTCACCATCTCATTGGTACAGGCCTCTAGGTTAATCCTCCGTATTGTGACATGCTCTCCTGTTGGTTTGTACCTGGCTAAGTTCACTGTCATCAACTCCTCAAACCCTTTGCCTACAGGAAAAGCAGAAATCCCATGAACAGAGTCAAGAGTAACAGAAGTTTCCATCATTTTTATAGAAAGACAAAGGCACCTAAGACACTAAACAATATGCTTCATGGAAGGGTACAGGACAAGATAAAAATTTCACTTTCCTAAAGGTCTCATGATGCATATAAAGTAGTTTGAAGGGGGAGGCCACAAGAATACTTGTATATAGTGGTACATAATTTCAGTGCATACTCATTAAACATTTGATTAGCCATCAATAACCAACTCTGCACCATGGACTCTGACAGCTGGCCAACTGTCCCTGGAGCATACTCCAAACTGCAGGTGCTAAAATAGGTACAACAGTTGCTTGAAACATGACGCCTCTTTGTCCTGGAAAAAAGGGAGACACCTTTGGACTCTTAAGTACCATTACCTATGATTGTGAGCAGTTCATAACACCTGCCCTCTGGCAGAAAACTGCTCATGGTGTCCTGTTTAGGGGAGGATGCTATCGACTCTGAGCTTGATTCATTGGTCTAGAGAAGAAAGAGAAAAAAAAAGTCAAAACAGAGAATAGGGAAAGGTATGTAGTGGGGATGTGGTAATTAAAACCAATGATGAGAAAGTGGTATGTAAGCCAATGTGGTAAACCTGACACAAGGATGAAGGAAGAATGTTCTACTGTTGGGGTCATATGAAAGGAGAGAGCAACTGCTGACTTGATAACATATAAATTATCATATTAACTTAACATATTAACTGGCACTGATATCAGAGCAAATGACTCAGAGATAATTACTCCTCCCTCTGACCCCAAGGAGCTTCCAGTGATGGCTGATGAGAACCAGTTTCATGAGATATTTAATTTGGTTTATTTGACCTTCGAAAAAACTCATCATCCCTTCATGACTCTGTCAATCCTATCTATAGGAGGGGTCTCCCAAGAAGGACACATTTATATGGGAAGCTGAGCCTTCTTCCTGCATAGTAATCTTGTTTTTCAGGTCCTTCACTAGTCCCTACACAATCCCAAATGGTAGACTGTCTCTCTCAACCCAGAGGGTATATATTTAGAATTCTCTGAACATTTCCAAGTAAGAGAGCAACTGCAGCAGCAACTCAAGTAAGGGGAAGAAAGCAATAATTTGTTCTGCCACAATTCCCTGCAGCAGAAGCGATCTGTTCCCTGCTCATGCTCAAACTCAGCTGATTAGAATGTGAGAATCACACATAAAGTAGCAAGGACCTTAAGATCCTAAAATAAAGTTGCCCAGGAATGCCTGCATGTGGAAAACGTAGGCAGGTGGGAAGAAGTGTAAACAGGTGGGAGGAATCCAGCACACTGGGTCTGATTTTCTTCTCCAAAGCCTTTATCTGTTAATATGGCTTGCATAATTGCTTAAACTCTGAAAATCTGGAGGATAAAAGGGTTGCCTTCATCCCTTCCTCAGGGATGTCACTTAATTAAAACAGAAAGCACTACAAGCAGGGATAATTTCAACTCTTCTACTTCACATTCTCCCTCACATATACTATCAATCATCACCACCACCACCACCACCTACTACTACTACTGCTACTACCAGTAAATACTACTACTACTCTCCCCCTCCCAGGATCATAGAAGTAGGGCTAGAAGGGACCTTAGAGGTCATCTAGCCCAATCATTTCATTTTACACATGAGGAAACTGAGGCCCAGGGAGGTTAAGTGACTTGCCCAAGGTAGTAAGAGGCAGAATGGGAATTTGAAATCTGAACTCCAAGTTCAGTGCTTTTCCCACTGCACCTCTGATGAATTTATCATCTCAATGGGGGTACTCTCTCCAGCCACCAAGATTGCAACTGGGGGCAGCTAGGTGGCGCAATGGATAGAGCACTGGCCCTGGAGTCAGGAGGACCCGAGTTCAAATCCGGCCTTAGACACATAACACTCACTAGCTGTGTGACTCTGGGCAAGTCACTTAACCCCAACTGCCTCACCAAAAAGAAAAAAAAAAAAAGAAAAAAAAAGACTGCAACTGATCCTGTTTGATTCTTGTCTACATCCTCCCATAGATGTTTCATAGTGGGTCCACCCAACGTGCTGGGGGTGGAGAGGTTGACTTCTTTTGGATCTCATGACATTATATGGGAACCAATGAAGACCATGGGTTGTCCATTGGTTAACCTCTGCTCTTCCTACATAACTAGTCCATTTCCCTTTATAGTCACACATTTCTGATTATATTTTATTTTATTTTTTTTGGTTAGGCAATGGGGTTAAGTGACTTGTCCAGGGTCACACAGCTAATAAGTGTTATGTGTCTGAGGCTTGAACTCAGGTCCTCCTGAATCCAGAGCCGGTGCTCTATCCACCGTGCCACCTAGCTGCCCCCCTCTGATTATATTTTAAATGCCGCCATCCTGCACAATTCTTTGATGGTAAAATACTAATACCTAATTATGCCTATGTCATATCTTTCCATTATCCTTTGTGATCCCTAACTTTAATTTTACAAATTGTGGTATTCCATGATTTGGAGTCATATAGTATCATCAGGAGAAGAGATGGACCCTTATTTCAAAGAGAAGATTGGGGTCATTAAAAGCACTGCATATTTTCTCAAATCTCCTGTCCAATTCTGGACTCAGTTCACTATCTGCAGTGTCTGTCCAAGATATATGTAATGATAAACTAGTTCAATTGACTATCCATCCAACCATATATTTCAGTCAGGACCTAGGCATTTTCCATCCACTTGGTTTATCCCGTGTGGATAGTTAGGCTGAACTCTGAGTGATTAAGACCCTCACTTAGGAAGCTGTATAATGTTCTAGGTCTTGATGCAATCAGTACAATGTTATATGCAAACAAGATCATTTGGAGGACCTCATCATCTATATGGAATCCCTCTTCCATTTGGACTTATACTGGGCATACTGGCAAGCCTATGTCTTTGTTTTATACCATAACTGATATGAATAATCAGGTAGTCAAATAAAGTAACCTCTGCTGTCGTATCTTTCAAGGAATCATATAAGATTTCAACATATGCATGGAAGACACTTTATTGAAGAAAGTCTTTGAGATAATATTCTATCAAATTAAAATGCTTCTTAATAGTAAAACGAAAACAAAAACATAAGCACAGTGGGATTCTGTACTTCTGAACCTTTCAATCAACTGTTTGATGATAAAAATGTGGTCTGCTACTGAATATTACCTGAGAAAAACTGTCAGTCTGATAATGAAACATACTTTCTTCCTCATGGCAGAGATGTAGGTAACTACTATGGCAATTCACTATAACTACTATGGCTAATTTACTATACAATGTAAAATATATACGACATTTTGCTTAATTTCACATCAGAAGGTTCAATCTGGGGGAGAATATATAGAATAATCATGATGTAAAGACAAAAGGCATCAATAAACAGTATTACCTTAACTAAAGATGCCCTTGATATGTGAGTAGCTTCTTCTCATAAAGGTCTTGTATAAATGGGAAAATAGGCATATGGATTAGTAGTTACTAATATTTTCTTAATTACCTTTTTAAGAAAGTATAACGGTGAGTTTTTTTAAAAAAAAAAAAGATGCCCTTTCCCCTTTCATATATCTTGAGAATCAGTCTCTCAACATCCTCAAAATGTTGCTGCCTCCACGATGGACCTTCTCTGTGTATACCATCAAGTATAGTACAGCAACTCTTTCTGCTTTTGTTTTCCTTAGTGCCATATGCAGTAAGGAAGACTCTCATGCAACACACTGGGGATTGTGATGTCAGAATTCAAATGTGGTAGCTACACTGCCATTAATGGAGAAAACAGGATGTTACAGAAATCTTGACAGATTTTTTCCATTTTTTTTCCTATGTAGTACTCCTTCCAATGCTCTTGGGATGATATGGCTTAATTGGGTCTCTAATCAAATTATACTAACAACAGTACTAATACCACTAAATGAATGTAATGAAGGTAATGAAGCTCTTGGCCACAACAACTCATGAAGCCATTTACTAAGGTGTGGTGAGCTTGTGCTATAAGTTGGCAGAAATAATAATCCACATTGATGAAATCACATCTTTTGAAGTAATATTACTTTGCATTTATATAGAACCTCATACTCTCCAACCATTTTGACATCTCTTTTAATCCTCAGGACAACAAAATGGAAGAGGGTAACCAGGGTAACTATTATTACCGCTATTTCACAGCCAACACATTGAAACTCACGAAGGTTAAATGTCTTCCCCAAATTCACACAGCGAGTGAACGACAAAGCCAAGTTGAAAACTTAGGCCTTCTAATTCCTAGTCCACTACCATATCACAGTGCCCCATGGGGTCCACGATATCTAGAGCGGCACTTCTAAAACTGTGGTTTGCGACCCAAAAATTTAGCAACAGTAAAATATTTCTAAACATGCAAAGCCCAAAAATTAGTTAAAAATCAAACACTCAACGAATCCAAGGTGTTTCTGGCAATGCTTGCCTGTGTTGCACTGTGCAACTTCACTGTAGCCTCGGTTCTGAACACGACATGCCCATGCAGCCAAAATGCATAAAGGGGTAGTAAGAGGAAAAAGTTTAAGAAGCCCTGATCTAGAGAATATTATTTTCTAAACCCTTATCAGCATTACTAAAAGGAAAAGAAACTAGTCTAGGCCATATATATTCAACTCTCATAACAGGCAACCAGAGGAAATCTGGCAATGAAGATAGGAGAAGAGAGGCTCAACTATTAGCTCAATCATCTCTTCATTAGCAAGATGCTGATTATCCAGGCACCCGAAAGCTCCATCTCTTCCTGTTGCCTGCCCTGTGACCATTTCCTTGTGCAACATCTCAAGCAATAGTTATGTAGCATAGGTAGATAATACTGTCTGAAGCAGAAAGTTGAAACCAACAGCTAATGTTGGGTTTGATTTGACACTTTGTGCTCTGCATCTATAGTGACAGTAAACTCTGAGAATACTTAGTGGCTACTGTAACTTTCAGTTTTTTTTCTTACCAGAGTAAATTTAAAATACTGTAGATGCTATATACTAGTTACACTAAAAGTTTCACAAGGCTGGGAAGGGGGGGAGGGGAGAGATACATAACCAAGGAACAAGAAGAGGTTTGGGATTACTAAGGTTAGATCAAGTTCTGTGAAATGCTAACTCTCCATTTTGTTTAGTTTCTACATACCACCTCTGCAACAAGTTCAGATTTCTTTTAAAAAGGTAGCAGAAATAACGCTCCTTTAATAAGCCAATTTGATTCTAAAGGATTCTATCATTTCAGCCCCAAATCATGGTTCTTACAATGTTCGGTCAAGGATCTTCATTCTTGCTCTGGCTAGCTATACTAGGTTTGGCTGAGGTCACTAAATGCTCCAAAGTTTTTGTCAAGGTCTGGCAACTCACTTAGGCAAAATTAGCCCTATGTTACTGAAATATATTCTGTCCTACTAAGTGTCTGAGGCAAGATTTAGAACTCAGGTCTTCCTGACTCCTAAGTCCAATGTACCCTCTACTAGAGACTGATCCATAGGTCAGAATATGACCTGAAGTATAAGACCGTTCACTTCCAGTGAGTAACAGTAACAGCCTCAAACACAGGGCCTCTGCAGGTCTTCTCTCACCTCTGACTTCCAAATTTCATATTGCTTCTTTAACTAGGCAAGATAGGTATGGGGTACAGATGATTCATCCTGCCTGGAATCTGAGATATATTTTAAATATTCTACTCTCTTCAAGAAAATGAACCATATTGTCTACTTTCAGGCCTTTCACTACATAAAGGATCACATGTAAACACTTTAAATGGACATATAAGGCTCCCACAAAGTCTAGCTCCAAACTCTCTTTCCAGGCTCCTGTGCTCCTGCAAAAGTGGATTAGTCATCTCATCCTGCTGGCTTCTACCACTATACATTTGGATACCGCACTTCCCATAAATGAGAAGGGCTTTCCAAATGCTTTTCAAAATTTTGCTCTATTTAAAAGTCCAACTTAGGGTGCCATCTCCTCTAAAAAACCTTCAGAGTTTCTCCACAAGCTAGATATGTTTTCTGTCTTCTTCAGTGTCTCACGCCATTCTGTTCTACCTTTCCTATGCATGTGATGATATTCTGACTTGTGTTACAATAACTTTTTTTATGTTGCATCTGGGCCCCAACAAATCTTTGCTGGATTGGATAGTTCCAGAGGGTAAGGAGTGTCTTTTTTCCATCTCTGTACTCCCAAAGCCTAGCATAGTGTCTTGTATATTATAGGCATTTAATATCTTTGTTAGACTAAATTTAAGATTAAATGCTTAATTTAATGAGGTAATTTATATTCTGAGATATGAAAATATGAGGTAAGAGGAAAGCTGTAATTATATGCCATAGTCATCTCCTCTCCCATTGTATCTCTCAAACTCACTGGGTACAGGATGACTAACATTTCACACAATAAAAGAAAAGCCTAAAATAAAGATGGCAACCTTATGGATCTCCTAGAGATCAATGTCCCTTTCTGTTTAATACAAATCTTTGTTGGTTATCAGAAAAAAAAATATTGAAAAACTTTTAACCAAATCTTAAGTGTTCTAGGGTCTCTGATTCTAAGTGGTTTGGCTACACTGAGTTCCACCAGAGACTTGCTGCCTACACACAGCCTCCTTAACTCTGCAACAATTAATGAGCCACCAACTGTACTAATCTACTCATCAGTAAGTTTTTGTTCATTAGAATTTAAGGTCTGTCTTTCTTTGATGACAAATATCTTAGTCTATCACTTAAAGAAAAACAAAAAGTATAATAAGGAGACGAGACTTTTAGCAAGGGGAAAACATTGGCAAGGAAGTAAAATTTAACAAGAGTCTGAAAAGAAATGGTCTGAAATTTTGGATTACAGTGAAAGATTAGTTTACTAACATGTTTCAGATTTAGCTAAAAACTATAACTCAAATGGAACAAGTTAAGCCACTTTTGTTAAACACAGCACAGCTTTTCCAGTGCTACTTTTCCAGCATAATGTATAACTACAACCTACTCTCAGTATCTTAAAAGTTTTTTGGTCATTTTTCCCACTAGAAAAGCATTTTAACGCTTCTGTGGCAGAAAAAAAAATAAGCTAACGTTATATAGAAGAAAAGACAAAAGGAGAGCTTTTTTTTTAAAGATTTAAAATTAAAAGACCCCACAGATCATAAAAATGAACATGTTACATACTAACAAATAGACCCACATAGCCTCCCATAGGGTTTCACACAGGATGAAGTTTGGTGTAAAATCAACATTTAAAACGAGGAAAAAACCTTTAGCATTTTGTTCTGGATAAATATCTTAGTAACCAAAGAGGTAACAGCTCAGATCTTTGGATTAAGAAATATTCAAGGCTCAGATTCTTATAATCTAGCCACTGCTCAGATTCCTTAAGAGTCTGCCCACTATGACGAATGTTCTAATAAACCTTGTCTTTGGCTTGGAAAAAAAAAAAGAAATATTCAAGTCTGGAAGAGAATTACTACTGTACTAAATGACTGTTAGTATAGGGCAATAAATGTTTGTTGAACTACAATGAAACCTTTTCTCAAAGAAAAACTTTCAACCAACATCTTTTGCCCAACCTATACTGTCTGGCAAAAGGCACAAAATTTTCCATTATTTTGAGGTTAAGCTACTAATTCTCTCTAAGAAGTTGTTCTTACTCTCTCTTCAAGCATCACAATTATCAAGACAGCTCTGTATAAATTTGTGCACATTAAATGTTATTTACTCAGAATGAACTAGAGTAGGGAATGGCAGAGCTCTGTGGCATAGGGTACATAATAGATCTTTAGTATCTTGCAGATTTTTCATATAATAAAACAAATTTCCCACTGTAGGTTCTTTTTTAATATGAGTGATTTGTGCTAGGCCTTACTTTTTATAATTTCTAGAAAAATCTCTGTATCGCCTCAAAACTATTTTAATAGTAAACAGGCTGAGGGCAACAGTGTCAATGCCTTAAGGAACCAAAGGGCAGATATGTAACCAAATTTTAGGATGCCAAATAACACTTTCCTTTTCCTCTCTGGAGTGGGATGAGATCTTAATCACCATATGGAAGAAATGCAAAGCTTTAATAAATATTTAAGAATCTATGAATTTTAAATCATAGATCATATTTTCAAAATCACACACCAAAAGTCTTCTTTCCAGGGTGAAACCTGAATCCACACAAATAAGGCTAAGTACACGTAAAGACAGATAATGGCTAAACAGTAAAAAAAAAAGTAAAAAAAAAGTAAAAAAATGAAACACGCAAACTTCCACAAAGAATCATTTCCATGCAATGGCAATAGCACTACGGCCTACAAAAAAAAAAAAAAATCACTTACTTTTCTCCGAGCGTCACCCGGAGGCTGCTCTGGAGTAGAGAAATTCATTGTTGGCTTTTTTGTTTTTTGTTTTGTTTTTTTTTTTTTTTAGCAAGAGTAATTACTGAACTTAAGATTACATTTATTAATAGAAACTACTTAAATGTCATTACAACAAAACGCTACATGTACATATACACACAGAGAAAACAGAAATGCTATAGATAGGGTTTATCTGTGAATCTATTGCTTTTGAAAACTTGGACCACCTACTTTGTGTTTTCTCATCTGCTGCAGTCTTATTTATCACTGGCACAAAACAGCTCTTTTCAGTGGCTGGCCCATGGTGAACAAGCACGTGGTGAGCAACAATTCATTTTCATGAAGTTTAATCAATCCCTGTTAATCCCAGGAACCAATTCCTTGGGTTAGTAAGTATGCTTCAACTACTGGGCTCTAAAGTGAGAGACCATTAAGAAAGAATTCCATGGCTATACTGTTCCTTTCTCTGCAAGAGTAGCAAAATAATTTTGCTTTGTATTCACCTCCATTTTCCAGATAACCAACTTGCTTATCAGTTGGGGATAATAATACTATTATTAGGAATCTTTTTTTTTTTCAGATCTGTGATTTCATTAGTGTGTAGAACTCCTAGAGTGGAGTCTCCCTCCACTGATGGAAATCAGCAACTTGTCAATTACTCTAGTTTTAGAGAGGTTCCTAGTATACTGAGAAATTAAGTGATTTCCTATGGTCACACAGCTAGCATTTGCCAGAGGCAAGACCTGAATCCAGATCTTTTTTGACTCTAAGGCTAGTTCTCTGTCCACAACATTCTTGTTAATGGCAGAATGGCAATATTAATATTATTATAATTCTAGCTAAGACCTATACCCAAGGTCAAGTTTATGAACATAAACAAATCAGGTGCTTTTCTTCATTCAGCAGCCACAGAGTAAAACCAACAGACTAAATAGAGTAGATTTGTTGCTTTAACATCAACATTGCTCTAACATCCTTCCTGATTCCCCAAGATGCTATGTAAATCAAGTTCATTTCTGCTCCTCAGATTTTCCTATTCTATAAAACTGATAAAAATGTTTATAAAGCAATGTTTGTCAGCCTTAGTACCTTAATAAGCTATTTTATGTAACAGTAACAATTTCCAAGCTTGCCTCCTATTAGAAGTATTCTAATGTACTACTTAAACAGTAAAGCCTCTGACATCTGACTGCATGACACAGTAAAAGTGTGGTTTTAATCTCTCATAAAAGGTGGAGTGGAGTTAAGAACAAAAGGCAGATCCTTCATGCCTGTCTGTAGTTTCTTTTTTTTCTTGCAGGAATGACAGATGACGCTCAAAGGTGATGCATCATCAACTTCTCTAAAGTTAGAAAGCAGGTTAACAGATTGTGAAAGAAATTTGGTTCAGAATCTACTAAAGCAATTTCCAGATTGGAAGAATTCCAAATGATATATTAGTGAAATCCCTAAGCTCTAACTAAAAACCAAAGCCCTACAAATTACTTAAGCCAGAGTTTATACTCTCTGTATATAGGCTGATCTGAATCTCCATGAATGAATTTTTATGGAGTTTGGCATATTTTTAATAGATTTGTTAGAAGCTACACTTCCAAAACAATTTCCTTCAGGAATCTCCAAGAACATGACATTATCATAGTGCCAATATTGTAATTTATTTTAGCTTTATTACTGATTCCACTGAAATATCAAGGTATACATGGGAACAGAGAGTGAGGATTAGAACCTAGGAATGCCTTATTAATTACAGCCACTCTAGTTTTCATTTTTTACCGAAAACAGAACCTAATCTACATTAAGGGTTCTCAGTTTTTTTGGTGTCATGGACCACTTTGACAGTCTGATAAAACCTATGGAACCCTTCTCAGAATAGTATTTTTATACAATTAAAAGAAATGCTAAATTTCTGTTAGAGAATTAAGAAAATAAAGATGCAATTTTTTTTCTCTATCCAAGTTCATGGAGACTCTGAAATCTATCCATAGATCTCTTGGGATCCTGCAGGCCCCAGGCAAAGAACCTTTGTTCTAGATAATGGTTTGTGTAAATTATCATATTTCATTCACAATACTATTGCAATAAAAGTACTAGTAATAATAAGGTTTGAGTTTTCAACCACTTAAGGACATCTTAATTAATCAAGCAATTAAATGAGTCTGGTAACCTGGTCCTCTAAATTTATAATCTGGAGGAACTGGGTTGCTTCTTGGTGCTAAAAGACACCAGAATGAGGCACTAAGGAGCTAGAAAAGGTACAAAATCTTCTGGGAAATGAATCGACTACAGAAATAAAAGTATGTAAAACAACTTTTCCCCCCAATCAAAGATTAATTTGTAAAAGAGACTCAGGAAATACAGACAGCTCTCGTTTTATGTAAGTGGACTGCTTGGCAGACCTCTACGTAAAGTGATATTTACATAATGTATATTTGCCCTCAATCAGGAAGGGAGGAAGGGAGACAGGAAAGAGGCTGTCTGTCTATGGAGGGAGGGGACTTCCACATGGTTCAAGGACATATGGGGGTCAGGGACAGAGAAGCAAGAGCAGGATGAGGAACATGTGGGGCCTGGGACCAGCCAGCTGGGGCCTGGCTGGAACCAGAGGAAGAACATGTGTGAAGTGGGAAGGGAGGAGATTCTTGGGGGCCAGACATGGATACAAACAGCAGAGTCAGGGGCAAGGGACAGACACACGGTACCTAGTGGGCGGGTGGGTGGACTGGGACAAAGGTCTCCTATCTCAGGAGGTTTCAAGCCAAGTCCCCAATCCTGAAGCACTGGAAGCAGTCTCTCTGTGCTTCCATCCTTTTGCTTTCACTTGGAGGGTTTAAAGAAAAATTTTTTTTAAGGTTTTTTTTTTTTGGAGGGGAGGTAGAGGCAGCCAAGGAGCAAGAGTGTAGAGAAAGAGAGAGAACAGTATTGTACAGTAAAGTTAACACAGGTGTTTTTTTAGGAATGTGGATATCTTTTAGAATTCTTTATGTAAAGTTGAATTTATGTAATGTGAATTTATGTAAAACGAGAACTTCTGTATAGCTGTCAAAGGGACCATCTAAGCTGGTCAATCCTCACCAAACCCTAAACCCTCTCTGGTTAGGGACCAGACAGGGGTCCCTAACTTTGCCCCCCTAAAATCAACATCTAAAGGAGATTTTACAATTGCAGTTTATTTGACAATTCTGCTGAGACAATTTTTGGTAGTCTTAGCAGTTTCTACTATAAACCTAAAGATTAAAACCAGAAGGATGTGGGGATGGGGAGCATTAACTGGGTTGGTTAGTGAGTTTGGGAGTTTCAAATGACTTATCTTTTTCTGGTAACAGTATTTTCAAGGAATAGGTAATTAAACATTTCATTTTTGTTTCCTTGATAATATTTCAGCTACACAAATACCATTAGAATCACATGCTTTAATTTTTAAAGCATAATCAAGTGGGCCCAGAATATATTTAAGTTTTTTCATGTCTGTAAACATCATCAATTTGAAAATCGAAGGCTCGTGAGAAAAACCAAATAAATTACTAAATCATTAACTGTTTTTCCACATGAAATTGTCAATTTCTGCAAATTTATTCAAGGCAGAAGTAATGAGAATTCCCATTAAAGAATGATCAAAGGCTATATAACACTTACCTCCAAATAGTTCCAAATCTCTTAAGCCCTCAACAATGAACTTTTCCGAGACCCACCGCTAAAGAAGAAAATTTCAAAAAGAATTAATATTTCTTTAAACAACAATCCACAGTACAGCCATCAGAAAGACAAATGAAATGACAAAACCAGAAATGACTCAGTTCAGGTAGGACTCATTTCTTTTTAAAAGTTCTCAACAGGCTCTTTAGCTCCCTGGTTCACTAAGAAAACAGCTTGCTCAATTACTTTCATTTCATCTTTAGAGTGGGCCAATTTAATGAAGAGTTCTAAACAGAAACATATGGTACTAGTCTATAGTATCAATTAACATTTTTAGTCTTTTCTAAATCCAAAACTAATCCTCGGGCTCCCTATTATCCATTCCATTACAGATGCTCAGTGCTTTCAGTGCCAACTCAAAGAGTTATTTTGCAATATGGATGAGATGTTGTTTTTTTCATAAGCCTATAGCAATACTGTAACATGAAACAAGTCAAGTGACACAATCTTAACTCTGCTAGGGTTCTAAAGACATTGTAAGCAGATATTTCATACTCAGTTCCAGTATATGCAGTAAACTTGATGTGCAGTAGTAGTGTACTTCACCAGCCTACTTAAAAATGGAACCGAATTCCCAGCCTACTCATCATCACTTGTTTAATTTTACTTGAATTAGATTGGGTTGAAATAGGAAAAGCACTCATATTTAAATGGAATGGAATCAAGATTAAATGTTGCTCATGAACTAATTTCAAAAGTTTGGCTAATGGAAACCCTTTCCACCGAGCTCTGTATTGAGAAGAAAGAGAAACTCAGATTTATCTTAACATTTTCAGAAAAATAAAGAAAAAATAAGAATATGTAAGATTCAGAAATAAATGACATATAGAGTATAATATATATTATTGGCCAGAAGATATATAGATTAACATTTTGTATATCACTGTACCTAAAAATTTATCTTAAAAATAATATTAAGGAATGAGAACAGGCAATGAGGAAACAAAACTATTGATCTTCGCAGATGACATGATGTTATACTTAGAAAATCCTAGAGAATCAACTAAAAAACTACTTGAAATTATTAAAATTAGCAAAATTGCAGAATACAAAATAAACCCACATAAATCATCAACATTTCTATATATTACCAACAAAGTCCAGCAGCAAGAGATAGAAAGAGAAATTCCATTTAAAATAACTGTACACAATATAAAATACTCCCAAGTCTACCTGCCAAGACAAACCCAGGAACTACATGAACACAACTATAAAATACCTTTCACACAAATAAAGTCAGATCTAAACAAATGGAAAAATATTAATTGCTCATGGGTAGGCTGAGCCAATATAATAAAAATAACAATTCTACCTAAATTAATCTATTTATTCAGTGCCATACCAATCAAACTATCAAATAATTATTTTGTGGAGCTAGAAAAAATAACAAAATTCATCTGGAAGAACAAAAGCTCAAGGATATGAAGGGAATCAATGATAAAAATGCAAAAGAAGGTGGTCTAGCTGTACCAGATCTCAAACTGTATTACAAAGGTGTATTTATCAAAACCATCTGGTACTGGCTAAGAGATAGAGTGGTAGATCAGTGGAACAGATTAGGTACAAATTACATTATAGTAAATGACCATAGTAATCTAGTATATGACAAACCCAAAGATCCAAGCTTTTGAAATAAAAACTCATTATTTGACAAAAGCTGCTGGGAAAAATGGAAAACAGTATGGCAGAAGCTAGGTTATAGATCAACATTTCACACTGCATACCAACAGAAGGTCAGAATGAGTACACGACTAACACATAAAAGGTGATACCATAAGCAAATTAAGAGAGCATGGAATAGTTTATCTGTCAGATTTATGGAGAAGGGAAGAATTTAGGACCAAAGAAAATATAGAGATCATTACAAAATTAAAATAGATAATTTTGAATATATAAAATTAAAAAGGTTTTGTACAAACAAAACTAATGCAACCAAAATTATAAGGAAAGCAGGAAACTGGAGAAAAAAATTTTGCGACCAATGCTCTGATAAAGGTCTCATTTCTAAAATATACAGAGAACTGAATCAAATTTATAAGAATACAAGTCATTCCCCAATTGATAAATAATGGTCAAAGGATATGAACAGGCAGTTTTCAGATGAAGAAATTAAGGCTATCTACAGTAATATGAAAAATTCTCTAAATCACTACTGATTAGAGAAATGAAATTTAAAAAACAACTCTGAGGTACCAAGTCACACCTATCAGACTGGCTAATATGACAAAAAAGGAAAATGTTGGATGTTGGAGGGGATGTGGGAAAACTGGGACATTAATGAACTGTTGGTAGAGTTGTGAAGTGATAGAACCATTCTGGAGAACAATTTGGAACTATGCCCAAAAAGCTACAAAACTGAGCATACCCTTTGATCCTGCAATACCACTGCTAAGTCTATATCCCAAAGATATGCAAAAAAAAGGGAAAAGGACCTATTTGTACGAAAATATTTATAGTAGCTCTTTTTGTGTTGGCTAAGAATTGGAAATCGAAGGGATGCCCATCAATTGGGGAATGGCTAAACAAGCTGTGCTATATGATTGTAATGGAATATTGTTGTGCTATAAGAAATGACAAGCAGGATGATTTCAGAAAAACCTGGAAAGACTTACATGAACTGATGCATAGTGAAATGAACAGAACCAGGAGAACGTTGTACACAGTAACAGCAATATTGTTCAATGAAGAACTGTGAATGACTTAGCTATTCTTAGCAATACAATAATCTAAGATAATCCCAAAGGACTAATGATGAAGCAATACTATTCGCCTCCAGAGAAAATACTGATATTGTTTGACTACAGATTGAAGTGTGCTATTTTTCACTTTCTTTCTTTCATTTTTTCTTTTGAGTCTTCTTGTACAAAATGATTAATATGGAAATGTTTCACATGATTGCGCATGTATAACCTATATCTGATTGTTTACTGTCTCAGGGAGGGGGGAAAAGAGGGAGGGAGAGAATTTAAAGCTCAAAACTTTAAATAAAAATGTTAAAAAATTTAAAAAAAGGAGTAATAAAATATTTCATCCATAAAAAAGTATATTCATTACATCTTGAAATATTATTTATTTTTTAATTTTTGGAGAACAGGGTTTATTTATAATTTCTTCTTTTTTTTTTTTTTGCTAGGCAATGGGGTTAAGTGACTTGCCCAGGGTCACACAGCTAGTTAAGTATCAAGTGTCTGAGATTTGAACTCAGGTCCTCCTGACTCCAGGGCCGGTGCTCTATCCACTGTGCCACCTGGCTGCCCCTTATAATTTCTTATAATGATTGTATAGTTACAGAATTATAAAAATAAAAGCTCTATAATATGCAACCTCCCTCTATCACTTGGCAATTAGGTAATTCTCAGTCTGTAAAATGGGTGATAATTTTACAAAATTGCAATGTTTTCTCAAGAAGTCATGGTAAACATCTGTTCTGATGGTTAAAACCTAGTAAGTTTCAAAACTTGAAGACATTTTCAACTTGTGTTTTGACATAGGTGTTCTTAAATTTAATACAATGATCTAGAAAAAAGTTCTGGTAATTTAGTTCTGTTCTGATTTTTAAAAACATAGAAATTTAGTGGGGGAAAAATCATGAAGGAGATGAGGATGAGCAAACATACACACAGTAAAAGGACAAAAATTCATTTCACTGAATATATCTGACATCAGTGAGATAGATTTGCTTTGCCTAAGATGGGTCCATAAGCTATTTTCTCATGAAGTGAACACTTTACCTATTAGACCTGCCACTCTTCACTTAAAGGTTCTAAAAACATAATTCTAAGCATTATATGCATAATTAGCCACAATTTCACATATTTTGTTTTCCTTAAAACAAAAATACTGCTTTTCAGAAAAAGAAAGTATGTTGAGTAAAGTTAGAAGGCTAGAAACACTCACCCTAATTCGCTCTGGTTTACTTACAAGAAAAGACATGGAATCCTAATGTGTAGGCAGGCCTACTTCAATTTCAAGAATATTTTTTAAAAACAAATAAACCTAAAAACAAAAAAGGAAACAAGTTTCATTAGTTAAATGTCTTTTCAAAAAAATACCTGTTAACAAACATTTGTCAAGCATTTGTTCTTTGGATCACTGTACTAGACCATGGGAGAGATATAAATTGCTAGAATCTAAAATTATCGTTGCTAACATCCATGCAGAGAAACTGTTGGTGACAGTAAAACAAGATGTATTGTGGTCAAGAGAATGACTCTGTGTGAAGTACTGGAAAAGCTGTATGGAAAGAGAAGTTTGCAACTATATAATTTCTTCAAGTGCACGAGAATCTCTAACACATTACTCAGACAACTAAAAATATCCCCAGTTGTATCAACCAACCAACCATTCAATCAACAAGCATGTATTAAAATTATGTGCTGGCCACTGGGAATAGAGAGAGAGAGAGAAATAAAACAATTTCTAGATCACTGTTTCTTGAATTAAGGGTAGTGATAAATGCAGTATATGCAAACAACTTGTTAGTATAATTTTTCTTGTTTCTGGGTGAGTCTCATTCCTCCATTACCATTTTACTTCTTGCTCACCTCTATTTTTTTCCTTTCCACCTAGCTTTTGCTTTGAATAAGCTACACAGCCCATATATGAACCGATTTCAAAAGTGGCTAAATTAAATTTTATTAAAAAAAAAAAAACAAAAAACCACACAACTTTTACCATTATTATCCCAGTGGAAGAATGTAGAAATAAGCTCTAACATGATACCCCCCTCCTCCCTTTTTAGCTAGGGCAGATATTTTCCCCTGAGCAAAAACTCATAGGAACTGTCTGTACTTTGTGAAGGAATGGGCATTCCATAAAAAGCCCAAGATAAAGTCTCTGGGAAAAAAAAAAGGTAGGGAAGAGGAAAGGCAGGATGACCTGGGACATGTACACCACCATATAAGTTATTAATCAAAGAAAATAAATAATCTATTTAGATTCTACAACATAAAGAAAAGGCATTTTTGATGCAAAGGCAGGTGTTTTATCTAAGTACAAATAGAAAGTGGAATGAGAAGAGTTTCACTTCTATACTCTGGAAAAATACTGTAACAATTTGTCAAAAAAAAAAAAAGGAAAAATTAATCTGAAAACACTGCACTTGGAAATAATCATTATAGTTTTGCAAAGAACAACCCCTGCCAGAACAACCACATACATAAATACATATAACGACAGGCAAGGGTTCAGGAGAGAAAAGTAAAGAACTTCAGTTAGCTTTCTAATTCTATGCTGATTCTTCACATGACAAATCTATGAACAAACTATTAAGAACTTTTTTTTTAATTTAAAACACAAAGATGCCACTCAGAAGAAAACTGCAATAAATCCTTCCATGTTTACCCCGCTCTTTGTTGGCAGGAGGAGTAGGATGCAATTTGTAATTGCTATGTATATAAATGGATGAAAAGTAGTATTTAAAGAATGTTACCATCAACCTAGAGAGATACAAAAAGGCGTACTTTAAAATGGGCCCTATATCACCAATACCATTCTGACCAGGGTGACAGAACAGAGAATATGCTCACTTGAAATGTCAGCCAATTGAAGGGTGAGATTACAAGAACCAGGGAGAGAAGACCCTACACACACACACTACTCCTTCTGACACAGTCAGCACTTTTTAGATATGCATTATAGTATTGTGTCCAATTTGTAGTTAAACAATGCAGAAGACATGAAGAACTTTAAAATTATTTCAGAGAAGGGTTAAAGATATTAACCTGTAAAAGAAAAGGAACTTTATGAGGAAAGGTTAAAAGAACTGTAACTGTTTCATATGAAGAAAAAGTATAAGAAGATTTCATTAAGAATTTCTTGTTCCATTAACAATAACTAAAGATAACAAAGTAGGTGGCCATTGATTAGGGAATGCCTAAACAAACAGAAGTATGTGAATGTAATGGAATATTAATGTACTGTAAGAAATTATGAATATGAATACATGGAAGATTTATATTGACTGATGCAAAATGAAGCAGAACCAGGAAAAAATACACTTTGAAAAAAATAAAGGACTACAACACTGTAAGTGGGAAGAACAATAACAAAAATTTTAATTGAATGTTACAGAATTATTGACCTGAAGAGAAGTGAATGAGAATGCACCTCTCTCTTTTTGCAGAGGTAAGGAACAATGGTGATGATACACAACACATACTACTGGATTTTGCTAATCTGCTTTTTTTTCTCCTTTCTCTTTTATTCTTTGTTACAAGGGATGGTTCTCTGGGTGGAAAGTAGAAACGGATGTACTGAGGAATTAAAATGATGCAAAAAACCCAAAGGATGTCAATTTTAAAAAAAAGATATTCGAGAATATATATGAAGAAAAATCTAAAGCCACTGGAATTCAAATCAGATTTAATAAATTTTTTTTAACTGAGAAAAAGTAGACTCCTTTATTCCATTCAGTTTTCTTCAGAAAACTGTCACATCTAACTTTTCTAAGATTCTATTCATCTCCTTGACTTCTTTCTTATTTATTTTATGGACAGATTTATTTAGCTCTGAGAGGAGAAAGTTGAGGTCTCCCACTAGTACAGTTTTACTATCTATTTCCTCCTATAATTTAATATTTTAAGGAAATAATTCTTAACTTCCAGTGAAGTTTGTTAAATGCTGGATTATTTTCCCCCCAAAAGGCTATGAATTGGCATCTGCACAGATTTACTTTTAAGGGGGAAAAAAGATGATATTCACCTACCTGAGATGGTTTAAAGTAGTTCTCCCTAAAGACTGGTAATTCTGGCACTAGATAACCTCTAAAATTTCTCACAGGTACAGATAGACTCTCTTTCAATCAAATTTCACGGTACATCAAACTATCTACATTGTCAAAACTCCTCAATTTGGAAGCTACAATGAGGGTGTTTAATATACACTGTGGTTTGCTGGGCTGTTATAGAAAACAAATGCCTGATCTACTGAGTGTTTACAAATTACAGTACACTTTTCAGGGAAGCTATTGTGTAAAAGGTATTGTCTGGCAATTTAAAAGAAATAAGTTCCTTGTTATAAGATATGCATTGACTTTGTTTATTCTAAATGGGGAGTGTTGGGATATGAGGTACTAATGATAAATTTCCTTTTCTTATTTTTGAGTGTACATCTTTACAATATTAGATTTCTGACTTAAAGTTTTATAGAATCCCATGGTAGCCATGTACAATTTAGGCCTGGGAGCTAGGTTACAGGGTCAAAATAACCATAGCAGGGATTCTTAACCTGGATCCGTGGACGGAGGATAGATTTCAGGAGAACCACGAACTCAGATGTGGGAAAAAAAAAAATCACATCTTTATTTTTAGTAACCTTTGCATTTTATTTTATGTATATAAAAATATCATTCTGAGAAAGGGCTTGTAGGTTTCACCAGACTGTCAAAAGGGTCCATGACACAAAAAAAGGTTAAGAACTCTAGAACTACAGTAAGCCTAGATGATTAAGTTGCTCAGCAACTGACAGCAAGGCTGTCACAGTGTCTGAATACAGATTTTCAAGTTGCCAATCCAGGTTTCTGGTAAGTAAGATTTTTCTTCCCTACAATTTCTTTAGTTTGTGCTATCTCAAAACCCATTCTCTAAGAATTTTCCTTGTTCTCCCATTGGCTCCTCCATTTTGTATCTCTGATAAATCCCTAAATTCTCACATCCTCTTCCTACACAACTTAATCATCCTGCATATTCCTCTGCTCTACTGCTTTACAACTAATACTTTATTAAGGAAACAAGATTAAACTTTAGCTTTCCAGTATGTCACAGGGACATTCACGACTAGCCAATTAAGAGGCCGGGATGATGGAAGGAGGCAGGCATGGTGGGAGAAGAAAAGAGTGCATTAGCCCCTGTTCAGTCTCTGCAGCTTCCTGAGTTCAATCTCTGGTGTTCCAAGAGTCTCAGGGTTGGGAAGTACCTGGACAACTCTCAGTCCACGAGGCTCAACCAGCTTTACCTTGGCTAGAAGGCACCTTTTCTCAGGCTCATGTTTTGGGCTTCAAACCGCAAGCACACTGCTAAGTATATGATTAATTTTGTAAAATATAATTCAGAAAGCAATTCACTGCACTTTACAATTCATAATAATGTCATAGGAGTCCATCTCAAACTATCAGAGTCAGCAGCCTGTGCACGTAGACACTCTCAATTCCAGAAGTATTCCACAAAATAATAAATCAAAAACATGTCAAAATTAACTGAGAAAATTTAACACAATATTCAAACATAACTGCTACACAAAAATGCTCAACCAAAAAGAAAACATGCACATTAGAGGGAATGTTATGGAACTGTGAAAAGATCCATCCACACAGAATTTTTAATGTAATGAAATTGCCTGCATACATACTAACAAAGCACTGCTGTCTGAGGCATGGAAACCTACACTTTCCAGAAGTTTGTCTCTTAAATATCTTAACTTTTAAATTCAATAGCCTTTTTTCAAGCTTGATCCATTGGAAGTTTCTGAAACTGTTTTCCACCCCCTTCCTCCTAGATACTCATCTTTTTTGGCTTCTGTGATAATGCTCTCTCCTGCTGGTACTACTGATGTGTAACTGCTCCTCTACCAGATCTTTATCAGCCTCCCACTCCAAATATGGGTGTCCCTCACAGGCACTTTTTTGGACCCTCTTCACTCCAGCTCTATACTCTTGCCCTTGGTAATATCTTCATCCCTCATGGGATCAATCATCATCTTTACTTATATGACTTCAAAAGCTACATCAAACTGTAACCTTTCCCTTGAATTCTATCCCCATGCTTAGAATGTTTTCCCTCATGACCTCCATCTCTTGAAATACCCACCTCTCTTGAAGGCACAGCTTAACTGGACTTTGCTGATTCCCAGCTGCTAGGTTTTTGTTTTCTTTTTACACACCCCAACCCCCAAAGAGGCGGGGAGAAATCACTTTATATTTATTATATGTACATCCTCTATTTATCTGTAAATGTAATGTAATGTAAATGTAAATGTTTTATCCCCTTGGTAAAATATAAGCACCTTAAGGGCAGGGATTGTCCCACTTTTGTCTTTGTATCTCCAGTGCCCTGCCATAGTGCTCTGCAAAGAGCAAGGCTTGATAAATGCTTATTGACTAAAGATGCCTTTTCTGATTCATTCAGTTGTTAGATCCTCTCACTTCCCACTTTATCTGATCTTTCCCTTGTACCCATCATCTCCTATCCTGCATTATATTTATCTGTTTAAATGCTGTGACCCACTCCAAGAAGAATGTAAGATGCTTGAGGGCAGGGATTATATTTTAGTCTTTGTATAGTATCCTGTACTTAGTATGTTCTTAACAAAGGTTTGCTAAATTAAACTATACAAAACTGGACTTTATATTTATCAAATTGCAATTCTATTTGGATATGAATCTTTAAATGAAAATAAGAAACCTGAATTTTAATCTCAGCTACTGGCAACTAGCAGTGTGATCTTGGGGAAATCAGTTTTATTATCTATAAAATTAGGGGTTTGGAACAGGTGCTCTCCACATTGGATAATCTTTTCCCACTTACATTCAATATCTGATCAGGTGAAAAACTTTTCAGTTTACTTTTTTGTTTGTTTCAAAATAATTTCCACACATAAAGACAAAAATCATACTACTCAGACTTACTGCAAATCAAGTTATTCATGCTATAACTATAAAAGATCATAAAACTCAAGAAAATTATTTAAGTTATGGAGAAAGTTTTTATTGAATTAACAGCTAGCATTTCTAAAGCTCTTTATGGTTTACAAAGCACTCATTTGATCTTCAACCCTGTAAATTAGGTGCTAATGTTATTCTCATTTACAGATGAGAAAAATAAGGCTGAGAGAGATTAAGTAATTTTCCCAGGGTTACATAGCCAGTAAGTGTCTGAGGCAGGATTTGAACCCAGGTTTTCCTGACTCCATATCTAGTGCTCTTACCAATTTCACCACCTAGCTACCTTTATTATTTTCCAGTAACAGGTTATTAGTAAAACAAAGCAACTCAAGATAATTAAACTAATGGAAGTTTGTCATCTAGTCAGAATCTGAGCCTATACCCATAGGTAAAGTATATTTCTGCTGTTGATTTTAATACACGAGCCAAAAGCAAGTAGCTAATAAAAGCACCCTTTGGTTCCAGGTCAGGAATTCTTTGGTTTATTATTGCTCTATCATTCTAGCTACCAGGTTGCTATTGGTACAGCCACTCACAGTCTCAGTAGTGAATAAATATTTATTAAGCGGCTACTATATGCCAGGCACTGTGCTAAGCACTGGAGACACAAAGAAAGGCGAAAGACCCTTGAGGAGCTCACAATCTAATATGGGAGGCAACATGTATATAGCTATGTACACACAAGCTATATACTGTATAAATAGGAAATAATCAGCAGAGGGAAGGTACTAGAATTAAGAAATATTGGGAAAGGTTTCCTGCAGAAGGTGAGATTTTACCTGGGATTTGTTTTTTTTGTTTGTTTTGTTTTGGCTAGGCAATGGGGTTAAGTGACTTGCCCAGGGTCACACAGCTAGTAAGTGTTATGTGTCTGAGGGCGGATTTGAACTCAGGTCCTCCTGGATCCAGGGCGGGTGCTCTGTCCACTGCACCACCTAGCTGCCCCTTACCTGGGATTTGAAAGAAGCCAGGGGGCAGAGGAAGGAAAACATTCTACACATGAAGCCAGTGAAAATGACCATTATCAGTAGATGGAATGTCTTGTTTGAAGAAGAGCAAGGAGGTTAATGCCATTGAATCAAAGAATATATAGTGGGTATAAATCGTAATAAGACTGGAAAGGTGTGGTGAGAGGGGCTAGGTTATAAAGGGCTCTGAACACCAAACAGAGGATTTTATATTTGATCCTGGACATGAAAGGGAAACACTGGAGTTAGTACTGAGTCTGAAAGCTGCACCTGCTCTTTAGGAAAATCACTTTGGCAACTAAGTGTAGGATGTATTAGAGTGGGGATACATTTGTGGCAGGCAATCCAACCAATAAGCAGTAGCCAACAGGTCAGGCATGAGGAGATGGAGGCCTGCATTAGAACTCCTCCCTGAACCTCCATTTTAAGGAGGGTGCCCAGGGTAGCTATCTCAGTTTCCTACCTGGCTGTCCTCTACTGGTCTTCATCATGTTCCTGCTCTGGGTACTCTCCTCTTCCCACCCCCTTTTCAGCTTCTTTTTATGTGTTCTCTTCCTCCAATTGATTGTGCTCTCCTTGAGGACAGCAACTGTCCTTTGCCTTTCTTTCTATCTTCAGAGCTTAGCACAGTGCCTGGCCCAAGGCAGGCACTTAATAAATGTTTACTGACTAAGCCAAGGATGACACCTAGGTAGTGAGTCTGGGAGACTGGAAGGATGGTGGTGCTCTTGACAGTAAAAGGGAAGATTTGGGAGTGGGGAGGTGTTGGGGGAAAGATTATAACTGCAGTTTTGGATAGGTTCCATTTAAGATGTCTACAGAACATCTAGTTCAAGATGTCAAATAGGCAGTTGGAGATGTGAGACTGCAAGTCAGCAGAGAGTTTAGGGATTAATAAGCAGACTTGAGAATCATTAGCATGAAGAGGATAATTGAATCAATGGGAGCTGATGGGATCACCATGTGAAACAGCGTAGAAGAAAAGGAGAAGAAGGTCCAGGACAGTGGAACGAAGTGGAAAACCCATGGTTAGAGGGAGTTACCTGGATGAAGATCCAGGGGGAAAAGAAAAAAAAAAAGACCAAGAAGAAGCTGTCAGGTAGGAGAACAAGGAGAGAAAAGAGGGTGATAATAGTGTCAAAGACTACAAAGAAAGTCAAAAAGCATGAAGACTGAGAAAGGGCTACTGGATTTGGCAAGTAAGAGGCCACTGTTAACTTTGGAGAGAAAAGTTTAGGTTGAATGAAGAGGTCAGAAGCCAGACTGTACAGAGTTAAGAAGAAAATAAGAGAAAATATAAACACCTATTGCAGACAGCCTTTTCAAGGAACTTAGCCAAAAAAAGGCAAGAGAGATAAGGGATGGAAGGTAAACATTATTATAGCCAGATCTAAAGAACTGGTTTCTCTGGAAGAACACTAGTGTTTTCTAGCTTGGATTTCAATTCTTCCAGTGATTGCATGCTGTGACTCTCAAATCCCTTTAGAGTATTCTAATTTACTGGTAGTCTTCTCATTCCCAATAAATGACATGCTGAACACCACTGATCTCCACCAGTATAGTATTAAATTTACTTTCCAGAAGTTCAACACTAGTAATCAGATAGGCTGACACAGCCAGTAAGTGTCTGAGGCTCGATTTGAACTCACGAAGTCTTCTTTATTCCAAGCCCAGTGCTCTGTCTGATGCGCCACCCAGCTGACTCCAGGGATTACTACCCTTTTGCATATAAAATTATAAGATGTTACTTAGAGAAGATCTTTAAATTCTCTTCTAGCACCAAAACTCTATGATTTTGTGGTATATGACAATAATAGAACATACCATAAGAAACAACAAAAATGGGGGGGGCAGAGCCAAGATGGCAGAGTAAAAGCAGTGACTTGCTTGAGCTCTCCCCCAAACCCCTCCAAATACCTGTAAAAATGGCTCTAAACAAATTCTACAGCAGTGGAATCCACAAAAAGACAGAGTGAAACAAATTTCCTGCCCAAGACAACCTGGATGGTTGATTAGAAAGGTCTATTGAGCTGGGCTTGGAGAAGAGCACAGTTCAGCACGGGCGCCTCAGCAAACCTGAAACAGGGCTCAGGGGACTGAATCTCAGGCAGCTGTGGTGGTTTCCTGAATTCTCAACCCACAAATGCCAAAGACAACTTAGAAGGTCAGTAGGAAAAGTCTGTCTGACTGAGGTGAGAGAGGAGTTCGGTCTGGCCCAAGTCCTAGTGCAGCCCTAGGGTGGCTGCTGCTTCTGGAGCTCTAGGCTTGGATCTGGGTCTAAGCTCTCGGTAGTGGTCCTGGGTCAAGGAGGAGCCTTGGCATGGTGGAGCTTGTAGTGGCGGTGAATAGGGAATCCTCCTCACAGTTCCAAGGCAGAAAAGAGTTCTTGTGGTCACTCTTAGACCAGAGCACAGGTCAAGAAAGGAGTAAACACCTGGCCTTTCATCACACCACCTTGGAAGAACTGATAATTTACAGGTCCCTAGAAGAATCTCTGAAAACAGCTGCACAAACTCCCAAAGCTTGGGACAGTACATTCTCTACACTGGAAGCAGACCCCTACCTTAAAAAAGAACTTAAAAGTCAAATAATTGGCTGGGATCATGAGCAAACAGTGCAAAAAAAAAGTCAGACCATAGAATCTTACTTTGGAGACAAAGATCAAAACATACAACTAGAAGAAGACAACAAAATCAAAGCTCCCACATCCAAAGCCTCCAAGAAAAATATGAATCAGTCCCAGGCCACGGAATTTTGAGAAGCAAGTAAGAGAAGTAGAGGAAAAACTGGGAAGAGAAATTGAGAGTGATGCAAGCAAATCATGAAAAACAAAGCTAAAGGAGACCCAAAAAAATACTGAAGAAAATAACATCTTAAAAAATAGACTAACCCAAATGGCAAAAGAGGTCCAAAAAGCTAATGAGGAGAAAAATGCCTTAAAAAGCAGAATTGGGGGCAGCTGGGTGGCACAGTGGATAGAGCTCTAGCCTTGGAGTCAGGAGGACCTGAGTTCAAATCCAGCCTCAGATGCATGACATTTACTAGCTGTGTGACCCTGGGTAAGTAACTTCACCCTGACTGCCTCACCAAATTCAAAAAAAAAAAAAAAAAAAAAAAGGCAGAATCGGCCAAATGGAAAAGGAAGTCCAAAAGCTCACTGAAGAAAATACTTCCTTAAAAATTAAAATGGGGCAAATGGAATCTAATGACTTTATAAGAAATCATGACATTGTAAAACAAAACCAAAAGAATGAAAAATAGAAGACAGTGTGAAATATCTCATTGGAAAAATAACTGACCTGGAAAATAGATCCAGGAGAGATTATTTAAAAATTATTGGACCACCTGAACAACAAGAAAAAAAAGAGCCTAGACATTACCTTTCAAGAAATTATCAAGGAAAACTGCCCTCATATTTTAGAACCAGAGGACAAAATAGAAATTGAAAGAATCCATCGATCTCCTCCTGAAAGAGATCTCCAAAGGAAAACTCCTAGGAATATTGTAGCAAAATTCCAGAGTTTCCAGGTCAAGGAGAAAATATTGCAACCAGCCAGAAAGAAACAATTCAAGTACTGTGGAAACACAATCAGGATAACACAAGATTTAACAGATTCTACAATAAGGGACGGGAGGGCATAGAATATAATATTCTGGAGGGCAAAGGTGACAGGATTACAACCCAGAATCACCCATCCAGCAAAACTGAGTATAATCCTTCAGGGGAAAAAATGGATATTCAGTGAAATAGAGGACTTTCAAGCATTCTTGATGAAAAGACCAGAGCTGAACAGAAAATCTGACTTTCAAATACAAGACTCAAGTGAAACAGGAAAGAGGAATCATAAGAGACTTATTAAGGTTGAACTGTTTATATTCCTGCATGGAAAGATGATATTTGTAACTCATGAGACCTTTGTCGGTATTAGGGTAGTTGGAGGGAAAAAATTATATGTATATAGATAGATAGATAGATAGACAGACAGACAGATAGATAGAGGGCACAGGGTGAGTTGAAAATGAAGGGGTATTATCTGGAGAATAAAATTAAGTGGTGAGAGAGAATTATACTGGAAGAAGGTGAAAGGGAGAGGCAGAATGGGGTAAATTATCTCACATGAAACAGACAAGAAAAGGCTTTTACCGTGAAGGGGAAATGGGGGAAGATGAGAGGGAATGAGTGAATCTTATTCTCATCAGATTTGGCTTAAGGAGGGAATAACATACACACTCAATTGGGTATGGAGATCTATCTTACCCTACAGGAAAATAGGGAGAGAAGGGGAGAGTAGGGGGATGATAGAGGGGAGGCCAGATTGGGGGAGTTGGTAATCAGAAGCAAACACTTCTGAGGAGGGACAGGATCAAACGAGAGAATAGAATAAATAGGGAGCGGGATAGGATGAAGGGAAATATACTTAGTTTTTCACAACATGACTACTATGGAAGTGTTTTGCATGACCACACATGCATAACCTTTATTGAGTTGCTTGCCTCTTCAATGAGGGTGGGCGGGGAGGGAGCAAGGGAGAAAATTTGGAACCCAAAGTTTTAAAAACAAATGTTAAAAAAAAAACTGTTTTCACATGCAACTGGGAAATAAGAAATACAGGAAATGAGTACAGAAATCTATTCTGCCCTACAGGAAAATAGAAGGGGAAGGGGATAAGAGAAGGGGGGGAGAGATAGAAGGGAGGGCAGATTAGGGGAAGGGGTATACAGAATGCATGCCATCTTGCGGTGGGGGAGGGATGAGATGGGGAGAAAATTTGTAACTCAAAATCTTGTGGAAGTGAATGTTGAAAAGTAAAAATAAATAAGTTAATAAATGGTAAAAACAAAAACCCAACAAAAATGAAGATTTCGGAGAGGCATGAGAGGACTTAAATGAATTGATGCAAAGTAGAACCTGAAAAACAATATACACAGCTATAACAATGTAAAGAGAAAGAATAGAAGAAAAAAGGAAACAACACTGTGTAATAAAAATGGGAGTTTGGGATCAGCAAAGAGCTGAAAAATTATACCTTTCTCCCTTCCCTTCAGAGATGGGAAGCTGCATGGGTGTGGAATATATCATCATCAGACATTAATATGTTGATTAGCTGGTTGAGTTATTTTTTTGTTTCTTTTAAAATCTTTGTTACAAAGGATGCCTCACTAGGTTGGGGGGGGTGAGGAAGGAAAGTACATATTTGGACATGAATGTGGTTTAAAAGCAAAAGATAACAATAAAAAGTTTTCAAAAATTTTCAAAAGTTCTATTATTCTATTAGAATTTACTGAATGATACTATTAAAATGTGACACAAGCAAGTTCTAAAATACCAATAAGTACTCTTTACAAATGCTGTTCCTTCAAATTTCAGGAGTAGGATAGTTTCATGTATTTATTCATTTCTAGCAAAAAGCAACGATATTAAGTATAAACAGAACTCTTTCACTGAAGTTTAAGAGGGTGTGGAGTTACTTACTAGCTAATCAAGAGCCAGCATCTGTGCTAGTGCCAGGACTCAAGAGATAAAGCTGCTCGCCTCTCTTTGTCATTAAACATTACTGAGTGTCTATTAATGTACTATCGAGGGTACAAAGAGGCAACATGAATAATCCCAGTTCTCAAGGAGCTTACAATCTGAGGAGAAAGGATGCATGCAGAAATCACATATGACAATAAAGGGCAGCAATTATTGCCAAATGAGGTTTCTAGACAATAGATGTTACATATAGGGTTCAGAGAAGTTAAAGACCACTGTGCTTTGTCTAGGCAGGGTTCAGGAAGGATGGGGAACTCAAAGGTAATGAGAAAAGTTGTGGAGGTAGGAATGTATATGGCACAATTATGGACAACAGATTAGTTTAACTGGAATAGAGTTTTGGTAGTGGGGTGAAACAGGAAATACAGTTGGAAAGAGAGGATAGGGCAAAATTGTCGAGGATCCTGAATATCAGGTCAACAAGTTTGGATTTTCTTTGAAAGAGGAATCACCCAAAGATTTTTAGGAAACACACACACACAAAGCGAGTTTAAAGGATATATATTTGGCAGTAGTGGAAAAGATGGATTTAGGGGGAAGAATCAGATTATTTTAAGTCATGTATTAAGTGATGGAGGATGTGGATTAGGAAAGTGGAGGTGGGAATATAAAATGGGAGTGGCACTGTGAATAACAGGACATTGTGAATGTAGGATCATGGAAAAAGTCAAGATAGCAGAATATTGGAAATGTGGATGTTACCCAATCCCACCTCCCACCCAATACAGAAATCCTTTATATAATATCTCTGACAAAATGATCCCCTAGCCTGTTTAATATATTCACTGCCAAGGAGTAGCCTTGTCCTTGACTATTCCATTACTAAGTAATGCTGATGAATACAAGGTGTCAGGTCTGAGTAATTTGGAGAATGGTGGTATCACTGGCAGAAACAAGATAACCCAGAAGTGGACTTGACAGCAGTATATCCAAGGAGAAATGCTCAGCAGACTGAAAGATGGGTGTGGAACTCTTGAGTTGAAAAGAGAGGAAGATCTGGGATTCAGATGAACAGGAAGTTGAAGTCATTAGAGTAAATGAGATTTTTTAAGACAAATAATCTAGACTCACAATGGCAGAAGGCTGAGAACTGAGCCTGGTCATATACACTGATGTGTGGTTTGGGAGGAAGTGAATACAGCAAAAGGAACAGAATAACCAGCCAGAAAAATAGGAAGAAAGTCAGATAATAGAGGACAAAAATGTAGAACGAGAAAAGCAAATGGGATCTGGGAAGACTGACAAGTTACAGAATGTCAGAGAAAGAACAATTCTTTTATAACAAGTTTTTAGGCTTTTTTGTCTATATGTACAGAGAAATTCTTTCACTTTGTAATCCTCTTCATTGTATGGGCTACTAATGAAAGCTGTGCACTAAGATATAACCTGCAATTGCTCTGGTTAAAGGGTGCATATAGCTCTGATCGGTTCAGCAATGCAGTTTACAGATGAACTAACAGGATCCTGATTTGAGGCAGGCAAAGGGTCTGACTGGGTGAATTACTTCTTTTTTGTTTCCTCATCACCCTCATCATTAAAAACATGAAAGGGCGAATCAGACAATAATGAACTATCTTAATACCCCAAAGGAGGATGAAAGATGACTACAGATGTGTTTCTACTGCTGTTGGGATAGTTTATACCAAAAACAAACTAGGCATAAATTCCCAGATTCTCTGCCCCCTGCATGTAGTCACAGGAATATGAGGTTAAATCAGGCTACTGACAGTCCAGGATGCTGGGTTCAATTCCTGAAGAAGCAGGTAAACTTTTGTTTTCTGTACGAGATAAGCACTTTTATTACATCCAACAGGAACACTATTTTGGGGAGGGAAGGGGGCAGACCTGTTTTGTCATCGGGGTGGGAGCTCCCGGGGAGGGAGGGATTTCCTTAACCTACACATTAGAGAGGCTGAGGCACAGAGAAGTTAAGTGACTCGCCCAGGGCCACACAGCCAGTCTGGGTCAGGTGCAGCACATGAACCCGGGTCTTCCGGATGCCAAGACCGCCTCTTCACCGTGTTTGGGGGGACACAACTGGACACTCCTCGGAGAGAAGGGGATCGCCTTGTTTGGGTCCCCCCGACTTGGGGGCGCGCCCCCTTCACGGGCCCCGTCCCCCGGGCCCTGGCTAAGCGAGCGGCGGCCTAGCTCCTTCCTTCCCGCAGGCCGCGGCCCTCGGAGACGGGAGCCCCGGGTGCGGAGGGGAGGCACCGACCGAGGTCGGGCGGTCACGGCCGCTGAGGAGGCCCAGGCGGAGGCGGCGCCGGAGGCGACGCGAGGCTGAGTCCCGGGCTCCCCTCGGCCCCCCCGGCAGCCCCGGCCGGCCGGTACCTGGTCCTGAAGTCCGCGCTCAGTCAGTCCTCCTCGGGTCTTCGCTTCAGCCGTAGCTGCTTGGCCGGTTGCTGGGAAAAGGAGGGTGGGGGGATTGTGCGTAGGACGTAACGTGACATGCGCAGTAGAGGCGGTGCGGCTCGGGGGCGGGGCAGGAACGCGCAGTTACGAGCAGCCGCCAGACCTGCGTGGGAACCGTCCCAGGCCTGTTGGCTCACACCCTCCCGGCACCTGAACCAGGGCGAGGCCGTTGAGCTATATTGCGCATGCGTCTCAGATACCCCTCCCAAGCCCGAATAAACTCCTTTTAATTCGTACCGCGGACTCCAAGATGTCCCTGTGGCCTTGTATTCTGTGGAATGTTGGATTTAAATGTTCACTTAACCTCTCTTTGCCTGAGGTTCCTTATTAATAAAATCGGTTTCATTTGTTCAGTCGCGTCCGACTCTTTGTGACCCCACTTGGAACAAACATACCGGAGTGGTTTGCCATTTCCTACTCCAGCTCTTCTTATAGACGAAGAAACTGAGGCAAGCAGGGTTAAGTGACTTGGCCAGGGTCACGCAGCCGCTAAGTGTCTGAGACCAGATCTGCATGTAGGAAGACGAGTCTTCCTCACTCCAGGCCAAGCACTTTTAATGCCCTGCGCACCTAGCTTCCCCGATAAAACAGAAAGGGCTGTTGTAAGGATCAAAAGAGAAGGCACACCAGGCTTTGCAAGCCATGAAACGCTGTATTAGCGTTACTAGAGTAGTCTCATGAGTAACCCAGGTTTTAAGCCTGGGTATTTGCATAAGACTTTCTTCAGGCACAGGTGGAACATGGTAGAACAGTGGGTTTTGTTTTTGTCTTTTCTAGGAGCTGGACTTCACAAGTGGGCTTCTCCCCGAAGGCTTGAGGGTGGAGGGGTAGGGGTGGGTGGCCTCTCACTCAGAGAGCCTGGAACCTAAGAAGTCCTCTCCTCTCTGGACAACTCCGCCCCTCGCGCACTCTCCACCAGTGAGGAGAGTCTGTTGCAAATGCAAAGATTACCCACGTTTAAAGCATTTCCTCTGTAGGTCAGATTCACATGCAATCAGTTCCATAAGTTTTTCCGCTAATGCTTTCACTAAACCACTGGGGTCATCCATCTCCCTCATCTTTCAACTTTGGCTCTTTCACAACCTGGGAAAAGATAAACCATTTGGAGAGCAGCCTTCTCAGGATATGCCGTGGAGAACTCGGCTTTCACTTGGGGAAGCTTATTTTCCTGCTTCTCAGAAAGCTTGATTCAATACTGGGTCTGGGTCTGCAGTTTCCAGGGAGTGATCTGGGCACTGAACAGCATTCTGTCATATTTATTTGCTAGAAAGGCAATGGTATGTACAGGGGGTGTTCTAGCTTTCCCATTTACTAGCTATATGACCAGGAAGAAGTAACAATTTCTTTAAGTAGTAGTTTCCTCAGCTGCAAAGTGGAAATAATGCTTTGCAAGATGTTAATGACACATAGACGTCATGAGGAAACTATTTTGTGTAAATTGTAAAGCACAGCATAAGATGAACTGTTTTAAAATTGATGCCTCTCTCATTGGAATAGTCTTTAAAAATCAAGTAATATGTGATTTTCTTAGACTATGATCCCGAGAGCAAGATTTGTTCGACTCATCAACTTTTGTGGTAGGGAGTGGAGACAATGTGATAGCACAATTATTTTAGCACGGAATTATGAAGACAAGAAAAGATCAAACCGTCAAACCAGTACTTTGTATCTATTTTCTCCAATCCATTGTATCAGCCATTCTTTCTTACACATAGTATTACCTTTCACTTGGTGTCGAGCGTTAACTTTTCAAATCAATTTTCACCTATTATTTTATTTATTAACAGCTCTGATATATTAGTACTATTCCCCATTTTAAGATATGATTCTGAAATTTTAAGATGGAGAAAGTAAAGAACAGGAGTTGTGACTTGCCTAAAGTGACACAGCAAGATTTCAGCAGCAAAGCTGAAAGCTGAGACTAGAAGATAGGTTTCCTGACAAGTGTAATAAAAACAGGGTTAAGGACACTTGGATTCTAGTCCCATCCTTGCTCCATAATGGCTGTGGGGCCATGAGCAAGTAAAAAAATGACAACAATTACAACAACAAAAAACAACTAAAAAACACTCTGGGCCTCAGTTTCCTTATCTGTAAAAAAAGATTTGGCTGGATGATATTTAAGGTACATTAAATATTTCCACTAACATTCTATAAATCTATGAGTCAGTGCTCATTCTAAAAGACTTATTTGGTTGGCTTCTAGAAAGATATTGAAGAATTGCATATGGCAGAGTACTGGACTTGTATCAGGAAGTCCTGGGTTTGAACCCAACAAATACTAGCTATGTGACAATGGGTAATAATAATAATAATAATAAAAATAAGCATTAATATAGTGCTTTAAGGTCTACAAAAAGCCTTACAAATTTTCTCATTTGAATCTCAAAACAACCTTGGGAAATAGGTGCTATTATTATCCCCCTTTTAGGAAACTGAGGCAAACAGTTTAAGTGATTTGCCCAAGGTCACATAGCTAGTAAGTGTCTGAGGCTGGTTTAGAACTCAAGTCTTTTCCTCAGACATGTAACACTCACTAGCTGTGTGACTCTGGGTAAGTCACTTAACCCCAATTGCCTCATCAGAAAAAAAAAAAAAAGACAGAACTCAGGTCTTTTTTACTCCAGGTATCATGCTCCTAATCCACTGAACCACCTAGGTGCCTCCTCACTTAGCATCTTAGTCTCCATCTGTAAAATGAGACTAGAACCTACCTTATAGGGTTATGCGAGTATAAAATGAGATGGATAAAGTACTTTGCCAATTTTAAGATATTATAAAAATGTGAGACACTCAGTGTTTAAATTCACATATATGCATGTGTATATATATGTGCCGGCCGCGCCGTGCACTCTCCGCCTAACAGGAGCAGGCTGCCAGGGTCATACTTACCAGTCTTCGGAGCCCACCCGGATAAACATAGAGATGAGCCGATCGGTAGGTGCAAGCGCTCGGACTTTATTCAGAGACCATCACAGCAAACCAAGCAGGAAAAAACAAGAGAGAGAGCCCCAGCTCCTACTGCCCCTTATATCCTTTACTATCTCCTTATCTCCTGGGTCCACCTTCAGTGATTGGTAATAGGTCCAGATACCAGAAGGAGACTTCTGGGGTTAGCACTGCACCAAAGGAGGGGACGTGGCAAAGGAAGATCGCTCCCTGCTGCCTAACTCCTACGTGGCACAGCCCCCTGCCTCGGGAACGTGAGCTCCAGTTACTTCCTAATATCTTGTCCCTACCCCACTTCACCATGTGGTCTGTAGCCAACATCGTACGATCCCTCACAATTCCCCCTTTTTGTTTAATCAAGGGGGTGGAGATGGGGTCTCAAGACTAGGGCCTCGGTTTTGAGTGTCTCTAAGGACCCTCTAAGAATCCTAAGGAAACATCCCAATATAGTGGGTAACAGCAATAGCAGTATAAATACAAAGAGAGCTATAAATGCCCAATGAGTTATAAGGGAGGGAATGGGGAAAGAGGCATGCTTAATCCAATTGCTAAGGTGATGGACAATATCATCAGTTTCGTGCTGGTGCCAAGTGTCGGATATGTTCCGCGCCAGTCTGATCAATACCCGTAGGGCCTGGAGCTCAGATGAAAGATTTGTAGCTTGAATCCTGTAAGATAATCTCAGGAGTAGCCTCTTCCCACATCAGGATTTGTCTTTGAGCACCTTCTACCAGGATCCATCTCTCTACGCCCGCCTCCTCCTGTTTGGACAGGGGTGACCAGGGCACTGGAGCTGATGCAACCTGTGACAGAGTCCTGATCGCACAAAAAAGTGAAAACAGGTTACTCAACTGAGTCATGTTCTTGTTGTGATTCTTGACTGTCTTTCCTTTTTGCTCTCTCCAATTCCTCTGTCGTCTGTGTCTCCTCTCTCGTCCTTGTCGTCTGTCCTGGGGCTTCTTCAACTCGTTTTGTTCTTCTTTCTGATACCCAGTGGCTCCGGCCATCAGGATCTGTAAGACACAAATACCCCGGACCTCTCCACAACACTACGGATGGACCTTGCCAGCTTCCCTCATCGTCCTTCCAGAGGACTTTCTGGTTAAGAGATGGTGCATGTAGTGCTGTTTTTAAGGAGCTGGTTGAATTGCAAGTGGGTGGTGTTATTAGCTGTAGCATGCTAGGGGATAGGCCCATGTCCCTATCTAGACAGAGAAAGCTGTATGTATATAAAGCTTTATCCACGTCTGCTTGGGTAGGCCACCGCCCGGAGCCCCGACCTCCTACTCCCCCTTTTTGTTTAATAAGGGTGGCTTTCAAGGTACGATGGGCTCGCTCAACAATAGCCTGGCCTGTGGGGTTATAGGGGATCCCTGTAACATGCTTAATGCCAAAGGATGTAAAGAAGGCAGTCATTTGTGTAGATAAATAGGAAGGCCCGTTGTCAGTTTTAATGACGTGAGGGATCCCCACAGAGGCGAAGCAATGGTACAGATGCTTAATAACTGATGGGGTGTTCTCCTTACTGGATACAGTGGCCATCATAAATTTGGAAAAGGTATCAATGCAGACATGGATAGTGACACGGCCAAGGTGAGTAACATCCATTTGCCACAAGTCATTGGGGAAAAGACCGCGTGGGTTAATCCCTTTTCTAGGTGGAGAGGGGAGGAAGGGAACACAGCGGACACATCGCCTCACAATTTGCCGAGCCTGTTCACGGGTTAAACCATACAGGAATCTCAGGGAGTTTGCGGGTAGGTGTAGAAAATCATGGGCTTGTTTGGGAGGGGTGAGGACTGGCAGTAAGGAGTACTGTAAAGCACGGTCCGCTACATCATTGCCCGCAAAAATGCCTCCTGAGGTGGACTGATGAGAATAAACATGGAGAATATAGAGGGGGTTGTTTTGCTGCAACAAAATTTGCTGTAGCTCACTCAGGAGAATGGATATGGTGGAATTATGAGGTTGGAGGACGTCCTCTATGCACCTAAGAACCTTGACTGCATACTGACTATCAGAGATCATGTTGATAGGCTCGGGATATTTATGGCAAGCATGGAGGATGGCGAAGAGCTCATTTTTCTGGGTAGAGTCTTAAGGGGTTTCTAATACTGTTATTTCCTTGGAGGCCTCATGATAAGTAGAGGCCTTTCGGTTTTTTGTAGTGTCAGTGAAAACATTTGGGCCTTGAACAGGTTCTCCCATGACCTTTTGGTGGGGGGCTACCAAGGTTATTTGTTCTAGCATAGGAAGGAGCAGGCAGGAGGAATGGGGACTCATCTCGGCCCATTGGGAACAACATGCCCATGACCATAGATTTGCATAATGGTTTCTCGGTGTCCAAGCTCAAAAGGTAAGTAAAGTAATGGTCGCTGCCCAGACAAGTGGACGGCCCTTTGTATGGCAGCCAAGGCTAGTTCCCCTAATGTCTCATAATAATTTGGCAGCACCTTGTGGGCCTTCTTTGCATATACAAATTCTAACAATTTGGGACCTTGGTGTATAACACAAAAAGGGCTCTGTTGATTGACCAAGGAGACCTCTATTGTGCTTGTGGGGTCCCGTCTGGCGGTCTGAGCCTCGGCAGCAAGTGAGAGTATTTGGGACACTGCTGCCTTAGCAGCAGGAGTCCATGCCTGAGGGGAGTTCAAATCTGAATTTCCTTTTAAGATATCATATAAGAGCTGCATCACAGCAGGAGGAATAGGAGTACAGCCCGGAGCCATTGGATCTGTCCCACTAACTTTTGGAAGTGATTCAAGGTGGTTATCTTATCAAGCCGTAGTTCAGGAATTTGATTGATAATAGAAACAGCCTCCATACGAAGGCCAAGGTATGTGAGTGGGTAATTTTGTTGGACTTTGTCAGGGGCCACCACCAGACCATAATGAGCAAGTGCAGAGATGGTTTCTTTTAATAACCTTGTTAGTGTCTCATCAATGCTAGTGGCCAATAAGATATCATCCATATAATGAAGTATTGTAGCTTTAGGCCATTTGTCCCTGATAGGGTCCAGCACTCTTCCCACATAAGCCTGGCATAAGGTGGGACTGCAGCACATTCCTTGGGACAGGACCTTCCACTGATATCTCAAATCTGGTCCTGCATTATTGGTAGTGGGTATGGTAAAGGCAAATCTCTTTCTGTCTTCTGGGGATAATGGGATGGAGAAAAAGCAATCTTGGATGTCTATGACTGTTACAGGCCATCCAGAGGGCACTAGATTAGGGGAGGGGAGGCCAGGTTGTAGGGTTCCCATGGGCTCTAGGGTGGTGTTAACCACCATGAGGTCTATTAGCATTCGAAATTTCCCTGATTTCTTTTTTATTACAAACACTGGGCTGTTCCAGGGGCTGGACGTGGGCTCAATGTGTGCCGCCTGTAACTGGTGCTGCACTATATCACGTAAGGCCTGGGCTTTCTCTGCAGGGAGGGGCCATTGGGGTACCCAGACTGGGTTATTAGATCTCTATGTTAGAGGAGTGGGTCTGATACAAGAAGTGTTTTCTTGTTGCCCAATGGCCCCAATCAAAAATCCTGTGGGGGTGGTATATAAACAGATGCCCCACAAGCCTTCAAAATATCCCTTCCCCATAAGTTGTACCTCAAACCAGCAACCACTAGGGGTCGGATGGTTCCTTGCTTGTCCGCAAACCAACAGGGCAGATCCTCTGCTGATACCCATGCTTGCTGCGCCCCTCCGACCCCGTTGACCATTGTGGTACCCGTTTGGACTGACCAAGATGGGGGCCAAAATAGTTGTGAAATGACAGAACGATCGGCCCTTGTGTCTAATAATCCCTTGAAGGATCGCCCTTTAATTTGGATAGTTGCCCATGGCTTACTGTGTTCAATATGTTGTATCCAATTAATATCATCATCGTGTCCATCCAACAGGGGGAGGGCTTGAGCCAATACCTCCCCTTTGTCTATGTAAGCCGCCAAATCATGTGGGTTAGTTACTATTATCTGTTGCTGGGGTTGGTGAGCAATAACCGTGGTGTGGACAATAACGGGGGTATATAACAAAAGGCCCACCATGAGGGCTGCTTTGAGGGCAGAATCAAGCCCAGCCACTGGCACTATGGTTGTATCTCTGGGGTCGATCCGGAAATTCCCTTGACTGTGAAGGGGAAGCCCGACCCACTGGGTAGAAGTCGGAGATGTTCCTGATTCAGCCTTGAAGGCACTCTCTGAGGGGGTTGGGCTTCCATCTGGTAAGCTTGTTGAGGGGCCCTCAAGGGGCCCCTTGCCCTGTTTCCCGACTTTGGCTTGCGGCACTCCTTAGCATAATGGCCGGATTTGTTACAATTGTAACAAATTACCTTGGGGCAGGCTCCACCAGGTTTCTGGTGACATTGAGCCTTGAAATGACCGGCTTTGCCGCATTGATAACACAATTTAGTCTCTTTCGTTTTCATTCCTTCTGCGACCCCTTTTGAAATGGCCGCCGCGAGGGCGTCCAGTTGAAAGGCACTGGACCCTACGTGTTCACATCTCTTTATCATCTCCTCTAGGCCAGCATCACCATCTAATGTAAGCATAGCCTTCTGGCAATTTGTATTGGCATTGTCCCGTGCCAGCCTCTGTATAAGGAGGTAGGCGGCTTCTCCCCTGCCCATGGATCTTTCAACAGCCGCCTGTAGGCGGGCCACGAAATCTGGGAAGGGTTCATCAGGACCTTGTTTAATCTTGCTCATGGAGGGCCTTTGTTTCCCAGAAGCCTGAATCTTACTAAAAGCCCGTTGGGCACATTGGGAGACAGCTGCATACACTGCCGCGTCATATCACATCTGATCTTCATTTTTCTCATATTTCCCTGCCCCCACTATCTTTTGAAAGTCATCTTGGGGAGTGCGACTCTGCATATCTCTAACAAAGTTCTTTGCAGTATCCGCAAACAGAGTCATCCATTGCAGGGTCTCCCCTGGCTTAAGGCATACTTTGGCAATGGTTTTCCAGTCATTCGGGGTCAATATATGACTATCAGCCAGGAGGACCATCAATTCCCTGACATAGGGGGATTCAACTCCATAAATATTCACTGCCTCTTTTAACTCCTTGAATTTCTTCCATTCTAGAAGGGCCCAGGTCCTCCCTTCGTCAGTCTCAAACACCGGGCAGGCATCTAGCCATGCCTTTGCGTCCATGTCTCCGTCTGCCACTGCCTTCTGGAGCATCCGTCCTAGCCCGGTTGGGGGGTCCCCCATGGCCCCATAAGAGGGAGCTGGAGGAGCAGACGGGACGTTCTCCTCAAAAGGGAAGTCTGAAGGAGGGGTCCATCCCTCTGTGTGATAGGCGGAGCTTTCTTTGATTAGCTCTTTCTTTCTCTCCCCCTGCCTACTCTCCCACTTCCTGTTTCTGGGTGTCTTCTGCTTCACTTACTGATTCTTCCTCACCACTGATTTCCGCTCCGCCCATCTTAAAGGTGAGGCTAGTCTGGGTAGTTTTGTAACGTTCTTTCCCCCTCAGCCTTTCTGTTTGAGCTCCAATCTCAACTCGCAAGGGATTGAGACTCGCACCTTTCAGAGTGCTGCGAATCACTTGGTAAATCAAATGGTGTCTTTCTGGAATGGTGCCCAGATTTGTTCCCTAGTAGGAGGCCATCTGATTACCAACTGTTTCCCATCTAGTTAGGCCAAGGCTGTTGTACTGTATCCAGGGGCAGCATTGCTGGATTGTATCTACGAATGCCCTCGCAGTTTTCAGATCTATCTCCACCCCGGCTTTTCTCACTATTTTATATACTTCTTTTCCTAGCACCTCCCGATCCGGGACCTTAACAAACGTCTGTCCCATCTTCCTTCCCTCACCCTGTTGGCTACGGGTCTCGTCTCTCTTCCCGCGACCAGAGCAGCTGATCAGCAGGGCCCCTGGCTTATTTCCTCGTGCCCCATGTTGGGCGCCACTTGTGCCGGCCGTGCCGTGCACTCTCCTCCTAACAGGAGCAGGCTGCCAGGGTCATACTTACCAGCCTTCGGAGCCCACCCGGGTAAACATAGAGACGAGCCGATCGGTAGGTGCAAGCGCTCGGACTTTATTCAGAGACCATCACAGCAAACCAAGCAGGAAAAAACAAGAGAGAGAGCCCCAGCTCCTACTGCCCCTTATATCCTTTACTATCTCCTTATCTCCTGGGTCCACCTTCAGTGATTGGTAATAGGTCCAGATACCAGAAGGAGACTTCGGGGATTAGCGCTGCACCAAAGGAGGGCACATGGCAAAGGAAGATCGCTCCCTGCCGCCTAACCCCTACATGGCACAGCCCCCTGCCTCAGGAGCGTGAGCTCCGGTTACTTCCTAATTATCATGTTCCTACCCCACTTCACCACGTGGCCTGTAGCCAACATCAGACGATCCCTCACATATATATATATATATATATATATGTATGTATATATACACACACGTACATTTATATATATATATTTTTCAAAATCACCACGTCTGGGAGTAAATTATGTATTCCTCCACTACCCTTTTTATATATAAGAAACTGAGGGAAAAAACAAAAGAGGTCCAGGTCCTGCTGAGATTTCAAACCACAGACAGTATAGCACTTCAGTGCCAAAACAGACTCATTGGTCATTATTTTGTAGTGACTACTGCAAAGAACTTTGAAGCAATTTAGATTTTAGTGCTTAGAGATCATGTTGCCCATTTCCCTCATTTAACAGATGAGGAAATTTAAACCTAAAGGTTAAGAATAATGACTTGCTCAGGGTCATGCAGCTAGGGCTATGATTAGAATCCAAGCCTCTAGGTCCCTAGTTAAATAGACTCTCCACTCTGCTATACTGTCCCTCCTTTACCTCCTACCATAATCTCCCAAGAAAGTTGTTCCCCTCCTACAAGGTCAGACCTTGTGATTCAACAAATCCTTACCGTTGGTGAAATAGGTTGCTACCGTACCATTTTCATCCTGGCAACTGAAGCACAAAATATGGATTCATCCAAGGTCCCATGAAGTCATCCAATCAGGTGTTTCAAAGTATCTTTGCTTCCTGTTCCCACCGGTGTTCTTTAACAACCCAGCAGCTTTTCAAGCACATAAAAATGTCACCAAACCTATGCGACCAATGGTGAAAAAGGGCAGCTCTTTGCCAAGCCTGGCCTGGCTAGCCTAGCCAAGAACAGTCCAGCAGTAAAAACAGCGGACATTTACTTAGTGCTTTAAGATTAATAAGGCACTTTGTATACTTTTCCTTTGGTCCTGTGAGAAAAGACCATATTTCTATTTCCATTTTACAGATGACCAAAGAAGTCAAGCAACTTGTCCATGGTTACAATGTCAGCAAGTGTCAAGAGGCATGATTTATAACCAATTCCCTCTAGACTGCAGTTCCAACATTCTTACTTTACCATATTACCTGCCTAATCAAAATTTTGACTGATTTTATCCTAAGATAGCACAATTAAAAAATAGTTAACTCAAAAAATGTATTGTCTAGGGTGTACATAGCACTGTTTGGCACTGGCAGAGATACAAAGTTTAGATAAGACACTATCACTGCTCTCATAAAATTTATAGGATGATCGGGAGCAGGGGAGAAAGTGGAGGGGTAAGAAAAACACAGATTACCATAATATATTATATACTTCACTGTGTCATGGAGGTGAGCCTGAATGTTTGAAGTGGTACACAAGCTTTGGTAGGTACTACCAGTCTGGGAAGGCTTACATGACTATAAGCTCAGTGAGGTCTGTTATCTGAAGATCAAAGGAGCTACTTTCAGAGAGGTTCATCACTGGGGTTGGCTGCCAAGTGATAAATTTTTCAGTCACAGTAACTCTCAAAGACCATCTACTATCAACTGGGTCATAGGAGATCTGTGTCAGTGGAGAGTACCCACGCAGATGACATTACAGATCCCTGAGGTCCTCAACTGGAAGTGCATTATCGATATGAAGTAGAGTGTCATGTGAGATCTGAGAGAGAAGTTTGATCCTTCCTGAGGAAGCAGGCAAGGCTTGGTGAAGGAGGTGGTCTCTGAGTTGGGATAAGGTGCAGGAATAGATAGAAATTCAACAAATGGAGAAGGGAAGGTACATAGTCCATGGAGAAGGAATTGGCATAGAGACAAATATGTTTTTGGTTTTTTTTTGGTGAGGCAATTGGGGTTGAGTGACTTGCCCAGAGTCACACAGCTAGTGAACATTATGTCTGAGGCTGTATTTGAACTCAGGTCCTCCTGATTCCAGGGCTGATGCTCTATCCACTGCGCCACCTAGCTGCCCCTTAAAGACAAATGTTTTGTCGGAAGCAGGAAGCAGAAGACTGCTTGCCCATCAATGGAAGTGTTAATATACAGAACATCTCTAAATGCCAAAGCTTACATCCTGGATACTTCATCTTATTTCCTCAGGCCTGGCACATGAAACCTAGATGAAATCATCTTGCCTAACACAGTCATACATTCACTTTTCTGGGGGGAAAGTAAGCAATAATTCAGAAAAAAAATTTGAAAAGAGGTTCATAATTCCACGCAATTTTAAAGGATATAACCAAGACCATGGACAAGCAAAGAAAATTCAAATCACTAAGAGGCCATTTAAATGAGTATTTATTTTCTTGTTTTGATTCTGCCTTGCCAAGTGAACTGGGACAAGTCTCTGAATCTCCTACCTCTAGGATTTCTGGAGAGCTCTAAAAATGGATGTAATGACCATTTGCTTCCCCTGGTTTAGATTGAATTCATCTGAAGGTAGGAAGATGGATGAGATGCTTTACCAGGGTCCCTTTTAGTTTGGGCAGAATATTCTGATTTAAGGAGAAAATGTAAAGTACTTTGAACACCTCAAGAGATGCCAGATTAAACAATTATGAGTAAAGTATCCAGAAAGACTTATAAAAACACTTGGTGATGATTCAGTACAGTGGAAAGAGTACTAAATTTGGAGTCAAAGAGCCTGAAATCCTGGCTTTGCCATTTATGACCTGTATGACCTTAGGCAAGTCATTCAAGCTCCTCAGACTCAGTTTCCTCTTATGTAAAATTAGAGTTGAATGACAGTCCCTTTCAGCTCTCAATCTACAATCCTATAAAATGAACTCTATTATGCCATTTAGCAAATGGAACATTTGTAGAAAATTTTCTACTATTCAAAGTATTTTTCCATCCATTATTTCATTTGATTCTCCTTACCTGTGAGATAGGCAGGTATTATTCCCATTTTATAGAGGAAGGTAAAGCAAATTAAGTTACTTGTCCATGGTCTGACAGCTGATTCATGAGAGAACTGGGACTAGAACTCCAAATGTAGTGCGGTGTTCTGGAGGATGAAATTTCAGTCCAGGCTCTGCTACAGTCTTGTTGAGTGCTTACTTTATTCCTGTTTTTCCCTAAAATGATACTACGAAATGAAAATTTACATACCTTCAGCAAAGCTGACATAAACACCATTTAGTAAATTCCTATATTTCATAGAAGTCCCAAAAAATGAGGGTATACTCTCCATGGCAAATCTACTTTGGAATTTTAAAAATATTAGCATGTACTTCCCAGAACTCTGACCAAGGGATAGAACTCAATTTGAGTCATAATGAAGATTCCATGGCTTCTGTAATATCCAAGTATCTTGTTACTTGGTAGTTCCTCCAAATTAAGGAAAGTATTCTGGTTTTTTTTTTTTTTTTTGGCTAGGCAATGGGGTTAAGTGACTTGCCCAGGGTTACACAGCTAGTAAGTGTTATGTGTCTGAGGCTGGATCTGAACTCAGGTACTCCTGAATCCAGGCCCGATGCTCTATCCACTGTGCCACCTAGCTGCCCCCAAAAGTATTCTGTTTTGAGAGTTGACTATATATAAAATAAAGATCAGGGGTAGAATTTGTTAGGAAAAAAGGAGCAGGGGTAGTAATCACGATCTCAGACAAAGTTAAGACTAAAATAGATTTAATCAAAAGAGAAAAACAGGGAAACTACACTGTGTCAGGCATAATTCACCAACATTGTTTTGGATTATTTACAACAATTAGTATAAGGCTGGAACATTGCTGTGGTGTAGGAAATGACCAGTTGGGGGACCTGGAAAAATATGGACTTATAAAGGAAGAGGTTATCCATTCTCAGAGAAATAGTGGACAAATAAATGTGGTACGGTCTTACATAGATGCACATGAATATATGTCTATATATGAGTACGATATAGATATCTAAGTATATATGTGAATAATTCTATGTATATATGGGTATATGTGCAAATATGTATATGTGTATATGTCCATGCATGTATGTGTGTATATATATATATGTGTGTGTGTGTGTGTGTGTATATATATATGTACGGACATACACATATATCTATCTATAAATATATCTGTGCTTAATTGCAGCCTTTGGGGAGGGAGGGAGGGAGGAAAGGAAGAACAAAACAAAAAGTATACAGCAGAGAACAAAAGAAAACTTACAAGGAAGCAAAGAAAAGATGAACAACTCTCAACACAATGTGTAGTATTTATTACATAGGCTTTCCTGAAATGGAAATTTATTGTTGCATATTTTGAATCCTCTCTCATGTTCTGCTGTGTACAGGGCAATGCTTTTTTTTCTTATTTTGTATTATTTTAGTTTTAGTATTTAAGTTTGTTTCTTTTTTCTTTTCTTTTTTTTGTATTTAGGTTTAAAATTTTAAAAATTAAAAAAAAAGTTAGCTACAGAAATGAGTGCAGCCACTTCCATGGCACAGCTGTCTTCTCCTTGAATCTTTGGATCCATCAACATGGCTCCCAGTCTGAGGAGGAACAGAGTATGGTCCCTAAACCAAACAACCTCCCCCTTAGAAAACCAGCAGCAGGGAGGGCAAAGTCCACTAAAACAAAATTTTATCACCCAACACCAAGATACATGTTAAAGAGCAAGATACATATTAAATTCTGATGATTCAATTCTTAAAGATGTATAATGTCACAAGTGTCAGTCACTGAGAATTTTCCTGAAAGATGGTGAGTCTGTTCCCCTTGTCTAGTAAGATAATTCCAATGGGTCCTCTCTGACCCTAGTACTAACCATTATAATTATTGGTGTAATAGTCCTATCCTGGTGCCATACTGTAAGTTCCACAAGGGCAGGACTATGCTGTTGTAGTTATTCAAGCAAGGGACAACGTGCTCTATAAAGCTAGCACATAATTTAAGGAGACACCCTCCTTCCCCACCCTTCCAAGCAGTTTTAAATCTGTCAGGTTTCCTAATAAGAAGGAAGAAGCCTATGCCCATTTTCATAGATAGAGTCAGAACTCTCCTCCAATGAGTTGGGCAGAAGGGAAGGCAGCAGAGCTAGACTAAGCAAAGTATAGGCAAAACCTCTTAAAACAGGGCCAGTTCTACCAGATGCTGGTAGTTCTACTCTGTGGCAAAGCAATGAACTCCAGAAAGTAGTGCTGAGAGGTTTGATTCATCTGCTCCTTTGGGAAAGTAGGCAACCCTCTCCTCTCTGTGGCTAAAGATGGCCATAGTGGTGGCACAACTCTGAGGACTTGCCCAGAAAGTTCATAAAGGGCTTTCAGAACCAAACACATCTTAGGATTCATCACTGACACAATTCAGGCCTTCTCAGAATTAGGGTACTCTATCCATTGGTACAAATCAGAATCCATTCATCCCATGTAATTCTTGAACATACTCACTGATGACAGGGAACATGGTGTGATAAGGCAAGGGTGAACAGGAAAGGATATTAATTTTAAAGAGATGCCTCAAATGCTGACCTTGCACAGAGAGAGATAATAGTCCTGAATTTCATAGTCTTGAAAAAGGACAACACTAGTAAAATAAGAAAGGCACTCAATGTTTGGTCAATTATTTTAATATGTTCATAGGTAGTTCATATGAATGCTCATATTATAAAAATTAGCTGCCATAGCCCAAATGTATAAGTCTTTAAGAAAGCTTTCATTTAATCAAAAGACATTATAGCACATTAACTTTCCTTACTATAGTATCTTTAAAAGTTGTGGAACAATACTAATTCTAAAATTAAAGCATTAAAATAGTTAAATTCCATGTAAGTATGTTACTTTAATAATTTAATTTTATGAATTGTTAAAAGTTACATTCACATCTCCAAATTACAGGATTTGGCATTCTCCAAGATAAAAATTCAGTGAAAAGTTTACATGCAGTAACAAAGGCGTCTTCAGCATATGCTGTTTCCACAGCAATTCATTATTATTGCCTCAGAACAGATCTGCACAGAAAGCATCAACAAAATCCCTCCCCCTCCCCAAGAAAAAACCCAACCCTTCCCCATCCCAACACAAAATACCCAGTACAAGCAGTTACTAAAAAATGCTTTCTTAGAAGGAAGCATTTATAAAATGCAGAGATCTGACCAAGCAAAGTACTCGTGCAGACAGGTCTCGCCCTTAAAAGCTGCTTCCTTGGGAAGCAGCCACAACTCTCGATTGCTTAGAGATACTCCTCTCCACCCAAAGGATCTGCCTGACTTCAAGTAGGAGAAGGGCGACAGCAGAAAGAAAATCAAAGGTGCATAGCCACCTTCTAGAAGAGATCCTCAGTAAACATTTGACAGGCAGCAGCAACCAAGAAAGAAAACATTTTAAGAATTAACTTCACAGAATTTGAGAGCCCACTGAACTGCCTGAGGTGAAGCTGTCCGTTTATCATGTTTTGTTGTTCAAGAAAAAGTACACACAATCATTTAAAATACAGCATTCACTTTTTGATGAGCTCGTGGCACCAGGTAAGAAGGAAAACTGCTCCTGTAATACCTTTCCCTGATATTTCAACTACCAAGAACTTTTTATCATACAAGTATCCTAAAAAATGATCATAGACAGCATGATATTTCATAATACTGTCATCAGCACCTCCCACCTACAAATCAGAAATTACATTAATTCTGCGTTCCTGAAAATTCAAATCATATTTGTAGTGCTCTAAATTGTACTCCTTAACAAGCTTAATGGAGACACAGAAAGTGACACCAAGCAATGTTTATTGTGCAATTTCAATAGTCATTTGGGAAATCCTGGTTTTAGAGTTTTCTCTAGCCATTTCAATTGCCCGTAAGCAACAAAGATTTTGCTTATAGACATCAAATATCTTAAAAACAAGAAGCACTGAAATGTGACTAGCACTGATGATTCATTTTACAATTTAAAATAAAAAAAAAAACCACAGAGATATGAACTATCATTTCTTTTAAAAATAGTCAAAGCAATTTGATTACCTGGAAAAAAAATTATTGAAACAGAGTCCTTCAAACTCATATACATACTTTGTAAAACTCTAAACCAAGAAAAAGTGCTGATGATACAAAGAGGATTTCCCAAAGTGGTGAGTGTTTGAAATTAAAGATGAGAAATGGACTTTTTTTGTACCCCGGGAATTCAGAGCTTATAAGTGGAATCAGCCAGCTCCTTCGATTTACATGGATTTCACTTTGATTTGCTTCATTTTCAGTTGTTTCTTCTCTAACTTCTTCTGTTCACGTCTCAAGGCAGCTTCCTATTGAGCGAGAATCCAAAATTAAGCAAAAGACAGAGTTAACCCCCAAACCTGACCAAAAAAAAGTGCCTTGCCTATATTACTGTTCAAAATTTCCCTATGCAGGAGTTTTAACATTTCAGTTAAAGCTACCAAATTCCAGACATAGCTATCTATTACCCTCTGTTGGTGTGTCAACACTAACTTGGATTAATGAAGCAAAGAGCTAAGTAAACTCAATTTAGTTGTTTTTTTGGAGGTGGGGGGGAAGATTTTTTTAAAGAGAGGCAGTGTGTCTTAGTACAGTACTGTGGTATCAAACTCAAAGAGAAAGGCATCCCTGCTGCTGGGATATTTACTTAGGAAATGACAAATTAGCATTATCTATGCTGGATTGTATTTTTATCTGTTTTGTTAAACATTTCCCAATTACATTTTAATTTGGTTCAAACTGCACTCTGGAGTTCTGTGGGCCTTGAGTTTGACATTTCTGCTTCAGTGGAGACACAGCTGGCTTTGGAGCCAGGAAGACCTGGGGCTGTGTTACCCTGGGAAATCATTTAACCTTTCAGTGCTCCAGGCAGCTCTCTAAGGACTATAAATTGGAGGGAAGGTACAAGCCTGTATTACAGAAGGAAGTTCCTCCTCTGTGAGTTCACTATAACAATGAAATCAAGGGTCTAGTCTCTATCATGCCCCTACTTTTATGATGGAACTTGACAAACATCAACAAATAAGAAAATTTCCTTATACAAAAAACAGAAAAAGAGGATTGTATTTGAGACATCGAATCTGTGTAACATGTTATTGGGGTTTTTAAAGCAAACATTAAACATGGTAATACTGGGGCAAACTCAGAGGTTGAGAACCTAGATGATTAGAAGGATGATGGTGTGCTTAACAGTGAAAGGGAAATTCAGAAGAGGGGTAGGTTTTGAGGGAAATATAATGAGTGATGCCTGAAATGTCTATGGGGTATCCAATCTGGAAAGTCCAACAGGCAATCTGTAATATGGAACTGGAGTTGGGGGTGGGGTGGGGAGGGGAAGGAGGGAAAGAAGAGAAGGGGAGAGGGGGAAGAGGAAAAGAGAGAGAGAGAGAGGGTAAGCTGAGAGAAGAGGGCCCAGGACAGAGTCTTTGAATATACAAACAGTGAAAGAGTATGATAGTGCTAAAGATTCAGCAAAGATGACTGTGAATTAGGTAGGAGAACCAAGAAAGAATACTGTTATGGGACCCTAGAGAAGAGGAAGTATGCAGAAGAGGGTGGTCAATAGTGTCAAATAATGCAGAGAAGTTAAGAAAGAGGAGGATTAATAAAAGATTTCTAGATTTGGCAATTTTAAGAAATTATTGGTAATTTTGGAAAGAGTAATTTGAGATGAATGACATGTATGAGTCAGAAGTCAGATGGCAAGGGGCTGGAAAGGAAAAAGCATAGACAGCTTTTTCTAGGAATCTGGCTGAGAAAAGGAAGAGCAATAAGGATAACAGCTTGAAAGCATAATAGTATTAAGTGAAGGGGTTTTTTTTAAGAATAGGGGAGACTTAGGTATGTTGTGGTAGAGAAGAAACCAGTGGACAGGGAGAGACTGATCAGAGACAGAGAGAGGACAACTGAGGAGACAATCCTCTGAAGAATCTGTCTTCCACTTCTAAGACCAAAAAAAAAGACAATTAACACAATGACCAGAAGGAGAAACCCATTTAGTTATTTCATAAAAAGCAAACTTTGGAAATAGGCAGAATTGTGGAACATGAAAGTAATAGAATGTTACTGTATCATAAAAATGATGACTATGAAGAATTCAGAAAAACCTGGGAAGAACTGTATGATCAGAACCAGGAAAATAATTTGCAAGATGACCACAATAATGTAAAGAAAAGTAACTTTGAAAATATTCAAAACTCCAATCATGGCAATGACCAGTCATAAGCTTTGGGTAGATCGATGAGTCATGCTCCCATCTCTTGCCAGAGTTGATGGACTAGAAATGTGTAATGAGACATACCTTTTCAGATGTGGCTAATGTGTTGATTTGTTTGACAATACTAATACATATCCAAAATAAAACTCTTTACCTTTCTTTTTTTGCTTCCCCTACTTTCCAAACATCCCTATTGCTATCAGGGGTACCACCATCCTTTCAGTCACCCAAGTTAGAAACCTCATTGTCATCCTCAGCTCCTCATGCTGAAGCACCCCACATATCAAATCAGTTGCCAGATGTTGATTCTATCTCCACAATCTTGTACATGTTCCTTCCTCTCCCTTCACATAGCTGCGACAGTTTAAGCCTTTGTCATCCTTTGCCTGGACTACTTCAATAAACTCCTATTTAGTCTCCTTGCCCTGAACCTCTTCTTACTCCAATCCACCCTACACTTAGCTGACGAATAATGTTCCTACTTCATAGGTTTGACCACGTCATGCCTTCTCTCCTAAAAGTCATTTAACGCTAATGTCTTCCTATCAGCCTCAGGAACAAATATAAACTTCTCTGTCTGGCATGTAGAGCTCTTCACAGCCTGGTTTCTTTCTGACTTTTCAGTTTTCTCACACATTGCTCCCCCTGCATGAAGTCTGCTGTCCAGCATGTTGGCCTGCTTAATATTCCACCACATATGATGTCCATCTCATGTCCTTCTGTCTTTACACTGGCTGTTCCCCATGCCTGGAATGCAGCTCCTCCTCACCTCTACCTCTTGGAATCTTTGGTTTTCTTTAAGATTCCATTCCAACACCACTTTCTAAAGGAACCCTTTCTGATGGCCCTAGTAATAACTAGTGCTCTCCAAAAACTACATGGGATGAATAGAATATTGTATATATTCTGTATATACTTAGAGCCATACATGCTATCTCTCCCATTACAATGTATGCCTCTTGAGTGCAGGCATTAGTTTCACTTTTGTCTTTGTATTCCACAGTGTCTGATACATACATAGTAGGGCTTACTGAATGATCTATTACAAGTTAGGGCTTTCTACTGGGGCAGGATAAGTTAATAGGAACTTAGAGAGATACAAACAAAGAAAAGAGCGTCAACAAAACAAAGACAGAAAATGAAAAAATTCAGAAGAAAGGGGATACCAGTAGGGCAGTTTTATTAATATCTAATTAAATTAATATATACTTCCATAAACAAATTGTAACAGACATGTATATAATCCCTTTTTGTTCTTTGTATATTGGAGTTTTTAATTTTGTTAATGATTTTAAAATTCATTAAACATTTTTATTTCATTTTTTTCTATTTTTAGTGGCTATTTCTGTCTATGTCTTAGTTCAGATATGATTTCAGACCTAGTACTTTTTTTTTTTTTTTCAGGGGGAACTGGAATGGAGAAAATGTCCCTAAGAGACATTTTTTGTACCTCTCAAGTGGTACAAAATAAAAGACAGGATTGAGAGAGGAGGGGAAACATAAAGTGCCCCCATGCTCTCCAAGGCATGGCCCCAATGATTTGTCATGTTAGTGACAGAAAAAGTCACTGTCACCTCTAGTCTGCGCTGTTTCTCAGGATCTTCCTCATTCATGATCCGTTCTTTTTCAGCCCTCTTTTTCTCCTCCCGGCGAGATTGTGCAGCTTCCTGCCTCTGCACATGCGTCAGCTTCAGGAAATTCTCTTCTACTCGGGCCCGGTTCTTATCAGCTTTTTGTCTGCCCTTTCCCCAAGACAAAGAAGCATTTTAATCAATAGCCCATTGCTCAGAAGCAAAAATTCCACTTAATTTGTTCAAAAAAGGGCTTCTATGCAATTTTCATCCTCAAACCCCTTGGCCCTCTAACTATCCACTGAATCAGCCACAAATGCTGGCATAAGAAACATTCACCCATTTGAAGGAAAAGTTCTAAATGGCACTTACTTCTCGGTTAAGCCGGAACTTTTTAGCTTTATCAATAGAGTAAATCACCATGTTCATCAGGGGCAGCAAAGCCTCCATATCCTTTGGGGAAGTGTTACCTAAGCCAGGTACTGGAAAACAAACCAATTTCCTATTAATTAATGATCCTAAATTTCCTTTCTTTATATATCATTAAAGGAAATGTTTTCCACATTTTTCTTAGTTTAGATCCACCCACCCCTTTAAAAGACAGCTAGCTATAAAATGGGACAAACAACAGAAACTAAGATATAGGAAAGAACTAAGATTCTTTTCTGGATTAAAGATCATACTGGGTCAGGTACTGTTGCTTTACCTCCCTCATCTAAAAGACAGCACAACACTCCCCTTTAAGGAGACCACAGAGCAGCAGCTGAAGACATGAATAGATCCTACAATTCTTACCATTAAATGTAAACAATAGCGTCCTCTTGGTGTCGGGCAGCTTTAAAGGCTGACCTTCCCTGTTACAAGAAAAAAGAAAAGGCTGACTGGACAGAGAACAAGAGACATATTCTCCATTCATGGAAAACTTGCTCATGTATGGGCTGGTCACCACAAACAGATGAACATACACACTTGAAAACAGATGGGGCACGATGTCAGTCACCACAGTGCTTTGTTTAAAATATCCATTTCAAAAGTCTCAACTAATTAAATAATTAGGGAGATTTGTGAATTGATTGCTGCTTACGTAATTTTTGCACATAAGGTTACAAGTGGCAGCTCCTCCCTACCCCCCACCCAACACTATCAGGAAACTTTTTTGGTATGTGTGACCAGGATATTCTTAATAAATATAAGCCATATTTTTAGTAGGGTTTTAGTTTTCTTTTTTTTAATATATACTTTAATATATAAGAATGTTTTTCATATACTATTATCTGTGGCAATCTTCTGGGCAGAAGCAGCTCAGTTCTAGATCAGGCTTAAGAGCAAAGCAACATAAAACAAATTGTAAGGCTACAGACCTTAATCCGGGAACTGCCACCAATTTGCTTTAACCACCCTAAGACAATTATTTACTCTCCCTTTGCCTTTGATGCTAGTTATCAAAAAGGAAAGCTAAAGAGGCCCAGATAAATACCTGCTAGGAATCATAAACCTAGAAATTAAATGATAACTTTATAGTCCCAATGCTGCTGCTAACTGACAGGGGATCTGTGATTACAAGTCTATGAGAAAAGGTTGCCTCTTTTGCAGCCATAACATAGAGGCTAAATTACTCATAAGTTTCTCCTCAAATGGAAAGAGAAAACAGAGTATATTGAAAATTATTTAACTTGACAGTAATCTGAAATTCAGACCAATTCCTAACTGTAGCAAATACATGGTCCACATGAGAAAAGCCTACTTCTGAAGAAAATGTAAGTCAGAAGTTAATATGGTAATGCTGCCCCAACAGATACTTTCATGTAAAAATTTTATTCTGAGCAGAACTGTCAATTTAAAGGAAAAATCCAAGCCCCCAAGGCAACCTTGTATTTGTTCTGTTTACATGAGAACAATTTCTGCTCAAAGTCCTACAGGCTATTGTTGTTGCTGCCTTTAGAAAACATTTCACATCAGAAAGCATATAATTACCTGCTATGAAGGAAGCCAGAAGAGGCTATAAATCACACAGCATGAAGGTTTATAAGAAATCAAACAGTGTAGTACTTAGCATAATGCCTGGAACATAGTAGGTGATAAATAAATGCTTATTGAATGAAAGTATACAGTTGGAAATCAAGATGTGAAATTAAGGCCATAGAAGGAAAAACAGACTAATAATTCATTTTTTTTTAAGGCAATTGGGGTTAAGTGACTTGCCCAGGATCACACAGCTAGTAAGTGTCAAGTGTTTGGTAGGAGGCTGGATATGAACTCGGGTCCTCCTGATTTCAGGGCCATTGCTCTATCCACTGCACCACCTAGCTGCCCCAATAACTCATTTTCTTAGCAGCATTCTAGCAGAATTTCATTCACCACTACACATGAATAAATGAATGACAATGAGACACAGGCAAAACCAGGGGAGCTTCATTTGTTTGCTTCACATAGGTACCCAAACAACTCTGATCATGAACTTAAGTTCAGTAGCCTGCCACCAGTTTCCCTTACCCATTTTGCAAGGGAAATTTGCAGGTGGCACCTTGTTGATTTTCAAAAAATATCAAATTAGTCAAGCAGACTTGTTTGGGAATTTCATCTCTTATACATACTCTTGCATGACTTTTGGACCGGAGAACTGGTCTGAAAAATGGACTGATTCAATCTTGTCAGCATAGTGTGTGAGAAAGTGTACCATCTAGAAAAAAAAAAAGCATGCTTAGTTCTAATTTGTTTGTGTTTAGGAAAAAATGAGATACAAAACCCCCAAACACATTATTATACCATTTAAAACTCTATTATTTCTATAAATGGAAATCTCCAAAGGAAACATTTTCCTTTGAGAAGTTAAATTTTATAAACAGGATCCCTGATTACAAGTCTATGATAAAAGGTTGCCTGTTATAGCCATAACATAGATGCTAAATCATTCCCAAGTTTCTTCTCAAATGGAAGGAGAAAACATAATAGACAGATAATTATCTACGTAGCATATGCTACGAAGTCAAAGTAAAAAGACATAGAAACTACAAGTAATTTTAATGGGACCTCTGTAATATATCAACCTATACTTATTCTACCCTGAAGCACAAAAAATTGGACAAATCATCTTCTTCCTCAAACCTTCAACTTTATTCCTCACTTCACTAATTCAATTGATGGTACTGTTGTCTTCCTACCTCTGGTTTTCCTGTGTGCCTCTCTCTCACCTTCATCTATCACCAAGGCCACCTGAACTTACTTGGGGAATGTTTCTCTCACACCTTGTTCATCTTTTCCAATCCCAATGTTACCATGACCTCTCACCTGAATGACTGCAATGACCTCCTAACTAATCTCTCTAGTCCATCCTCCATCTTACACCGTTACACAAGCAAGTTCCCTAATGCACTGCTCTGAGCTCACTTCTCATCTTCTTGACATCTTTCAGTAGTTCCTGACTTCCTGTTGAATAAAGTAAAGCTTATCTTGGCATTCAAACACCTCCAGAATGACTTCAACCTACCTTTGTAAGTCTGTCTTAAACCACTCTCCTTTCTATACTCAATGTTCCAACCCATTGATTACCTACTCATCATTCTTAATTTTCCTTCTGCTTCTTTGCCTTTGTTTATCTCAGTGCCCTGAATGGATACTCCCATACCAAATACCCAATCTTTGCCTTATGGAAATTCCTTCCTTCATGAATCAAACTTCAGGGATTACCTCTTCCCTTAAGCCTTTCCTGATTTTCCCGGTTGAAAGTCACATCTCATTTCTCAAATATCTCAAAACATTTTGTCTGGGTTCCTCTTTTGAATTTAACACATTCTGTCTGGCACCACAGTTCCCTGGATACATATTTTTTAAACCTTAAGCTACTGGAAAGGCAAAGATAATGTCTTATTTCATCTTTGTATCCCAGTGCCTAATGAAGTGTCTTACATATAATAAATGTTTAATACAGCTTTGCTAAATAGATGTGAATTGATATCCTAGTGGTTCTAAGATATAAAGCCTGAGATAACAGGATTTGTTCTTATCCTTATACAACCAATATCTAGGTGTTTATTTCTACAGCCTTTTCTCCCCACCCTAACAGAAACTTAAGAGACACAGACTAATCACCAGTGTGATTCCTGATAGGAACAATAATGGTAGTACTATATTCTTTCTCCCTGAAAAAAAAAAACCCCAGGAGAATATATTTTAAAACAGCCTAAAAACAAAACAAAACAAAACAAAACAAAAACACCCCAAAGGTTAGCTATCCTATGCAAACTGTGCTGTTTAATTGGAGAAGAAAACATTTTAACAAAACAAAATATTATTTAATCAATTCCCTAGAAGTAATGCCTTCTTCTGTTTTCATTTTAACATCTGTGTGTAGAAACAGTACAAATTAGCTGCAAAAGTTTAAAATTTTTATAGCTTTAAAGGTATGTATCCTGTAAATGCAAAATCCCGCAGAGACATTTTTTCTACCGCATTTAGCATTTACCTTTGTATCCATCATTCCCTCTGTGACTTCTCCCATTTCTGACAAGATGGCCAAGGAGTCTGGAAGTCCATACTTTGTTCCAGACTTGGGCTTGTCACTACAAAATTCACACTGTTGAAAATAGGAAGAGAAATGTAGGATCTTAATATCCAAGAAAAAAAATTATCAATTGCCTAATGGAACATTTCTAATATTAATTTAGAAACCTTATTACCCACCCCAGGAGAATGACAAAGAGTTTTATCTTTTCTTTCCCATCATATCCTTAATGGGCCTATTCTTCTTTATTAGAAAGTACACCAACCACCTTATACACCTAAGTATGCACATGATAGTGAAGGTGCTTCACTCACTAACTTATTTCTAAGTGATTTTAAACATAATTTAAGTAATAGTCAATTAACAAAGAAATGTAAGATTTAATATGGGAGAAAATAAAAAGGATTTAATTTTTTTCTCTTTAAATTTAAGTCAGAACATACATACCAGGTCCTGCATCTCCTTCTGTAGTCGTACCAAGGCTCTTCGTGTGCCAACAGCAAAAACATACGTATCCATATCTTCATCATTCATTGTTACTTTTATTTGCTGAAAATAGGTGTTACACTGGGTTTATAAACAAGTAGTAAAGTCCATTTATAGGCTTAAGATTTGCTAAGTGGGTTGTTAAACATAGCATCAATATTGTACTTTTGAGGAAGAAATAAAGATAAATAAGCAATGTTAGCATCCCTATTAAAAATTATATGACTTGATTCTTCATATAAAGTAATCTCAAAATACATTTGTATTAGCTTATTTCAAAGTGGGGAAAAAAAACAGGAAAAGTATGTAATGGATTGGGGTGGGGGTGGTGGGACAGAGAGGAGGTGATGTCCAAACGGGTGATTTTATCATTGTAGGGAATTCCTGGTGTGAAATTCCCTCCACTCATGAAGATCAGTAAACTCTCTGTAATATGGATCAACTCATAAACAGTTGCTAGGGGCATCGAAAGGTTAACTGATTTCCTTATGATCTGAGTCAAATGCAAGAATTGAACTCAGGTCTTCTGACTTCTAAGACTGGCCCTTCTAGCCATCACATCTCACTACTTTTCATGCAGAGAAGTAGATAGAGGCTTTAAAATCAGGAAAAAGAGATTCAATCTAACAACTATTTCAAGATACTTAATCTGCATCATTCTTAAGCACTTATCACACACTGCACTGAATTTTAGACATTTATGTCTAAAATTTTTATGTATGTGTTATTTTTCCTACTAAACTGTAAGCTCCTGAACACTTAGAAGTGTATTTTTTACAATTTGGATCGAACATGGCCCCAGAATAGTGCCTTGAACATAGTAACCACCCTAAGTGAACAATAAATATTTAATGAATGAATGAATGGCAATCTGCCTATTTCGAAATGTTATATTTTTAATCAAGAGAAAATCACAATTTGATGGTTAACAGAATAACTATAATTAAGGAGAAAGATCCACTTGATATTAAGGTCACTAAGTACACAGACCACAACACAAAACTACATGAATTAAAAATCTAATATTCCCAGATCTATTTGACTTACTTTGATAAATTGTTTTGAGAAACAGAAAAACAGTTCAGGAGAAATCCAAGGTTTTGGTTTTTTTTGCCCACAAATGATAGTCAATTTAGGAAGGTAATGATCTATACACACTGGGAACTCAAACTGTACACAGAAAAACTAACTGGAAGGCATACATACCACTTGATCACAGGTTGGCCTCATCATTCGAGCCAGGACATTCAGGAGATCTTGTCTCTTGAGAAACTGAAAATACAAGTATAATACATCTGGTTGGGAACCCTTAGAACAACTGGCACTTATCTGGTAATCCAAAATTTCATCAAACATTCTCTACAAAATTATTTCTTTCATGTAGCAAGTAGATAGTATCTTGACCACCTAGGTTACAAATGAGTAGCAAGCACTACACCTTAGGAAATAGCTATAGAAGAATGAAAGAAGATCAAGAACTTCTATACTTCCAAAGTTTCCCTACTGACCTTCAGCTGTATAAGCATGCCCTCACAGCACACTCGGCCTGAACACCACAGGTTATAGATGTGCTCATTCTCCTGGTTTAACTTCCCTGTGCTTGTAGCTTCCTTGCTGGTTCCATCATCCCCTAAGAAAAAGAAAACTTGCTTAATGCTATTCATTAAACAAAATGTTTAGGGTTTACCCTACCACTAAGGATACACTACATTAGAATTAAAATAATTGGCTTTTCTTTTCATAATTCTAGCTTCTCTGGCTAAGTTTTACCTTCTGCATACAAAAGCAAGTAGACTATACTGAAAAATACCTGTTAATTATATTGTGCTTTATAGTTTAAAAAGCATTTTATATACATTATCTCACTGATCTTTACAATCCAACTGTTTTTGCCCCTTCAATGGAATTATTTCCTGTTCCTCTTAGGAGTTTACTATTAGTAAGAACAAAACACTCAAAAGTACATATTGAAATTGAAAACTTCTACCAAAAAACCTAAAATTTACTGAGGTAAGGATTTCATTGATATGATCTATTCAGCTATCACCCTGCTTCTCCAACAAAAGGCAACATCAACGAAATTTTAATATGACTATGTGGTTTTCTGAAATTTTATTTTTATATGGATTTAATTAAACAATTCATTTTTTAAAAAGAACGAAAGGGGCTTGTATAAGAAATTGCAAGCATGTTACCATTTTTTCATTCTTAAAGAATATATATATATTCAATTAAATAAAAAAACTTGTGTTCCATTCTACATTTTTGTTGTCTTCTGTAAACTTGAAAACATAATTTAAAAATATTTATTAACATATTGTTTTTATATCACCTACATTTTCTAATACATCCCAATATATACCCTGTCCCAGAATACCATCCTTTATAAAAATGGAAAATAAGTTCAGCAAAACCAACACAGCAAATAAGATTTTTCTTCATATATACCTTCAGCTTCTTTTGGAAAAAAAAATTGATATTTTTTGTTTTTACATCACCTTAAGTTTCTAATATACTTCTCCTTACTTCCCTCCCCATCCAGAGAGCTATCCCCATTCCTTATAATACAGACTAGGAGGGAAAACAGTTCATCAAAACTAACCAACACACCAGTCAAGTATCACAGTATCTCCTTATTAGCTTTCCTGGTTCTGCTTATCTTTGCTTTAGCTCATATAAGTTATTCCACGCTTTTTACAGCACAATAATATTCTATTCAAATACCAGAACTTGTTTATTCTTCTTTAATTAATGGGCATCACTTTGTTTCCCAGTTCTTAACTACCACAAATATTTTGGTGTATATGGGGCCTTTCATCACTGACCTTCTTGGAGTATGTGCCTAGCAGAGGAATCCCTAGGTCTCAGGGTATTGAAATTTTAGTCCCTTTCTTCAAATAATTCCAAAATACTTTCCAGAATGGTTGGACCAATTCACAGCTCTACTTACAGAATGCTGTAGTATACTCTAACAACATCAGCAATTCCCATTTTTGTCACTGCCAGTCTGCTGTATGTAATGTGAAACCTCAGAGTGGTTTTGATTTGCATGTCTCTTGTCATTATTGATTTGGGGCATTTATTCATATGGTTGCCGTGTAATTATAGTGGCCAAGCTTGGCTCCATTCCTTGTAGCTACTTCTCTTCATTGAATAAATGCAGAACTATTGGTGTGGAACACTGCAAATACCACCAGACCTGGTTGATATGTTGCTAGTTTTGATAAACCAGCCTTTAAGTTTTTTAAAAAATTTAAGCAATGGCTCTCTGGGTAAGAGATGGGGAAAGGACTTATTTGGAAATAAAAGTAATGATGTAAAAACAAGATGTTAATAAAAATTTGCCCCTAAAGCTTACATACTTGGTGGATATTTTTGAAAAACTAAGTATTCTAAATAAATCAATGTAAAGTCCTTATACTCATACTCAAATCCAGAAAGATACAGTGATTCTATTTGTGAAAAAGTTAAGAACTATGTGTAATATATTTTCAAAATAATATTTTTATATGACTCTTGAAAGAAAATAATTTCATTTTTGTCTTTGGCATTCCTAGTGCCTAAAAGTTTAGTGTGCACAGCACAACAGAAGGTGACTAATAAGTATCCTAATTTAAATAAATTCCCCAATTAGAAAAATGCCTGACCTACACATTAAATAAAAAACATTTATTAATCATTTGACCAGTCTGTAGAAGCAATTTTCAATTTATTTTAAAGACTTATATGAATAAGGAACCTGCTTGCTAGGGATGAATATGACATCTAATTTCACTCTAAACACAAATATCAAAAGACTTGTCTTGAGAAAGTATGTTTAAAACTGAAATATTTATATTTTGGCTACAGGAGAATAAGGGATTCCCCTGTTTATCAAAAAGTGATAAAAAAAATTTTTTTAAAGTGATAAAAAACTTGCTACTATTTATAACATTTTGTTTCTATGAAACAGGGTTTTGTGCTGTAGCTATTATGAAGACAAAATTTCCATCCCAATCAGTCATTAAAAAAGAGTGTGAGTAGTAGTATTATCAATGGCACCAGGTTAGGAGAAACTACCAAAACCAAGCTCAACCACCATATTAATAATTATATTATTATGGTTATTTTATAAATTATAAATGTAAAAGTTCTAAAGGAGCTCATTAATAAATTAGTAGCTGTGTATGTTTAAAGGTTTGTGTGCTACAAAATTTTAATGAATTAATGATTTTATGACCAAAATATAAGCTAAGAAAATAGTTTGCACCAATTGCATTACTATTATATAAAGTTTGGAAACCACTGTAACAGCCAAACAGTAGCTACCTTTCATCAAAAGTACCCAGGGCTGGATTTGAGAGACAGCTTCACGTTTTACAAACTTTAACGAACTATATAATATGAAAAATTACTCTCTTTATTGTCTGAATAAAAACAAAAATTCAATTTTTATCATCCCTTTGATAATTTAGCACAGAAAATATTTTTCCACTTATAAAGGCTAATATGCCAAATGTTTGAGGAAGGAGATGCTGTTTGTGTTTATTTCACTTTTGGATATGTTAAAGAATATAAAAACAACCAACATTTGTTAAGCACCTACTATGTGCTGTCCTAGGCAAGAGGGACACAAAAAGTAAAAATTAAACAGTTTCTGCACTCAAATAGCTTACATTCTACTATATACAACATGCATATACGTAAGTACATACAGAAAAAAACACAAACAGGTTGTCCCAAAAGTCTTGGTGTAGATATTAAGCTTAAATACACACACAAAGAGTTTCCTTCATTAGAATGTAAGCTCCTTCAGAGGAGGGATTTTTCTTTTGTATTTGTCTTCCCAGTGCCTAGCACAACGCCTGGCATCACATACTTACTTAATAAAGTTTGTTGACTGACTGAAATTTAGAAAAGGGGTAGTGGGGAGGGCAAACTAGGTGGCACAGTGGATAGAGCACCAGCCCTGGAGTCAGGAGGAACTGGGTTTACATCAGGTCTCTGACACTTGATCCTTACTAGCTATGTGACCCTGGGCAAGTCACCTAACCCC